>NC_141612.1:37427180-37739680 GCF_047967505.1 Dipteris shenzhenensis
TTCATAGATGTCATGATTGGGTGGTGAGCAGCCTGCTCAGTTTCCTCACATTTTGTGTGCTCTTGTGTTTGCTTGCAGATTAGAGGTTTCATTAGTGCTGGGGTCGTGTCAGTTGGTATCAGAGCCAACTCCTGAGATAGGAACTTCTGTTGCGAGAATTTTGGACGAATTTCTCTCCAAGTATGCCCTAATTTCGAAATTCGTGTTCATGCCTTGCAAGTCTCTGCTGGTTCATCGGTTAAGGGAAGTGGTACTAGATTGGGATAGAAGGAAGGAGAGAGAGTGTGCAGGGTGATTTCGTTGCAAGATGTGACAGGCTGAGAGAGAGGGAGAGAGGTGTAGTTAGGAGGAAGTAGTAAGGTCCGGGTAGAGGTGTTAGAAGGGAGTCAAGAGAGAGCGTAGAGCTGGGGCGAACCAAAGGGGATCCTGCGTGTTGGCTGGCTGCTCAGGGGTTGTGATGGCAGGTAGAAGGGGAGCGCAGGAAGGTGCGCTAGATCGCAATCTAGGCCAGTTGCTTTTCGGGGGGGGCTAGAGGCTTAAAAAAGCGCTATCCCTCCGTTTTTGGAGGGTGAGCTTTTGGAAAAGCAGGGCTTTACTAAAAGCCTGCTCTCCCGCTATTAGTTTGGCCAAATTGCCTTCTCCCATAGCCTGTAGATTGCGCAGAATTCCAGCCCCTCTACACCTTCACGCCCGGGAGCCAGAACACCTGTACGGCCTGCTGCAGCACTTCGTACAGATAGCCAAGAGCGGAGTCCTTGGTTCAAGAATCTGAGCTGAATCGTCAGCTCAGCTCAGCCAGCTTACCTTCTTCATCGGCCAGCTTTCCCTTCTTCGATCGCCTCCTTCCTGGCCAGCTTTCACTTTGTTTCTACCTCCTAGCTCCAAGGCCACCTGCTTGTTTCTCTTCTCTAGCCTATCTTCTTTTCAGATCAGATTTCAGTCATGGCTGATTCCGTAGACGCCGAGCTCGCGATGGGAGACCAAGATATGAACTACCATGCGAAGGATGACCAAGGTCTCTACAATGATTTGATTACGAAGACAGCCTTCAGTGAATTAACCACTGCTCTCGATGAAAAGTTTGAGCAAGTTAACACGAATCAAACGGGGTTGACGCAGCAACTCCAAGGGATTCAAACTACACTCACACTTTTGACTAGCACTGTTCACGCGCTCACACATGTGGATGCCATGGCCTCATTGTTAGGTCCGAACATCACTCCAGATCCTTTTCCCGGAGATTAGAAGTCTCGTACCAAGGAGGTTGTTGACACTTGGTTGCACAAGTGGCAAGTTTCACCCTTACCCGGATGACAAGAAAATACAGTTTGCAATAAGGTTTATGTCAAGAAAGGCTTTATCATGGTGGAAGGAACTCCAACCAAAGCCTGCAACATGGATAGAATTCGAAAGGGTCTTCAGGAAAGAGTTTCTGAAGGAGGAGGAAGATTACGATATCGTAGGCAAGCTCAAAGCCCTCGATATGTCCAAGCTGAATCTGACTTTTGAGGTTTATCTTCAGAGGTTTCGGGATATGCAGACCAGAGCTACAAAGATGGATCCAGTGACCTTGTTAGGTTTCTTTGTGGATGGTTTGCCCAACTCGTACAAGTTACAGATCAAGAACAACCAATGTACCACTTTGCAAGAGGCCATGAATTACACACACATCTATGATGATACCATGGCAAGCGCAAAGGGAACCACCGTTACCGACACGGGTAGGAAGAACAAGAGGAAGTTCTTCCACTCTACCACTGGTACCGAGGAGTCGAAGTCTATAGACAACACCTCCAAGAAGCACTCGACACAGACGAAGAATGGTCATTCCCATTTCCTCCGCACATTGAAGTTAAAGAAAGAAGGACAATGCTTCAAATGCAAGGAGCGGGGCCACACTAGGAATGATTGTCCTAAGCGCAAGAACCAGATGCAAGCGCTGGGACCGAAGCTCCATGCGGGTCCAGGTACCAAAGCTAAGGGAGCTAATCAAGTTTCGATGACAGGTACTTCTGTAAATGTCATTACTTGCCCACTTTCTTGTAATTGCACTTTTAATAATTCGTTATTTGGTTCCCATGATCTTTTCCGAGTTTATGGAGAAGTTAGGCACCAAAGAGTTCACATTCTCTTTGACCCGGACAACTCTCACAACTTTGTTAATTACAAACTTGTGCAGAAGATGGGGCTGTCAACGATACCTAGCAATCACACCTACGAGATGTAGCTTCCAGCTAGGAAGCAGTTTTGGGGTCGCAAGATTGAGGTACTTTCTATCCGGATTCAAGACTACACAACTGCTCTTAGGTGCTATGTCATGCACTTCGAACATGTGGACTTGTTACTCGGAATAGAGTGGTTTAAAACCCACGATATTCGGATTGGATGGAAAGAGCATACCCTTTTTTTTTTGGATAAGGACACCCAATTTTGTATTCAGTGTGATAATATTCCCTCTTCTCAGGGACCTATTGTATCTGCGATATGCAGCTTTGGAACATAATAAACACTTCTCATTATGATGTGTAGAAGTGTATTTTAATTCCGCTTTCTTTATTTGTTGTCTCTGTTAATAACAAAAATGATTTAAGTGTGTTGGAACACCATGAATTGAGAACGTTGTTGGATGATTTCATAGATGTATTCCCTACTCAACTGTCGGAAGGTTTACCTCCAGAACGCGCAGTAGACCATCGCATAGAGTTAGTACTTGGGGGTCAACCTATCAGTGTTCCACCTTATAGGATGAGCCAGCTTGAGGAGGATGAGTTAACTTCACAGCTACAAGATTATCTGAATATGGGTTATTTCCGCCCAAGTAAATCATCTTGGGGAGCACCTGTCCTCTTAAGAAAGAAGAAAGATAACTCGTGGAGAATGTGTATAGATTATAAACGATTGAATAAAGTGACGATTAAGAATCGATACCCTCTTCCTCGTTCCGATGATTTGATAGACCGTTTGGCCGGAGCAAAGTATTTCACTAAGATTGATTTGCGGACGGGTTATCACCAAATCCGTATCTATGCTAAACACATAGATAGAACCACAATCCGAACTAGGTATGGCCACTATGAGTTTCTCGTATTACCTTTTGATTTGACCAATGCTCCTACCACCTTCCAGCAAATGATGAACGACTTGTTCCGAGATTTTCTGGGCAAATTCGTTGTTGTGTTCTTAGATGACATCTTGGTATATAGCCGAACGCTAGAGGATCACATGTTAGAAAATACCCAACAGTGGGTACGCACAGCGGAAGACTTATAGTAATGCCCAGGAGCTCACACAGTGTGCGGTGTGGGTGTGGAATCACAGACTTCTTTACTTACGTGCATACAATAGGTGTGCAGACTCATCAATAGACAATGAACCAACCAGATAGAGAAACCACCAAAATATATATTTCCGACGTCCGTCCACACAATACAAAAGAGACAGATCCATAGTCCCACCAATGGTGTGGTCCTCTGATCTTACCACAAGGTACTTCTCCTATCTGCTGGCTATCTCTAGACTCGAGTTCGCGTGCTCCACCTGGAGCTTCTGTAGACTTTCCGTCCAAATCACAACACCTTGCTGCCCTGAGAGACAGCCAAGGTTCAGCCCTTGAGAGCTCAGTCTGCAGCACACCTTCTACTCTCCTTCACCTCCAAGATGAGGCCCAAGAAAATGTCTTCTGGCTGCTCCTGTCTGCTGCTGGTTCAGCTGAACTGTTGGATGAGAAATGAGGCCTGAGCCTCTCCTTTTATAGGCCCTAAGGCCTGGCAAAAATACCGACCAGTCTGCCCTGACTGGGCCGACTGCACAGACTAGGTTGGCTGGCCCAACCAACCTGGTTGGCTCAGCCCAACCAGCCCTATATAAGGGCCCTTTGCTGGCCCTTTGTTCCATGCAGGGTCCAGCTCCTTTGCTGCTGTCCTGCCACCTGCCAGCCCTGCTTGCAAGCCATAGACCTGCCCATAGACCCCCACTATACTGCGCCTTGCTGCAGCCCTTTGCCGGCGCCTTGTCCTGGCCGTACATCTTCCGTACACTGCCCTGCAGCAGCCCGTACAGATCCGTACAGCTTTGTACCCTGCTCCGTACACATGCTGATGTCAGCGCGCCTTTCATAGGGTCCTGCTGCAGTCCACTGAGTGCCTCATGCCAGGCCTGATCCAAGACACTGTGTCCCCCCCATCTTCCTACACATGAGCTGCTCCTGATGCAACCGTTCATCCTTGGGATACCCCACCAACCATGAATGCTCCAGATCTGTCCCAGATCCACACATCCAGGTAATCTCTCTTTGGGCACATCCTGCCCTAGGTCTCCCTCCCCCACGCTCTCCTCATTTGGGGGCTTACAGATGGGGAGGTAACCTTTCCAACATCACATTGGACACCTCTGGATTGTCTTAGTTATTCTAAGACAGCATAAGCTCTATGCCAAGATGAATAAATGTGACTTGTTTATGAAGGAGATCATTTACTTAGGACACAAGATTTCTTCTTAAAGTATTAGCATTGATCTAGATCGTATTCAGAAGGTTTTGGAATGGCCTATCCCTCAGACTATGAAACAACTTCATTCTTTCCTAGGATTCACGGTTTTTCTACGGAAGTCTGTGCGTGATTATTCACACATCACGGCACCCCTAACCAACATATTGAAAGGTCGTGGACGCAAGTCTACCCAGCCGATCTCTTGGAATGATGCATTGAATAAGGCTTTTCAAACCTTGAAGTTAACTATCAAGGAAGCACCCGTTCTTGCATTACCTGATCCTACCCGACCTTATGTTTTAGAGGCCGATGCGAGTGATTTTGCGATTGGGGCAGCTTTATTCCAAGAGGGCAAACTTGTAGCTTTTGAGAGTAAGAAGCTACACGACACCCAATATCGTTGGCCCACACTAGAAAAAGAACTCTATGCAGTTGTGTATGCTCTGAAGGTTTGGAGAGACTACTTGTATAGTACGAAGTTTCTTATATTGATCGATCACCAGTCAATCAAGTATGTGTGTGACGGGTCTGAATTGAGGGGAAGAAAGGCTAGATGGGCAGAATTAATGCAAGATTTTGATTTTGAAATACGTTATCAAAAGGCTTCGCTGAATAGTGTCGTGAATGCCTTAAGTCGAGTCAAGTTTGTAAATGCAATGTCATTTACAGAAATATCCTTAGACCTATTTCAATCCTTGAGAGGGCTTTGCGCAGCTGATAGTCATTTCAATTCTTATTGGTAGACAGTCCAGGATGGGAACTCCATGGTTGACCAAGACTCAGGGATTGTGCCACCTACGATACAGGCGGCAGGAGGTCAGTGGATGATTAGGAACGGCTTGCTGTTCCTGAATGGAAAGATATGTGTGCCAGAGGTGACGGATCTTTAATCCAAGATTCTCTGGGAAGTGTCGTGATGCTCCTAGTGCTGGACATCCAGGTATACATCAAACTCTGTCTCTTGTGAAGCATACCTTTTATTGGCCTAAGATGTGTGCATTTATTGAAAACTATGTGGTAGGTTGCTGGGTTTGTCAAGTTACTTAGGCAAAACGTCTTAGAAGTGCGGGTGTATTACAGCCATTGCAAATCCCGGGTAATAAATGGGAAAGTATTTCCATGGATTTTATTACCATTTTGCCAAGAACGCGCAAGGGTCATGACTCCATTTGGATCATAGTGGACCGTCTGACAAAAATGGCTAGATTCTTACCTACTAGAACAACCATCTCAACTGTTCAGCTCGCTCACGAGTTTGTGGACCACTTGTTTAAGTTGTATGGTTTGCCCTCTGACATAGTCAGGGACAGGGACTCGAAGTTTACAAGTAACTTCTCGACACTTGTTTTTGAGAAGTTGGAAACTACTCTAAGAGTTCCTCAGATCATGCACAATCTGATGGCAGTACAGAGAAGGTCAACCAATTGGTTGAAGATATGCTTCGGGCATATGTTTCTAAGAGACAGTCTTCATGGGAAGATTATCTACCTATGATGGAATTTGCTTATAACAGTGCAAACCATTCGAGTACTGGTTACAGTCCTTTTATGCTTATGTACGGGTTTCAACCTAAGTCACCAGTTATGGTTGGGTTAAAGGGAATCCAAATGATGCTGCAAAGACATTCTTGCAAGACATGCAAGAAATGTTACAGTTTGCCAAGGAGTCTATTAGAAGTGCCAAGATCGGGACAAATTTTATGCTGATAGGCATCATTCACCTAGAGAGTTCTCTGAAGGAAGGATGGTATATTTGCGTATTCCCAAGGAATCCAAGAGCCTAAGTACTAGTTTGGTTCCAAAGTTATCCCCCAGATATTGTGGTCCGTTCAAGGTTATTAAAAGAATTGGACCAGTTGCATATAAACTAGAATTCCTCCTGATGTTAAAGTACATCCAGTGTTTCATGTCAGCAGACTGAAAGAGTGACTGGGTGCAGATGATCAACTTGTTTCTCCTCAAGAAATAATAGAAGTTACAAATTTGACTTTTATTCCACACGAGCCTGAGAGTTCTTGAATTTCGCGAAAGACAGATTCGTAATAGAACTATCACGGAATACAAGATCAAGTGGAAGGATCGTGTTGAGGAGGATGCAACATGGGAGACATTACAAAACCTCCAGAGGACATTCTCGGGTTTTTTAGCGAACTCAGGAGTGAGTTCTTAAAGGAGGGGAAGTATGTCATGTGCACGGATTGGTATCTGACGTGTACTGGGTACACAAGACTAGCTCAGGGAGCCTAGGGAGGCTTAGAGTTAGGTAGGCTTGATTCTCAGATCGAGTGGCAAGGGTACGAGCCAGTTAGTGATCTTCGCTTTGGCGCATGGGGCCCGAGTCTATATAAGGGGCCCAAAGGTTCAGTTCTCAAGGAGCCGATGGGAGCAAGTTTGATCCTGGATTGAGTCGCGGACGCACGCCTGCATCATAGCGTAGCCCAAGGCCCAGCAGCAGATCCCAGGCTTCACAGTGCCACCTAGTGGTATGGGACACCAGGCTGGTTAGGATCTGGTTGGGGAGTTTGTGCCAGTAGCTCAGCTCGTGGCTCAAAGGAGACATCTCCTAATTCGGGATTGCATTCCGTAGATGTCATGGTTGAGTGGTGAGCAACCTGCTCACTTTCCTCACGTTTGGTGTGTTCTTGTGTTTGCTTGCAGATCAGAGGTTTCAGGAGTACTGGGGTCGTGTCATTCCACAAGGCCAACAACATCCCTAAGCGACAAACAACAAGGTAGGTTGAGATGATTGCCATTGAGAAGAATTGCACGTGGGACCTGGTACCAAGGCCGAATAAACGAAAGGTGATTGAAACCAGTTGATCTACAAAGCCAAGTACAAGTTAGAAGGTGCACTCAACAAGTGCGAAGTGCCCTACAGTAATTTCACGATAATCAGCTATATCTCAATGCAAAAAAAAAGTGAGTTTGGACTAATGGGAATTCAGTATCTGGGCTACATCATTAGTGTTCAAGGTATTCTGGGCTACATCATTAGTGCTCAAGGTATTCGATTAGATCCAGAGAAGATTCAAGCTATAACAAGTTGGGCAGTCCCTACGACGGCTCAAGAGATCCGGTCCTTTGTGCGTCTATGTCAAGCCTACAGCTCACATATGGACGGGTTCTCAACATTTGCAACCCCTCTTACAAATTTACTAAGGGGGGTAAAGACACGCAGACAAAAGATTCAAGCTACCGACAAAGCTTTGCAAGCCTTCAATGATTTGCAACGGTTGGCTATAACAAAACAGTCATGAAGATGATCCATTTTTCGTAATCACAGATGCAAGCAATGTCGCCATCGGGGCAGTTTTATAGCAGGAGGATAGGACCGTGGCATATTATAGCAGAAAGCTCAATGATGCCGGGAAAAATTATTCAATTTATGATAGAGAGTCGGTCGACGTTATTCATGCATTAAAACATTGGAAGCCTTTCCTCTACGGATGGACTTTCACTGTCAAAACAAATCACCAAGCCTTTAAGTGGCTTCAGACGATGCCTAGCTCACAATGGAGTGATCAGCAACAATGGTGGAGCCAAATATTCCAGCAGTTTGAGGAAATGATTGAGTACGTTCTCGGCAAAAATAACCCCATAGCCGATGCTTCAAGTCGGAAAGGTTCAATCCAAACCATTGAGAAGGCCACCGTGCTCGAGATTCACAGAAAAGAACTCGATAGTGTGAAGGCACAATACACGGATTCAGTAGAGTTTGGCACTCAGTTCCAGTTAGCCACCACAACTCTTGCTCCAGGCCATTACTCATAAGAGGACGGTTGGCTTTTCTATAAGAAAAGGTTGTGTGCTCAAAGATAAACAGCAGTTACTTCTTCAAAATGCCCACGATGCCCTTACCAGTGGTCATAGAGGTATCAATGGTACTTTGGAGAAGTTAGAGCGCTATTTCTATTGGCCAAAGATGCAGAAGGACGTGTATGGCTATGTTCAGAATTGTGAGATATGCCAAAAGGTCAAGGCTTCCCACACAAGAAGGCAACTCGATTACTTATGCCATTGCCAATACCAGACGGTCCTTTCCAGGACATGAGCATGGACTTCGTGGGACCACTTCCAACATCCACAGGTACGCGTAACACTCAATGTCTTACTATTGTTTGTCACTTTAGTAAATATTTGTATGCTTATTCCCTGCAAGCGGACGGCCAGTGCTGAAGACGTAGATCATTTGTTCATGAAGTATTGGTATCCCATTGGAGGGTTGCCAAGGACCATTAGATCGAACAGGGATTCTAAAGTCATGTCTCGTTTTTTCTAGACGAGATGTCCAATATAAAGAGAGTCAATGGGTGTACTTAAGAATCATCAAGCAAAGATTGAAGCAAGTAGGCAAGCGATGCCCTAAGCTGTCTTTGGACGGTGGACCATTCCCCATTATCAAAAAGATCAATGATGTCTCCATGAAGTTACGACTACCGGACAGTTGGACAATGCATAATGTTTTCCGTGTAGCTTGGTTAAAGGCGTATTTTGGACCTCCTCTTGCCCAGATTTCCAACGAGCAGCAACCTGAAATCCTTGATGAAGCCGAAGTTTTGCAACCAGAGCAGATCCTTCTTTATAAATGGAAGCATGGGTCAGGACGCGGGATCCAATAGTTTCTATACCAAGTTTTGTGATCAAGGCACCCATGAAGCAATGTGGTTGGACAAAGACTTTTCCAGGAGTTCCCACAGATTTTGGCGGACTACTTGGAAGTAATGAACCTACCGCCGAGTCAAGAGGGAGGGAATGTCACATGCACCCCTACACTTGGGTGCAATGTCACACACTGGCTACATCAACAAGTGCATTATAGTTCCCTAATAGGAGATTTTGTAGTATGTTGTGATGCCTTTGTAAGCCCTTGTCCAGGGACAGTGAGGCACAAGCTACGTAGGTCAGTCTCCCAGCCTTGGCTCAAGTCAGACAGTTACTCCTTGTTCACTAGTACCCACTAGAGAGCTGTAGGTTAGTGTTTCCATCTTAGGATTCTAGGTAGGTCTAGGTCTCAGCCTAGGATAGGAGCCCAGAAGGGCCCCCTCAGGGCTGGGACAATGAGGACGAATGGGCTGGGGAAGGGCTGCCTTTATAGGCTGCCCTGTGCCCCTCCCTAGGCAGGCTTTTATGGGGCAAAGGGCCAAATCAGCCAGCCCAAAGCAGCCGACTAAAGTCGGCCAGTTTGGGGCGAGTTGGCTCAGCCCACAGCCCCTATATAAAGAAGGGCTGCAGCCCTCATTTCTCATCCAGTTTCCCTGCCTTCAGCCACTCCTACAGCTCCCTTCCAGCCCCTTGTGCAGCCCCTGAACACTTCCAGGTCTGGCCCTGATCAGCCTCGTCCCTTGGCCCTCAGTTCAGCCTTTGAGTAAGGTTTGGGTACTGTTTCAGCAGGTCTTTGAAGTTCTCTTTTGCGGTTTGCACAGCTCACTTCTCAGCTCTATCTCTCAATCATATCTCAGCTCTCTCTCAGCTTCTATTACTCTCAGCTTTCACTCTCTCACTCACACAGTAACCCTGCATTCCGGTGGACAGCACAAGCCTCTTCCTTGCCTTGCGAAAGTGCCCTACATCGTCAGTGTAGACAGCATCAAGGTCTCAGTATTGGTCGGAGTTGCCTCTCTGATCATTGGGTCTGCAATACGTGTGCAAAGTGTACTCTTCAAAAGTGTGTTTCCATACTCTCTCGAAAAGTGTTATTTGTAACTTTCAGTTCTTCAAGTATTAAAGCAAATTCTTCGCCGCCCTCAGTGGGTACAGGGACCCAGTCTCTATTCTCTCTCTACTCTCATCTCCTTTCTCTTTCTATGGTGCATAACGCTAATTCCTCGCTAAAGGTTTAAAGAAGGACTTGCTGTGATTACACAATCAGATAACCGTTGCATGTTACAAGAGAGTTGTGCTGCGTACGGATGCATACTTCAGCGCCTAAAATTCTGACAAGCTGAATGGGAGCAAGCACTCTAGGTCTGAAGTGAGAGAGTATAAGTATGATGATGCCAACAAAGGATTGAGACCCTGAACAGGGCTATAATCACCTTGATCCCAACCTAAAAACCCTAACCCTAAAAAAAGGGCTGCTATAGCAATCACCATGGACCCTCATTCCTGTGCTTTAGTGCTACCCAACTTTTTTTAAATCTATTGTGGATCCCATCAATGGCAATATAATATCTAGATTAACCCAAGGACATGCCCAAACTCATCCTCTAAAAACACAACACATAGCGTAATTTCAATCTCATAATAGTCACTCATAAGTTTGAAACCATAAACTCTATCACTACGGGGACTAGCTACTATGACATTCCCACTGACATCATCAGCGCCCAACAATGGGTGTAGACCATAGTATAAACATATGCTCCCACACATACAAATTCACACACCCACACATACTTTATACAAAGGTCTTTGTATTGAGTTTCTGTTAGCACTCCGGAGGTGAAGAGCAGATTCAGTTATGACAAAGGCTAGCGCTAAAGGAGAAGGCTAATCAAAAAGTAGTCCACATAAATGACAATTTCCTCATTTTCTTAAGTGGAACCCAACTTCCAGGTACCTTCCATCCACATTTAGAACTTGTATAAATGGCAGTCGCTCAAACAATGTGCTAATAATGGCACCGGTTACTTCATTTGGAATTCGTGACTCAAAAGAAACCAGACCATATAACGACAAATGAACCTTGAATTCTGAAAAGCCAATTTCTCAAAAGCTGAAACTCACCATCGATGAGCGAGAAAATTTTAGTTATTTCATCATCAGTAAACTGAAGCTGCTCCTTCCAACCCTGTCATAACATTCAAAAGCATTGAAATCATAATGGCAATTAGGTTCAGATTCCATAGTACTGCAGAAAATATATTGGTTGTGGTTTATAAATTATGAGTACCTTTCTTTGTCTCTTCGGCCTATCTAAAGGGCTCTTGTCATTTTTATCTCCTTTCATGTAACTTTTTATTTCATCGCCACCAGCAAACTGTTTCGCATTTGATCTTGGTTTCTCAACAACATCTTCCATGGAAGCTTCTAACGAAAGTGCCAACGCCTGCAAAGGAAGGCCACCATCAAACTGTTTCGCATTTGATCTTGGTTTCTCAACGACATGTTACATGGAAGCTTCTAAAGAAAGTGCCAAGGCTTGCAAAAGGAAGGTATTTCTTCCCCTCGTGAAAATAAGCTAACAACATGAAAATGACATGCGAAATGAACAAGGCCACTCTGACCACAAAAGTGCCATGTGGGTAGATTGAATAGGGAAATTTTGATGAGATGAATTCAACCTTAATAATAATACATATTAAGAGTCAAATTTCATAAATGCAACATATGCATATACCTTTATCAGACTAGAATATATCTAATTTTACAAATTAAAAATTTTATAAAACAAAACCACATTCTTAATACGCTTTTAAATGCCCACCCAAAACAACAACATCTTTGATAGCAAAAGGAACAAACAAAGTAGAAATTAGGAAATAGAAATGAGAGAGAGAGAGAGAGAGAGAGAGAGAATATCCACCACACAACACACACCCATAAAAAACAAAATACTACTAGCACAAGGGAACAAAGCATGTCAAACAAGTGCTAGAACCTTTGAGGTTGCATCAGCTTTATCAAAAGCCAGCAAATGTACCTTATGGCAGAAGAGCTTGCATACTTGGGGCACATTGTTGAGTAGAGACAGGATTCGGGTGGACCCCACAAAGGTGAAATGCGCAGGGAAATGGCCGCAGCCACTAAATCCCACTCAGCTGAGAGGGCTTTTGAGTCTTTCTTCCTTCTACATACAATTTATTCAGAAATTTGCCAATAGGGCAGCTCCTATTACGGACCTCTTGAAGAAGGATGCCTTTTTGTCATCAAAAGAAACGCAGCTCAGTTTTGCCTTGACTCGTGCAAATGTGATGGTATGCCCTGACTTCTCACGGCCATTCATTGTGACAATGCTAGTGGCAAAGGCTGGGGGGCGTTTCTAAGGCAAGAGCTGTTGTAGAAGTGAAAGGAAAGCATGAAGCTGAACACGAAACAAGAGAATGCTTATGGAATGAAGAAGGGTGAGGTCCTTATGTAGGCACCTCTACATGAGCCACCAAGCTCCACAATCATCTCCTCAATCAGCTCCTAGAATCTCTCAATCAGCCTATGTGGCATCTACCACCACCTAACAGTGCTTATGGGCACCTAACTGTGCCTCTAGCACACACACATAGAACCCAGGGTGTGCCTGAGGCATACACCTTGAGATATCCCAACAAACCCCCCCTCAAGGGAATGCCTCAGGCTATGTCAAGGATACATCTAGTCACATAGTGTCTCAAGCCATCTCATGGTGGTCAAGGATAAATCTATGGCTAGGATCTCATGCTAGCAAGGGTTCCCAAGGATGTGAGGCAAACAAAGGGATACATAAGACTCCCCAATGGTTATCTCCCCTGCATGTACATGCACACAAAGTCTGCAGGAAGTACCATGGAGCTAAACACATACACATGGCCTACATCATATGGTGACCAGAGGTGTTTACAAAGAACACAATAGTTTATTCCATTTATTTTGGAGGACTATCCAGACAGAGTACCTTGACTCAACATAAAAGAGAGATATGGAGCATATGTGAAGCTGGTTCAAAAAGCATAATCATCATAGGAGGCCTCATCTCTTGAAGACACATCAACCGAAAGTAAATTGGCAGTTTCTGGTTTTGTAGTTGCTTCCTTTTTGGCCTTACAAAACTTTTCATGGTGCTTGTTTTTGCCACAATATTTGCAAGGATTGATTTTGAAGCAATCTTTTGAGAGGTGATTGGTCTTCCCACAATGTTTGCAAGGTGGAAACTTGCCCATTTGAGTTTTTATGGCATAGGCTGTGTCATTGCCTCTCCGGAGTTCCTTGTGCCTTTCTTCTTCTTTAAGGGTAGTAATAAGACCTTCAAGAGTAGGATTAGGAAGATTTTTCAATGTGGTGACAACATGATCATAATCTTCAAGCATACTTTTGAGCAATACTGCCATTGCATCATCCGTAGTGATTGGAGAGTTGATAGAAGCAAGTTGAGTCATGAGACTCCGCATGTGATTGACATGGACAGCCAAGGGAGTGCCACTAGCCATCTTCAATTCAAAGAAAGCAATCTTAAGTGACAATTTTGAGATGTGAGAGCTAGCACCAAAAAGAATATCAAGCTTTTGCCAAGCTTCAGAAGGAGACTCCATATCAGAAATGTGATGAATATAGTCATCTCCTAAGCCAAGAGCAATAATGCCATAGGCTTTCTCCTCTCTAGCAGGATCTCATGCCGGGTGTGTAGGAGCTGAGGATTCTCCAGTATTAGAGGCTGTTGAAGAAGAAGTTGAAGCAGGTTTGACAAGCCCCCAGAGGTTTTCCCTCGTCAATGCAAACTTAATTTTCCTCTGCCATGTGTGAAAGCCTTTACAATTGAACTTATTTATATGCAAGAAGGTAGCCATGAGAGGGTCTAACCCAAAATGGGCAGTGTCTACTCTCTTACAAGGCTAGAAAAAACTGAAAAGCTTCAAAGTATAAGCATTTGGTGTAGAAAAGACTTGTAACCAAATTTCATAATAAAAATAATAGTGAAAATGATACTTCAACTTGTATGCTTCATAGAGGTGGCTAAATGAAAGTATTCTAAGCAAATCCAGGTATAGCAACCTAAAAGAAAGTTGTAGCCACAATTGTACTGATGCTATTCAACACTTTAAAATATCAAAAATGCCAAAGTAGCATCTAATGTAGCACCAAATTCACAACACTGTCAAAACTGTCCAAAACAGAGGCCTGATCTTGGAGGGCTTGTATCTCACTCTTCAAGACAAAGAAAAGAGGGCTTTTTAAGCAGAAATAAAGCTGGTATACCAGAGAAGAGCCACTAAAGAGGAAAGTCAAAATGCTGCGTCACGTCGCCATAACCAAGAGCTTGATTGTCGATCGGTTTTTTCGCGTTTGCTCCCTCCTTAGTGGACCATTTCACTTCAAATTTGGACAGGGGCTAGCTCATGTTGTTGTGCAAGCGTGGCTCAGTTGAATTTTGAAATGGTTGCTCCAACAAGTCATATTGCACAAAATGGCGTCAAAAAGAAAGCAGCTGTTGCGCGGGCCTGAGGGCACCATCCCCTAATTGTTCTGACGTGGGAGGTCGCCTATATGAAGGGTCTCTCTAGCCAGAAGGACTCTAGAAGAGGTCGCATGTAGGAGGAGAATTCAGCCCTCCAAGTGGTTGGGCAGAAAGGGGTGAAATGGAGAGGAAGGTGGGGAAGAAGAAGAAGATGATGACATGGCATAAATGGGCTCAAGGAGGATCATAGTGCTCTGATACCATGTTGTAGAAGTGAAAGGAAAGCATGAAGCCGAACACGAAACAAGAGAATGCTTATGGAATGAAGAAGGGTGAGGTCCATATGTAGGCACCTCTACATGAGCCACCAAGCTCCACAATCATCTCCTCAATCAGCTCCTAGAATCTCTCAATCAGCCTATGTGGCATCTACCACCACCTAACAGTGCTTATGGGCACCTAACTGTGCCTCTAGCACATACACATAGAACCCAAGGTGTGCCTGGGGCATACACCTTGAGATATCCCAACAAGAGCATGGTGTAATAGCTTTTGAAAGCAAAATATTTGATGCCAAAGAGCTCAACTATCATGTTTATAATCATGAAATGTTGGCCATCCTACATGCCTTCAAAAAGTGGTGTACGGGAGCAAAATCAAAGTCAAAACTGATCAGAGGACACTCAAATTTTTCCTCACACAGCTGAACTTATTGCCCAAGCAAAAGAGATGGTTGTGTTCAGTGTGGTCCTATGATTTTGACATTGAATACAGGAATAGGAAAGAAAATGTGGCTGCAAATGCCTGGTCTAGGATGCGGGCGTGCACGTTGCCCATAGTTTCTACAATCTATCAGAACTGGATACATGGCATTCAAGAAGAGTACATAAGAATTTAAAGGCAGCAGCCATCTTTTCAAAATTGTAGGAGCCCTCACGCTTAGGATCATCCTGCCTTTAAATTGCATAACGGGTTGTTGTGTTTCGGAACAAAATTTACTTGGTTCCAAATTCATGATAGAGGTAGCTAGTGTTGAGGGAAATGCATTCTTCCCCTATGACAAGACATAAAGGTGTCAAAAAGACATATGAGAGGATAAGGTAGAGTTTCTTCTTGAAAGGTCTATGGAGAGATGTAGTCAAACACCTTGCTGAATGTTTGCCATGCTAGCAAAATAAAGTGGACAGTAAACTATCAGCTGGTTTGTTGCAGCCATCATCCATTCCAAAGGGCAAATGGACACATATTGCAATGAATTCCATCATGGGATTGCCTTCTACGGATAGAGGATGGGACAGCATTATGTAGTGGTGGATAGGTTGACAAAACAAGCTCATTTCATACGGATAGAGGATGGGACAGCATTATGTAGAGGATGGGACAGCATTGTGTAGTGGTGGATAGGTTGACAAAACAAGCTCATTTCATACGGACAGAGGATTGCCTTCTACGGATAGAGGATGGGACAGCATTATGTAGTGGTGAATAGGTTGACAAAACAAGTTCATTTCATACCCATGAAGACCCAATATTCCGCATCACAGATTGCTTGGCAGCTCATTGATCAGGTTTTTAAGCATCATGGACACCCTCAAGAAATTGACAGTGATAGAGATGCAAAAGTTATGGGTCATTTCTAGCAGGAATTACTTGCAGCAGTGGGTACTTCATTTACCCCTAGCATTGCATACCATATGGTCATTCGGAGAGGGTGAACAAATGGGTAGAGGAACACCCAAGGCATTGCTGTCATGACACCCAGAGATTGTGGGATAAGTAGCTTGCACTTGCACTACATGTCTCTCTATCTTGGAGAGGATGGCGGCTCTTCTACAATTGGCTAAAAATAATATGCAAGATGCCCAAGCCAAGCAAAAGAAATGCATGGATGAACGTAGGAGCTACTTGGTTTTCAAGGAAGGGGAATATGTGCATTTAAGTCTCCACAAAAATCATTATGCTTCATTGAAGGGTAAAACTAACACAAAGCTTGCTCATCCGTATTACGGCCCTTATAGGATCATCCGCAAGATTGGGGAAGTAGCATGTTAATTGGAGCTACCGAGTGACAAGAAATGCATTGAGTCGCTTTAAATTCTCTTGACCCCTACGAATACAAGGATGTTCCTGCCAACTCTGTAGAGAATTTGGGATTGGGAACTTGATCAAGTCAATGTTGAGTAGACTCCATATCGACACTATTAGTGACAGTTGCCATTTTGAGCACACAAATTGGTGTTGCAAGTCAGAGGTGTAATAAACCAAGTTTTAAATGGCTGTCCGCTGAAAAAAAAAAAACCTTGATGGAAGCGCATAAATGCTTTCATTGCAAAGAAGAAGGCCATCAAGCCAGAGAATGCCCAAACTGTAAGAGAAAGGAGCCTACTAATGATAGGAGTGCGCAGAAAGATGAGCAAAGGGGCAAGAAGTCCAAGCCCACTACCGGATTGATACGTGATGTGATTAGTGAACAAGCAAAAAAGGATGCCATAGAGATATGCCAAGCGTGGGGCAAAGTGCGTGATCAGATGTCTTTGATTTCTTTGACCCAGGGGCTTGAGCGAATTTTATTTTCCCAGAGTTGGCAGGTAAACTTGAATCTCTCCAAGATCCACAATGTGTTTTACATGTCATCGCTGAAACAACATGTAGGCCAGCATGTACATATACTTCCAAAGCTGCCACCTATGGATGAGGAGGGTCATATCCTTCATGTCCCTCAGCGCATTGTAGGTTTCAGAGATAGAGTACTTCGCAATGAAGTATACATTGAGTACCTCATCCGATGGAAAGGACTAGAGAAGGATGAACGATCATGGCAGCCAAAGAGCATTGTCAAGGAGTAATCCTATCTTTTACTAGGCTGATCAGCATCACTTTGTTGTCTCAGCATCCTTGTGTCACAGCCAAAACATGTAATTTTGAGGGATAGTACAGTAAAGATTTGATTATTTCAAGGACATTTGAATCATGGTATGAATTCCACAGTGCAACCTGTTGGAGAGCACGGTCCTCGTCGTCGTCTCCGTTTGCATCCTGTCAGCACAGAAGATTGAAATATTATCACAAACTTGCATCAAAGAGGACTCAAACACAACGTAGTCACGAATGCAGGTTCGGCCCGCGTAAGAGCGCATGAAATACGATAAACAATCCAGTGCGCATAAGAAGTTATTAAAAATGGTTACAATGACATTAGTAATCACACAGAAGATATTACTGCACCTGGTCCAGGAAATCCGATGCAGATTGTTGGAAGCGCTTTGCGCGCGGTCGTGCTTCTTCGTCGTCAGAATCTTCTGTCTCACTAATGCCATCGTCACTAGGTCTGTAATCGTCATCTCCCTCGACTTCATGGTCATTGGATTTTTTACGTCTGCCCGATCGTCGTGGCAGAGCTGGAGGGGACTTCTGCTTGGCTCGATGTTGAGGATGTCGGAAGCAGGAAGAAAGGGAAGGAAGATTAAGAGCTGCGAGTTTAGCAGCGTTCTGTTTGATTCTGTGTTCTCTCTGTTTCTCGTAATCCCTGAGGAGGAGCTGCTCGTCGTAGTCCTGTTCCTGGTCCGCTTCTTCTTCTGCTTCTGCTGCCTCTGCTTCTGCTTCTGCTGCTGCTGCTGCTGCCTGTTGTTGAACTGCAAGTGCCCTGGCCATTTCTGCGACTTGCATCTCGCGTTCAGCGACAATCCTTCGAAATTTCCTGCGTTTGTTCTTAGTTCTTGTCATGCTTGGCAGATGCTCGTTGTTGCAAAATAGAAGATCAAACAAGATGGTAGCGAGGCTCAAGTGTCCACACAAATCCTGTATACACAATGAACGTCCAATGTTCAGCTGTACTTATATATACTTCCAATGTTCACTTGTGGGTGTGTATGTGCCCTTCCTTAGTTCAACTAACCCGTGAGTTCAAGTAACAAGTCTTGAGTTCAAGCCCCAACTATCACAAGTTCCTCAGTTCAAGCCCACGCTTTACGCACTTTGCCATGGTCTCACCTCCGTCACTCTATCATGAAGTGAAAGTGGATGAAGTGCAAAGTAGAAGCCGGCCCGATTGCGAGAAAATTAAAGGAGTTCGTGGTCTACCCTTCCTTCATGTCGCTTCCTCTTTCCTTGATTTGAGCTTCCTAGTTACAGGCTTGGCCCTTCTTGCTCCTTTCCTGAAGGGGGCTAGTTTCTCCCTTCAGGCTGCTTTTCCTTGCGGTCAGGCTCGGTCTTGGACTTCTTCAATTTGAGCTCCTTGTCTTTTGCATTTTTTGCCCAAATGGCAATTTGAGCTGTAGCATCTACTTTCTCATCATAGATAGATGTAGCAAACATGCACATTTGATATGTCCATGACCTGGGCAATGGCAAATGGCATTCTCTACATAGCGATCTTGCATGCACAAACATCCCAAAGCCAAAAACATGCATAGAGTGGTAGCACATAGGCCATTGGAACATGCAGTCATCTATGATGGAGGTATGGCAAACCATGCATTTTAGACCCTGTTGCATAGCAGGATAGGCATCCGATTTAGCTATTGTGGCCATCAATACCACAGTCTTGCTCTGTACATGATGAAGTTGCTTCTTGATTCCTTCCTCCCTCATCCTAAGGCTGCGGATGTTCTCCTTCATCTCCTCCACTCTTTGCTCACTCTGTGCAACAGCTTCATCTGAATCCCTCAACATTTGTTGAAGCTACTTAAATTGCTCAAAAACATCAACATGGGCCATTTCCAAGACTTCCACTCTAGTTTGGAAATCTCTCAAACGACAAACTGCTTTTCAAAACTGTCGAAAGCCATGGCAAGCTCGTGCATAGCCCTATCGTAATCTTGTTGCAGGGTCTTGTAGCTTACTCTTTGAACTCCGAACAGTGTTTTGAAAAAACAACCCTCACCCTGGCTGCTACAACTTGCTCCACCATGGCTGCTCTATGCATCCTTCCTGGCCTAGAGAGCTGCCTCATTGTCTTCTTTGCCCCAATTGCTCTCTGCCCCATCCTTCCTAGCCTTGAAGTTCTCTCGCAGCTCCTACATCACCTTTCTGGTTTCTGCATTCTCCCTTTTCAACTCCTTAATCGTTTGGTCTTTTTCAATGTTTAATGCGCTCTGCATATTGCACAGCCGTTTGTAAAGACCTTTTTTTTCAGCTCTCTGATCTTCAAGCTCCTTTTGCATCATTGCTAGCTTCTTATCCGTGATGTCCCCATCACTTCACACTTCTTCAAGCCTATCTCGAAGCTCCTTGATGCGCTTCTCTGCTTCTTCTCTTCTATGCCTTTCCATGTCGACCATTTTTGCAATAGCCTCAACTTGCTCTTGTGCTTGCAAGGCCCTCGCTCGTGCCTCCTCTACCTTGGCTTCTGCACCTTCCCTGAGAATTTTCTCAAGTTGCACTACCTTTGCTGCATTGGTGGCTTTCTCTTGTAGAAAAGTCTCCTTTTGAGACATCCTCTTATCATGTTACTCAAAATTCCCTTTGAGGGTAGATGCCATCAGGTGCATTGCAACTTCAGGGACTGAGATGATAATTGGGATTTGCCATCCACTCAATTCTTCAGGTTGGTTATCACGCTCTTGGAGATCACCCTTGAGAAATATACATCTCTTGCCATCCTCTCGTATCAGGAAAGAAGTGAATGGTCTTCTTTAGCACATCTTGGAGGTCTATTAGCAAGCTAGAAATCTTGACTCCACCATCTTTACTCATCTCAGCATTGGGTTATACATCTAGAATATCCTCTCTCTTCCACTGCTTCTCAAAGAAGTGTGCTTGCAAATCGCCTCCAGGAATTATTAGTGCACTTTCAATCACGCTTTTAGTGATGGTAATCTTCTTACCTTGACAGACTAGTTGCCCTTCACGTTCACCTCTCGTACTAACTTGGTGAAGTTTTTTATAGCATCCAAATTGGGCTTTTGAAGAGCAAGAGAGGAGCTCCCATAGGTCATGATTTCAAGATCAGGGGAGGAGAGGCTCTCACACTGTACTATAGAGGGGAAGGAAAGATTGTGTGAGGAGCTCCCGGATTATGCAGGGTCCATCACGAGAGGGGATAGAAGTTGTAGGAAGAGTGCAAGGGAGATAGAAATGGTCGAGAGGGATAGAAGATGAAACAACGAAGGAAATGGAATAGTGGAGGCTTGATTTTGCAGTCTGAGTGCAAGAGAGAAAGAAATGGTCGAGAGGGATAGAAGATGAAATAGTTAAGGGAATGGAATATGCTTAAGTTTGTAGCTCGACTACATTGTCAAGGTGAGAGCCACTACAGTGGTTGGCCCGAATTTTGTTTAATTCAAGAAGGTAGTACTACCTTCCATGGTAATGAGTGATTAGAGGTGGTGGCATCTAAGATTCCTAGCCACATCTGTGGTGGCAGCTAAGACGCACTAGGCTGGTAGTTAATTACTAGCCACCGCAGTGGCCCACAATTACTCACCTTCCAGTTACCTCCACCCCAGTGGCTTGCATGCATGATTACTGTGAGTGCAGTAAATTACCAATCATCGGGCTTGCATGTATGATTACTATGAGTGTAGTAAATTACCAGTCATTGAGCTTGCATGCTCAGGAGAGTACTAGAGTGCATGGTAATGAGTGATTAGAGGTGATTAGGCTTCATGATTTACTTTTGTGGGAATTACTGCCCGGTGGTGGTGGCTCTCATTAGCCACATGTGTTGTGGCTACGATTCCACCGGGCTGATAGTTAATTACTAGCCACTGCAGTGGCCTACAATTACTCACCTTTCCAGCTACCACCACTGGGCTTGCATGCATGATTACCACGAGTGCAATAAATTACCAGTCATCGAGTTTTCATGCTCAGGAGAGTACTAGAGTGCATGGTAATGAGTGATTAGAGGTGATTAGGCTTCATGATTTACTTTTGTGGGAATTAATGCCTAGTGGCTCTCATCAGCCACATTTGTCGTGGCTATGATTCCACTGGGCTGGCAGTTAAAATTACTAGCCACCATAGTGGCCTGCTCTCACCCACCATCATGCTTAAGCATGCATGATCACTATGAGTGCAATAAAAATTACCAATCACCAGGCTCTCATGCTCAGTAGAGTACTAAAGTGCATGGTAATGAGTGATTAGAGGTAATTATGCTTCATGATTTACTTTTGTGGGAATTACTGCTCGATGGTGGTGGCTCTCATCAACCACGTCTGTCGTGGCTATGATTCCACCGAGCTGGCAGCAATTAATTATTAGCCACACCATAGTGACCTACTCACCCACCATCGGGCTTAAGCATGCATGATCACTACGAGTGCATTAAAAATTACTAGCCACTAGGCTTGCATGCTCAGTAGACTAAGTGATTAGAGGTGATTAGGCTTCATGATTTACTTTTGTGGGAATAACTGCCTGGTGGTGGCTACTCTTATCAGCCATGTCTATCATGGCTAAGATTCCACCAGGCTGGCAGTTAATTACTAGCCACCAGAGTGGCCTACTCACCCACCACATGGCGTATGCTTCATGATTACCAGTCTGTCTAGGGTGGTGCCTAAGATTCCACCGTGGTGGCCTGTAATTAATATGGATGGAACCCAGGCTCCAGCCACCACCACGGTGGTTCGAACTTTATAATATATAAGATCCGTGGAATTTGGCATTTTACTACGTTGCTCTCATCCACCCTTGCAATGCTACTTTGCCTTACACACTCTACTACTTTGCCCCACACCCCTCCTCCAACTCTTTTCCACCCCTACTCTACTTTGCTCCACGCTCCCTCCTCCAACTCTCCTCACTCATTTGCTCCCTTGCTCATCTGCTGCTCACCCACTCATCTTCACCATGCCTACTACCACCACCCCTCGATGCACTGTGATCCTAATGTTATCTGCCTTCTCATATAAGGTGATTGTGTTGCACTCACATGGAGTAGAAATGCTACTAGTGGAAACCCTTCGTTCCCACAGTCGATTCCCCCCATATCTACATGTCACCACCTTAGATGACATGCTCACCTCTGGCCTCTTTATGGCTGTGCTATATGGGTTTCCCCTAGACGTCGACAAAGGCCTTAGTATTTTCACAGCAGAGTACTCTCGACTTGTTGGGGGGCCCGTAATCTGAGTCTTGGCAATGTGCATGGTCTTCGGCCTCTCCATCGTCTCCTCCTTTGGCTCCCTAAAAAATTTTAATGCAACAAGCTAGACTGGTGGAAATACTGAGTTGTACAAATTCCCTCTTGCTCAAACGAGGCTCATAACCACTCATCATTGGTTGGATGTAATCTTTTGGCCTCTAAGGCTCTCAATGATATTTTGGCTCACTAGAGGTAATGTTTTGGTCTCTAAGGCTCTCAGCAATTGCTGAGATTTTATTACATTTATGTAATCTCTTTTTGTTCAATTTGAGGCTCTCAATATGCACTATTGTTAACTTTTATATTTGAATGGTTATGGTCGCTAGCAGTCTTTTGGCCTTTAAGGCTCTCAGCAATTGCTGAGTTTTTATAAATGTAAGATCCTTAGTTCAATTTTTGCTCAGTATAAGTTGTTAGTTTTTATATAAACTGTTATTGGACGTAGATGTACGTTGTAATCTCTTTGCTCAATTTTCACTCGATGAATTGTACTTTTGCCCTCATTTATATTTACTACAACAAGGACTAAAATACCAATAAAGTAGGACTACAATTTCCTTGGTTTATGACCGAAATAGCGCTAAAATAGCTCCAACAACCCACCGTTGTGGTTGCATGGAGATATATCTAAAAAAATACTATTAAAGTTTCAAAAAATGCAATTGATGATATGGCCCTTGAGGGGTCCCCTCATTGACATGCATTATACAATATCCAGGATGCCATTGGACAGAAATGGCATGTCGATATGACCCTTGCCCCTAAAGGGGACCCCTCAAGGGCCATATCATCAATTGCATTTTGTTTGGGCACAAGGAAATACATTTCCTTGATACACAAATAGATGGCTCTCACAATTCAAAGGAAGAGCTTGAAGACAAGTTAGAGGGTTATCAATGCTCCTTAGGATATACCTTTTTTATTACAAATACAAATTTTGTGTCAAACCCACAAGGCAAGGCAAATGACATGCTTCTAGAATCCAATAGGTCCATTGAAAACATTTTCTTGGTCAACATACCAAATCCTATAGTCATTTTTGAGGATGAACTTTGTATTTACCCATTAAAGTTTGTTAAGGTGATTGTAGATACAACTACTTTTTGTCAACAAGACAATGATTATGTGTTGGGGACTAGTGTGATATTTTTTAGTGTACAAGTCATTGTGACATCTATGCTAGATGGAACATTTTTTGGCAAAAGTTTTGATAAAAGAGACTTTATACCTTTTGAGGTGATTAGTAACATGCAACCTATCATCAAAAGTATGCTACACTAGCATTTGCTCCCATATTATTCCTGTCATCCATATTACAGCATTGCCGAATAGACTACTTACCATATCCAC
Organism: Dipteris shenzhenensis; assembly: GCF_047967505.1. Taxonomy (NCBI): domain Eukaryota; kingdom Viridiplantae; phylum Streptophyta; class Polypodiopsida; order Gleicheniales; family Dipteridaceae; genus Dipteris; species Dipteris shenzhenensis. The sequence continues at coordinate 37,451,193 of NC_141612.1, forward strand.
AAACCATCAAATAGACTACTTCCTATCATCTATATTTATAGCACTACCAAATAGATTGCTTATCATATCCACAAACTAGCCAAACACTTTGCCTATAATGGGTGTAATGGTAGATGCCTCACTTGTGTCATATATAAAACAGTTGTTGGGAATTTTCTTGTCATCAAGTTTGCATAACTTGATGAGTATAACAATTGATTTAAAAGATTTTTGTTTGTGTAAGTGGGAACCATGGCCCAAATTCACAAAGGGTTTGGTGAATCTCATGGGGTATGGATCCATGTTTGTGTAAGAGGATGGTTGGGTGCACATGCACACAATTATTGGTTATAGTAATGTATAAATCCCTATGATAATCATATTAATATGCTGAACGTTATTTAAATACATCAATTAGTGCTCATTTGAAGGGATGTACATGGGATTAAATATGTTCTATCTCTGAAATTCATAATGACCTTAAATAATAGTGTGACTAAATAATATAGGCAAGTGTGTGTGTTTTTCCTATCAAAAAGTCTAAACTACTACACTACTGGATCAGTTTCAAATGTTCAAGTACATCAAATGCAATCATATGTCATTGCCCTTTCAAATGACAAACGGGAGTGATCCATTCTTACTCAACCCCTTCAGATAGAGCATCAAAGTGATAATCAACATGAATACCCCCACAATCATATTACTAAGTGTCCAAATTACACAAGGATATTCAAGATAATTCTCCAACAATACATTCACTATTGCTATACAATAGTTGGAGACAATTTGTCATAGAGTAGTTGTCATAATTGCCAATGCCGTATCTTAAGTCCATCAAAACACACCAAAGATTTTAACATTGCAAATTCGATGGAGAGGTATGCCGACTCACCTGGCACCATCTGAGTCATTTGGAGGCTCGAACTTCGGGCAATGCACTATCGAGTTTTACTATCTTTTCGAGAGTTTCCTTGAGCTGCACGTACTCCAATGTCTAGTGGGAAAAGCAACCATTGCTTTTGTTTCCACTCACTATGCTATCATCCTAAGTCTAGTGCCATTGACAAGGAGAGCATCCACAGTTGAGAAAACAACTTGCAAAACAAGCCTTGTCTTGTTGATCTAAGGGCAGTTGTCGCATAGTCAATCAGCCAATTAGCAAAAACATTGTGTTCCCAAAGCCTTCCATTCGTCTATTCACCAGAGATCACCAAATAAGCCCACCATATCTACTATGCTAGTTCCCTTGGAAGCAGGGGCTGATTGGCTTAATCGCTTATTCTTGTAGTTGCCCGTGTGGCAAATTCATTTGAGCAGCTCTTAGCCGTGGTGGCAGGGTATGGTTACAACACTAGTGTAAGAGTTGAAAAGTTTTTGGAGTCAAAGGTAAGCATACTACAACCAAGTCACTGACTTGGTACAAGACCCTCATATCTCCGCTTCTTTGAGAGAGAGAGAGAGAGAGAGAGAGAGAGAGATACACACACAGATGCACGCACGTGCACACACACACACACACACACACACACACACATGCACACACACAGACATGCATGCATGCACACATGCACACATGCACATGCACATGCACACACACATGCACACACGTATGCACGCACACACACACAATTATTTAAGATAAGTATGACCTTAAAAGATAGTCCATATACCATCGACATTTGATTCTACATAATAGTAGGCGTTTGATGTCACAAGTGCCTGCCAATTCAAGTTGCCCTAACTCTTCACTCTATATATAGGGAGTGTGGTTCATTGAAGATGTTGGAAGAATGAAGTTGTGGATGAATGATTCATAGTGCTAATTTAGAACTGCTCATGTCCTAATAGGTATCATATGTAAACATGAAGCACATTGATAATGCATTAGGGCACATGAGATGAGGCGCTAATATACGTGCCTTGATTTTTAAGAGGCTTTAATGGCCCTTCTTTCTTTTTTTTAAAGAATGAAAGATGGCAAGTTGAGTACTAATATCTAGTGCTATATTAGAGAAGCATAGTGCACTTCCCTTGATGGAGTTCTTTACAATTGCATTTTGGTAATAAATTCACATCTCAATAGGTGATGCTACAAGTTGAACATTCAATTGAATCTTTATCATGATACAAATGGTAGGTTGAGTAGTGGGTATTTTTCTCACTGAGGCACTTGATCGGTTTAACAAATTGTCCTACACTGTTGGAGACTTTTCCCATGGTTGGGTTTCACATTCGACATCAGAGTGTATAGATAGTTTTCTTGCTATGAACCATTTAGCAGGTGGTAATTCAAACATTGATATGCCTTAGGATGTACCTCCAGCTAAGATGAATGGTTTGATAAGGCTGATAGTAATCACATGTGATCATGCAACATCAATGACAAGTCGAGCTTTGCGTTGAAGCTTGTAATCCCACAACCAAAGATTTTATGTTCTGATATATCTTTTTGTGGATGGATGCAAGTGATTGGAGATCCTTCAATATCATTATTTAAAACTATACATACTACTCAATATTTTGCAAATTGTTTATAGAAGAATGTAACATCGAATTCTATACGGGCCATATTTTACCATCTTTTTTCATGTCTTTACTATGGTTTTTGAGGATGATGGTCAATGTGTGTAGAATTGAAAACTAGGTATGTCGATAATCTTGCAAAATTGCATGCATGCACACACGCATGTGCATGCATGCATGAGAGAGAGAGAGAGAGAGAGAGAGAGACCTATTAATGTCCTCAAGACGCCTCAAGCACCTACGGAAAAAAGTACAACAATCAAAAATGAAAACTCATAGAAGCCACAACAAGCTGAAGCAAAGGGCTCGCTAAGGCCCTTGCTGAGTGCTATGCTAAGCTAACCTATCTAGCTCAAAAAAATCTCAGAGACAAAAACTCAATAGTAGCCAAAACCCAGCAGCTCTCTTGTGGGCTACAAAGATATCCCAAATCTTTGTGATCAGTCATCAGGAGAGTGGTGGGCCAAAGTCATACCCCTCCTGAAAGAAGCAGTGATAACATCCGTGGATCTCATAATAGGTTGGACGAACACATAAGAAATGCTCCTCTGTCTCAACTGTCTCCAGTGTGCATAGTCTACAGATCTGTTGTTCTCTAGGTATGCCTGCGGCTCTCCCTACCTCGATCCCCAGCTAATGTGACAAGACCCACATTTCACCAATAGCAATCCTCAATGCATTTGAGACTCCTTTATCCTCAAGGTACTGGGGTTTGATGATGAGTCCATCCTTCAATACTCTCAAGAGATGATCACGGTAGAACTGGACCTTGGTGGGAAACTCTTGGTCCCCTCCCCAAGTCCAAGATGTATAGAGTTGGAGGAGATCTTACCATATGATACGATTAATCTCATCATGAGGGAGTGACCTAGGGGGTGCATCCATGTTGTACTCATAGGCTGGCAGCCAATCTATCTAGATACTATGGCTGGCAAAACTTTTGGAGATGTGTGCATACCATGTATCGGTCCTGCTCTTTGTTGATCATATGGAACTAGTTCCAACCTTAATAGTCTCCCACCAAGTAGGGCCCATACTCTATGGAGGTAATTCACAATCTAGAAGATGGCATCAACCTAGGGAGGAGTCATGGAGAACTCCACCTATCCTATCTGATGTGGGACTAAGGGCTTACTCCGAATCTCCTTCAAATCATCTTGGAACCCATAACCACCTGTAGATAGTTGCTTAAATCTCTTCCACTCTAATGGCAAGAGGTCACTCCCCCAGAAAGATGTTGCATACATGGGAGTTTGCCTCATTAGGGTGTCGAAAAGCCCTTTGTTGGAGACTTCAAAAGATAATAGGGACATTCCTCCCCCCTTTTAGTTTACATCTCCGATTGTTTCTTCTCACATGAAACCAAAAGGTGAATTTGACAAGCCCAGCCATGAGAAAATTGTCAACATGATTTTGAAAGATTCCCTCCTTCATTGTTATAGCTTGACACTCTCCAAGCTTTGTGTCATGAATCGGTGGAACAATTCCCATGTTCTTCAACACTGCAGTGATTTACATAGGGATTCTATTACTCACTCTTTGAGAGAGTTCTAGTAGTTGGGCTTATCCATCTATTTTATGGACATAATTCTCACCAAACCTCAACTTCGTGCAAGGGATAAAGAGGCCGCTGGTGCCAATTCTATTTTACATATCATTTTCCTTGGTAAAGGCTTCTATTATGCTCGTTTTCCTTGGTAAAGGTTTCTATTATTCTCAGTGTGCATTGCCAGATATCCTTAAGTCTTTGGTTAGTATAGGCCGTGTTTGGGAATAGGGTTTTCTGGCATGGGATCCTTGCTTTTTTCTTTTTGGGCAAAGAAAAAGTTGATTATATTATAATCATATTTTTTGTACAATGATGCCAAAAGTTGACAAAATAAGTGCTAGAGGAGGCTCTCTAGACAGTAGATTCTGCTTTGATAGGGAGCAGAGATGGAAGGAGTTGTGCTTGCATGTCAACCCCTGAATTGGAATATCTCCATGCATCCTAGATGTGTTCTTCAAGCTTTGCCTGCAGTTGTGATACCTGATCATTATAGTTATGAAATTCTTGGTCCAACAAGAACTTAGCTTGGACCACAGCAAATAGTGATCAGTTAGTAGGAGGATAGCTTTCATACCAATTAAAAAATATCTGATCAACATGCATGACCTCTTCATCATTGAATTGAAAAGCATTTTTGGAAATCCAAATAAACCATAATGCATGTGCCCTGATGTATACCCATGTAGCATAAGGAAGTTTGAGTGCATCTCCCAAAAGAATAGATCTCCAGTTTATTGGTTCAGCTATTCTTAACTGCACAAATTTCCAGACTTTTCTTGCTCTGGGGCAAGCTGTAAACAAATGGAAGATGTCCTCCTTAATACCCATAGAGTGTTTGAATGTACCATCTCCATTACCAATTTTGAGGCTTTTGCAGTTAGTCCAGACAGCCTTGTGTAGGATTAACCACAACAATGTGGACATTTTCTCTAGGATTCTTTTGTCCCAGATCAGCTCAAATCTGGTACCCCATTTCCTTTCATTATTAGAATTGTTCCATCTAGTATTAAGTTTAGTCACAATCTCTTCTATAGCTTCAGATGGAGTGAGAATAGGTAAGAGGGTTGAGCTGCCTACCCAACCAAACTCTCTAGGGAAGTTGAGGATTTTGCCTCCTTTCCAAATGATGTCTCCCTCTCACAGTTGTATTCTGCTCATTATCAACTCTTGATATGCATTGTTGAATTTGAATTCTCTTCTTATCTCTAGCCATGTCTTCCACTTGAAGTTGGTCTTGTCCCATACATCTTCCCAACATGATAACCCTTTCTTTACCAAGTTGCATGCCACCCGGAAGTCATCGTCACTTAGCTGTTGTTTGGTGAAAAAGCCATAAAGCTCCCTTTTCCAAAGAGGATAATGTGACTTTTTATTTGTTCAAAGGCCCCCCCATAGAGTTTTCCAAAGCTGGCTCCCTTTGGTAGTGCAAGTTTCAGGATTCCATATGGCTGAGAGAAGGGGATAGTTTTTCCATCTAGGAGCTCTGTGAGGCCTAACATACTTGAAGTTTCTGAGGAGGAGTTAACCCAATCACTTTTAGGAGCAGTGATGGATTTTATTATCCAAGTGGCAACTAAATTATAAGCTATTAGCTGCATATTTATAACACCCAAGCCTCCTTCCTTTCTTGGTCTAGTGCAAAAAGCCCACTTGACCTTGGCTATTCTTCTTCTAGTGTCACTCCCCCCCCACAAGAAGCATCTACAGATTCTTATAAACTTTTCTAAGCTTGTTCTAGAAGGACACCAACATGAGAGATAAAAGATAGCAATTGGGTATATAAAGTGATTTGGTACTACCCTTCTTCCTGCCAAGTTTGCCTTTTTTTTTGTGGAATGTTTCTAGAAACCAATCCCATCTGTCTTTCATCTTAACATTGAAACCCATAGGGATACACAACAGTCTGAAAATATGACCATGAGGAATTCAATTCTCTTACAACCCATTTGTTCCAGAAGATTTTGGGGGTCTCCAGATAATAGTGCATAACCCATTTTTGAGTGATTTATTTTGGATCCAGATGCAGTACAAAAGATATCCATACAGTCCATAGCTCTTTGTATATCTACATCTATGTTTCTAATGGTCAGAGTAGTGTAGTTTCATCTACAAATTGCTGGTTTACTATTTGCTTTCCTGAAGGGAGCTCTATACCATTGCTTTAATAGCAGCTCTGTCTTTTCTGGCTTCCTTTAGAATTGTCTGGACACTTTCTACAACATCCTTCCAACCCTATGAAAATGAATTTGCTACTGAAAAAAAAAAATTCCATTCTTCTATAATCTGTTTTTGGATTGTCTGTAGCTTGAACAAGGAAGGGTTAGCTATAAACCATGAATTTCCTTTCTTCCCACTCCCCAAATCAATACATTCTAAGACAGACTTGTGATCTGATAAGGTGAGAGAGGAAAAGATTAATTGCTTGACATCCAGAGCCTGGTCAATCTGAGATTGGGTAATATACACTTTGTCCACTCTAGCTTCTCTCCTCAAATTGCCTACCTACTTGTTGCTCCATGTGTAAATGTTGGGAGTCCCAATGTCCACAGCTTGCAAATTTTCCTTGAGATCTTCCCAGATTTGTTGTTGAGGACCCCTAATTACTGATCCCTTCTACATCCATCCGTCTTTAGAATTCTCCACCATTTTGAAATCCCCCATAATGACACAATCACTTCCCAAATTCAACATTGAATCCCATGTGGCTTTTCTTCCCATGGATCCTGTTGGGGCATATACTAACACAACTGTGTAAGAAAACCTTTTCATTTTGCATTCTAACGCAAGCCATCTCTGATTTAAGTCTTTCATGCTCTTGATGACACAATCCTTGTAGTGTGAAGTATTCCAATTGTAGTGCCTCCTCTACCTTCTTCATGATTTGTAAAGTACCATATTCTTCTATTGTCAACATTTTTTAGTCTATCTTCCAGAGTGTCATTAATTACTTTAACCTCTTATAAAATAAGAAAAGTAGGGGATAAAGAGCTATCCCTCAGCCACTTGGCTAGTTCTTGACTCCTCCAAGGGTCAGTTAATCCACATACATTGAGTGTGAGAAAAGTGAATGGTTTATTTACCATTCTTACTCTTCCCCTTTTGGCTAGGCTTTTGGGTGGGGCACTCTGGCCCCTGACTTGAGAGATCCTTCTCTTGTTTAGAGTAGTGGCTTGAGGTTTGACAGGGGCTTCAGGAGTCTTATCCTATTTTTGTGCCAGAGGGAGTTCTTCCTCTGATTCTCCCACATCTTATTTTTTTTTTTGGCCGAAAAAACAGTGCTGATTATATTACTTCGAAAAACAAGATACATAAAAGTTAGTTTTGCAGCTGACGGGGCTGCGTTCACAAATCGGACGCAGCCCTAAGTGGAAACAAAAACTCTCTCTCATGGAGGGATCAGGCGGGTGTGGATAAACAGCCAGAGAGGCAGTGAGTAGCGCCACTGAAGGCCCTGAGGAGTATGCTCGAAGAAGAGGCCCTGCGTGTCCCAATCTCGAAGGAAGCGTCTCCACTTCTCCCGGCCAGCTTGGGAATCCCCTTAGATCTGGTCCCACTGGCCTCTGAGCGTGTGGATGATCTCGCACTAGATGTCGGCCATGACCTGGGCAGTCGAAATAGAGGTACCACTGAGGATCTGCACGCAGCGCGAAGTCCAAATGTGCCATCCGACGATGCTGCTAATAATCTCCCAGACTGGCTGCCTCATCTGAGAACTTGTGTCTACCTCTGCCAAGTGCTGCGGGATGCCCTCAAGCGGCCCCCAAGTCCCCTGTGTGATAAGGAACATAGGGTCCTGCAGATCTGCCTCGAACAACTAATGATAGCCAGGTGTGGTGCTGCACCAGCAGAATGCGCCCCAGGTGATCAAACCTAACTTCGGAGCAGAGCGAGTAAGGATCCCAAAGGCCCACCTCCACACGTCCTAGGCACGAGTGCAGCTCCACAGGCAGTGCTTTGGTGACTCCTCGTCCTCATGACAAATCTGACAGAGTCCATCCTGACCAATCTGCCGCAACCAACTCCCCACTGGAAGACCCTTGTGGGCGAGTAGCTAGAGGAAGAAGGAAATCTTCCGCGGCCGCCAGCTCTCCCACAAGGCCTGCAAAAATAGCCTGGAAATACCCTGAGAATACCAACTGGGCCGCTAGGTGGGCGGTCGACTCTGCATCCTCTCGAGAACTCTCCTGCCCAGTTTCGTGCTGTAAGCGAAGAAAGGGGTCGGCCCCTAGCCTGCCACAACCTCTAGCCATCTCCACTCACTTGGGTCCCACAGGGCCCGCCCCTCCCAAAGCCAGAGGCGCCATAACTGCAGCTGATCCTGCTCTATATTAGGATCAATATGCCAAACCTTCCCCATGAGGCCTACGGCACGAACCCTCTGCCACGAGAGAAGGGGGTCGATGAGCACACCCTCTCTCCTGAGTCGGCCATCCCCCAAAACCGCAAAGAAGGATACAGAGGTGTCATCCAGCCAACCTGCAACCACCAGTGGGATGCCACGAGGGGTGAACTGCTGTCCAAGCCAACGAGCGTCACCAGGCATGAGGATCTAGGTCTCGGGGGGAACCAACCAACCGGCAGGAATCGCTCCATCTCTCTCTGTGCGTCTCACCTGAGCTCCACGGACACCTCCGGCTACAGCTGCTAGAGCAACGGTCTCCAAATGTCTGTAAGTGTCCCTCCAAACTCGAAGGGATCAGGCTGGCCCCCGCATTCAGCCGTCCATGAGATATGTGACCTCTCCCCCAGCTGAAGGCCCAAGGTATCTCTGACCTGATCGTTTCAAATGAGCGGCTGGCGGTCGATCTCCTCCTGACTGCTAGGAGGGGATTGGAGGAGACTGAGATGGAGTCGCCTCCAAACTGTGAGAAGGCTATGAATGAGCGGGGAGCGGGGGTGAGTAAGCGGTGCAGAGGTGAAGATCCATTGGAGGGACGGTAGCCACTCTCCACCTTGGCACGGGACGCAAGAACTGATCCCCTACTGAAGTAACATCTTCCACGTTTGCCCCCCCGGGGTCAAACCGCGGATAACTAACTTGCCCAGCAGGGCCTAACTCTGCAGCTCTGGATCAATGACCCCCAAGCCACCCTCAGCCTGTGGAAGAATGACTGTCTGCCAGGCTACCCTGGCTCTGGTATCTCTGAGACCATCCCCCCAGACCACAGGAAATTCCAGACCAACCTCCTGAGCTGTGCCATGCAGGATCTCGAGAAGCACCAACAAGAGGCCACATACCAGGTCGTGGCCAGGAGAACCTGGTTGACTACAAGAGCACGACCTGCAAGAGAGAGCTTAGCAGTGCTCCAGAAAGCCAGCTTCCATCGTATGGAATCTAGCACCGGGAGAAACTGCTGAGCTGGTGTGATGTCCAGGCCGACCTGAAAGCCGAGATATCTAGTAGTCTGCCCCCGCGGGATCCATCTGAATCCCAAAAACCTCCCCCACTGTGAGCATGCCCTAGGGTTTGTGAGAAAACCAACTGATTTGTTCCAGTTGATTTTCACACCGGCTGTCGAGCAGAAGACCTCTAAGGCCAGCCTCACCCTCTCCAGCATCATCTCATCATCCTGAACATACAGCGCTGTGTCATCTGCATACTCCGAGTCGAGGAGCTCCGTGTCCTCCCTGATGGGAAGGCGAATACCCCGGATCCCTATCGACCTCGCCTGAAGATAGTATGTCATCGCCTCGGCGAAGAAGAGAAACAGGTAAGGAGCGAGGGGGCAACCCTGACGCACAGATCTCTCCAATCGAAATCGCTCTCTCATCTTGCCGTCGATGATGACCCTATTGGAAGCTGTCCTGTATAACGCTGAGATACCCTGAATCCATCCTACTAGGAATCCAAGTCTCTCCAAAGTACCCTCCAGGAAGGACCAGTCCACTCGATCATAGGCCTTCTCAAAGTCGAGAAGTAGGATGGCTAAGTGCGACCCGCAGTGCTGAGCCCACTCCGTCGCCTCTGAGAAGGTGAAGATATTATCCAGGATATTGCGATCCTGGACGAAGCCTGTCTAAGTGTCATGAATGAGGTCAGGAAGTAGTGGACGAACTCTGGCACTGATCATCTTTGCAAGGATTTTATAGGCAGTGGTGAGGAGAGTGATCGGCCGCCACTGACAGATCTCCTATCGATCTCCTCGGGATGAGGCAAATCAATCCCGAAGAGGGGCTCTCTAGCATATGACCACTGCTGAAAATCCTCTGGAGGGCTGCTAGGAGGGGCTGATGGATCTGATCCCTATGGCCATCAAGGCCTCCTGCATCTCGACAATGGTGAAAGGTGCCATCAGCATCGCCTACATGTTGGGCTGAACAAGGGTCGGAATGTGCCTCCACACCTCCTCGCGGGAGCGTCTAGTGCAGGGGGCAAGCTGCTCCTACTGGAAGAGAGCCCTGTAGAAGTCGGTAGCCAACCCCAAGACCTCCTCCTGGTCCGTGATGATGTGCCCCTCCTCTGTCCTAAGACTCCGGAGCTGGTCACCTGCTGCCCTCTGGCCATGCGTCCTGAAGAACTCTTTGCTCATCCAGTCGCCCTTCCGAGCCCAGTAGGAGAGAGAGGCATGATAAGAAAACTCTGAGCGACGCTGGAGAGTCTCCTCAAGAAGGGCTCTAGCTTGAAGGGCCTGGATCCGAAGCTCCTCCGAACCCAGAGCTGCCTGCTGGAGCCGCTGAATGGAGGCGAGGTCCCTATGAAGAGCTCTCTCTCTGCCCCACCACTCCTGGCGAACTTGAAGGGCTGTGAGCTGGGAAATCTGACTGGACTCCTGTAGAGCCTGCGCCACCAACTCTACCAGATCCACGCACCCGTTCCAATCTCTGTCCCAGAGGCCACTGATACTACTGCGCACCTCCTCCCTAGAGAAGATGGAATCAAGAATCCTGCACGAACGGGGAGGAAGGGACTGAGCTGCCGAGTCTAGTGATAAGAGCACTGGCGCGTGGTCGGAGAGCGTCGTCCCTGGCACTACACCCACCTGACCACCTCTGCTGATGGCCCAATCACTGATATAAAATCTGTCCAATCTCTCCAGAAGTCTGCCCCCTTCCCTGCGGAAGCCCCATGAGAAGTCCAAGCTCCCGTGCCAACGGTGGAAGGATGGGTCTCTCCAGCTGTCCCTACCTCCTGTCGCGAAGAGAAAGGAGTCCCAAGCGGACTGCTCTGCCTGAGCTATACCTGTAAACTCTGGTCCTCTGCCCTGCTGGTCCTCCAAAGTCTCCAAATTGTTGAAGTCACCTCCAACAATCCACGAGTCCATGTCTGGGAGAATCTCTGTGAGAGTCCTCCCAGAAGGTGGCTCTGCGTCTGAGGTCTGTGGGTGCATAGATGTTGAGGATTCCTATTTTGGAGCCCTCCAACTCTAGGCCAACCCAAAGTGCACGGCCTGGGATCAATGTACCATGGCCAAAAACTACCTGGGCAACTGACTCGCAAACGGAAGTGCAAACACCGCCACTCCTCCCCTGTGCACCGATCGAGGGCTCCCAATAAGTGTGCGAGCGTCCAGGGAGGATCTTCCCGCAGCTACGGGTATGAGCCACTGAAAGCTTATGCTCTTGGAGCAGGAGTATATCCAATCGACCAATCACTGCTGGTTGAAGTTCCTGTCTCAAGATGAGCTTCTTGGGACCACGGGTGCCAGAAGAATGAAACCCGTTCACATTCCAGGAGACAAGGTGTAAGCTCATGATGAGGACTGGTAGGCTGCGAACAACTGTCTGCTCGCGGCCGAGGTCGAGGAAGAGGCTGGAAGTTCGGAATGAAGTCGCTGACGCTTCTGTGATTGGAGGGGGAGGCGGGGTCATCCTGCCCGTTCTTCAAAACTTTTAGTAAAGGTGTGAGGCCTTTGGTGCCCCATGGACAAACGCTTTCTCGAGCCAACTCGAGATCTCTGAAGTAGTCATCCTGTAAAAGGCGTGAAGTTTCTGTGGTGTCCATGCTCTGACATCCTGGGGGAGGGGCCACGATAGAGGGGGCCTGAGGATCACAATCAGTCTGAAACGCTTGGCGGCGCATCGCCACCGCAGGCGCATGTCACCCTCGGACCATTGAGTCTCGAGAAGCTTTCCACCCGTCGGGCCTATCCAGGAGCAGATCTGAGCGTGCGTCTGCTCTCTGAGAGCCTCCCAGACCGAGTCGTCTATCCAAATCTTGGTGCCGTCGCTGAGAAAAGTGAAGCCAAGGCTGCGATCTTTCCATCCGCTCCTTTACAGAGAGCAGGAAGATACTGATGTCGAGGCAAGCTGGGAAGGTCCCGAGGTCGGCCACGTCCAAGTAATCCCAGGGACCGGATCTGTAGAAGTCGCGAGGAAGCTCTCTCTCCTGGAGCTGAGGCTCGCCAGAATCTGCAACTGAGGGGCCGGGCTAGCTGACAAGGAAAGCTGCTCCAAGGGTGGTGCAGTCTCAAGGTGTCCTACCTGGGGTGAGGGAGGGGAAGGAGGCTGTAGAGTAGGCGACACCGACTCCACGGAAGCAACTAGCGGGGGGGGCGGAGGTGGGAGAGTGGGGGCTGCACGCGGTTGAGAAACCACCGGTGAAGCTGACACTGCGGAAGAACTGAGAGAGGCGAGGGAGGAGGGATGGGACTGCGGCTGGGACTGGGGCTAAAGAGGAAGAGGCGGGGGCTGAAGAGGAAGAGGCAGGGGTTGATGCTGCAGGTCGAAAGAAGGAAACTGCGGCTGAGGGAGGGGCTGGGGCTGGGTGGGGGGGAGCTGTGGATCGGAAGAGAGGGGGGCCTGAGGCTACGGAGGGCAGGCTACAGCCGAAGAAGAAGTCGAAGAAGAAGCTCTCCCTGGACCCTAGGACGGCTGCCTGTCAGGTCTCTGAGGTGCTGCTGCCAGCTGGGTAACCTCTGCCTCCTTGCCTTTGTCAGAAGGCTTCTTATTCTTGCCTCTTTTCCTTCTGACCTCAGTCCAGTCGCCAGCCACCTCTGGACCGGACTCCAGCTGCCTCTGCTCTTCCTGACGTGGCTGCCTGGAGGGAGGGGGAGGGGGCTGCGGGGGGGGGGCGGGGGGGCCGAGAGGAGCTGGAGAAGTGCAGACAAGCAGCAGCCAAGTGCCCAAAGCCATGACACCTCAGGCATTGGCCAGGCTGACCTATGACTACCATGCTCTAAGTAATGCTGCCAGCATCTGTCACAATCTTAATCACTGCAGGGAGGGACGCAGGATCTGCCACGGCCACACGGACTCTGGGAGCTCCTGCTACAGCGACCGCGTCGACAAAAGTGTCATGCATCACCTAGCCAAAGTGGGAACCCAGGTCCCTGACTATCGGCCGCAACTCAGCAGCAAAGCCTGGAAATACTAGCGTCACTGGATGGCGAGGTATGCGGAAACGAGCATCAAAGTCCACTGCGCTGAATCCTTGGTACCAAGGGACTATCATGATGATCTTTCCATCCACCGATATGGGAGAACCAGCAATCAGGTTGCATGCAGCTTTTGCAGTGGAGAGTTTAAGCCAGAAGATGCCCCTTCCCATAAGGGCCACCTCCTCGATGTGGCTATCCTCTAGCATAAGCGTGGATTGCAGCCAATCCCTGATGGCTGGTCTTGAGGGGGAGTGTCCAATGACTCTGCCATAGACTGAAGTGTGGGCAAAGTCATTGGCAACCTATTGTACCCGGGACGATTTTTGCTCTGTCAAGATCACGCGGTAGGCTTCTGGAGAGGGGGGGTCCGACTGGGCCTCCAATTCCGGCCAGGGAGCCGCCATACCGCCAAGACAAACTGCGAGAACTCCGATGAGGAAGAGGCTACCACCAAAAAGGAGGAAAGGAGTTAGACGAGGGCGGAGCCTACGTGTGGATGAGGAATCGGCGAGCGAGGCGAGAGCGTGGCGAGGGCGAGGGCGAGCGGAGGGCGGAGGCGAGGCGGAAGGCCGAGGTGAGGGTGTGGCGAGGTGAAGGAGGGGGCGGCGGCGAGGTTGGCGAGGTGAGGCGGGCACGGTGAGGCGGGCGAGGTGAGGGTGGGGCGAGGCGGGTGAGGCGGGTGCGGCGAGGTGGGCGAGGCGAGGTGGGCAAGGTGAGGCGGTGAGGCGGGCTAGGAGGGCGAGGTGAGGCGGTGAGGCGGGCGAGGTAAGGCGGGCGTGGCGAGGCGGGCGAGGCGAGGCGAGGGCGGGCTAGGCAGGTGAGGCGGCCGAAGCGAGGGCGAAGGCGAGGTGAGGGGAGGCGCAAGGCGAGGCCAGGGGAGGGCGCAAGGCAAGGCGAGGGCGAGCGAGGCGAGGTCGCAGGCGAGGCGGGCGAGGGGAGTAGGGAGGTAGGCTATGGCGAGGGAGGGAGGGCTCGCAGGAGCAGCTTCGTTCCTCCCACATCTTATTCACTCGTGCTGGCATCTACTTGATTAAATTCTCTGGACCAACCAGGTTTGATTTCAGCTTCTTCCATTTGTGCATCTTGTATCCACTTCTCTATTTCTTGGTCAATGAGAGCCTCAAAAGCATTGTTGGTGGTGGCCAATGGAAATGTCACTCTCTCCTCTTGTTGAATATCAAGGTTCCTTTGATCATCTGCCTCCTTAACTATATCCTTATTTGCCCCTGTTTCTGCATTTCCCCCCAAAACTTGGTTCTTTGGTCTGCCTTTGACAGTCCACTTCGGCTTGGGAGGGAGACTGGCCTGTTGTTGGGGTGGTTCTTGAATTTGTTTGGGACTAGTCCTCTTTAGAGGGCAACTTTTAACTGTGTGAGATGATAACCCACATAGAAAGCATGAATTAGGAAGGTTCTTGTAAACTTGAGGCTACTCCATATAGACACTCCCATTTCTGTTGACTATCACCAAAGTCTCTGGAAGCTCCTCCGCAACATCCAACCTAACACATACCTGGGGGTGACCTCTAGGATTGATAAATTGCTCCTTTTCTACATCTTTAACTTATCCTAAGCTTTTGCATAGGTTAGGAGCTTGATTCACCAAAGAGAAGGGAAGGTCAGGGAGCTCTACCCAAACAGGGACAAAGGTGGGTCTAGGCTTGTTAGTATTGAAATCCTGAGACCAAAACTCTAAATAGAGAGGTTGATGCCTTATGGTCCGGAGAGCATGGTGAAGAGCCTTCAAGGCCATATCCTCTGTCTTAAAAAGGAAAAAGAAGAACCCTTTTCTTAAGAATCTAACATTGGTGACCACTAGTCCTTTTCTTATCCAGTTGTTTTTAAGCCACCCCTCAAGAAAGGCAGCTAGAGATCTAGGACTAAGAAGATAATCTATTAGAGCATGGGATTCTAGCCAATCTATGGATTGCCCAAGCCTATCCTCATCAAGAAAAGCAACCACTTTACCTTTAGGAGATGGCTTCTCCTCAGCTTCAAACTGTTGATTCTTCGATAGATGTTGTCATGGGTCTTCTGGTGCAAGACCTTTAGCTTCTCCTATGTAGTTTGGTGTCCTAATCCCTCCACTTGTGTTTGTTGTTGTCTCGGGACCTCTGTTTGTGCAGTCATTGGGTTGAGAATTGGGAGTGGGAGTTCTGTCTCCTGTGTCTCTTGCTACACTATATCCATCTGTGAAACGGGGAGAGGAGCTCTTGGCAGGCGCCTGTACCTCCTCTTTCTTTTGGCTCAAAATCAACCCACCCCTCAAGGAATCTACATCAACACCGCCTGTCCTTTGTTTAGTGTCTTCTCTTGGTTCACCTGAGGATCCCCAGTCATTTCCATTGGGTGAGTTTAGTTATTTGAGGGAGCTGCGATTCTCTCTTGTTCCTTCATATTCATAGCAACTCAAGGGATGAGTCTGATTCCAAGAATCAGATGGTTGGGAAGCTCCTTTGCTGGTAGATCTAGAAGAATGATGCATGAAAGGGGGGGTGAGAAGACCTCCTTCACACTCTTGGACAATGCCTGCATATGAGGGCCTTGGTGCTAGCTTGGAGTTTCCACTACTAATGGTTGGAGAGTGAGGGACCGCAACATCAGCTCTTGAAGGTTCATGCTCTGTAGTTGGCAAGGAGAACATATCCTTCAGTAGAGGGAAGTGAGCTACCAAACGTCTTTGTCAATGAAGTCAGCATCAAATCCATGCAAGGAGGATGGTGTCATGTCGAAGGTATGTTGGGATGAAGCTAGATTTGGAGGACCTCTTCCTCTAGAGTCTATCCCCATCTCTCCCTACTTTGACCTAGCTAAAGAATATGTCCTATTATGGGTTACATTGAATTCTCTTTCGATTCATTTCTTTCTCAATATTTTCACTCTTGTAGCTTTGCTTTGGCAAGTTCTTTATGTTTCTAGCAAATTTTTAGTTCTAGGAAGAGATGTTAGGGTGTGTATTCTTCGGGATATGTAGATACCCATCCCTACTTGTTTGGATGTTGGATTGGACCTATCTTCTCTCCTGATCATATTCATCCACACTTGTCATCTTTCCAAATGCTTGTTATAAATGTCCAAGGCTTGGACATTTTGCTTAATAATGCTCTCTCAAAGGACATCAAGCTCCTCCTCCTCCTATGTTGTATACTACAGTACCTCCCATAGGTCTAGTGAAGACATCGCCTTTCTAGGTTACTAAGAAGAACTAGAAGAAAGTTGAGAAGCAGCCTAGCAATCACTCCTAGTTGCTTCCAAGTACTAGGATTGTAGGTGGTTGTGATATGGTAGATCAAGGATCCCTCTCCATGCAATTAGGTATGCTTTCTCCTCTCGTGATTCTCCTACTATGCCTCTACCATGACAGGTTGTTAACCATGCAGTGGTTGTGGGCTCAAATATAGATCCCCCTCCACATATTACTACTCCTCTAGATACTCTTGTTTCTATTGGCTCTGATTTTGCTAGCATGCTTGTTGATGCTCATGCATCTATGTCCATAGATGTAGTTGGGGATATGGTCATGGAGGTTGTTCAATAGCAGCTGCACGATATGCATTTAACTACTCAAAAGTTGAGCTTGGATGCCTTGGGATCTCATGTGGTAGAGTTTTCATAGAATCTATTAGTACAAGATGCTCATTTTGATTTAGAGCTTTTTTTCCCCATTATGAAGTTGGTGTTTGATTTAGTACTTGAAAAATTTAGAATGCCAGCTATCATTTGCAAGAAACATAAGGTGGATCAAATGCCTTCATTTTGATACTAGTGAAGTTATTCCTTTGCATACTTCCTTGAACAACTAGAGGTTGACTTTGGATGATTTGATTTTTTTGCCTCACTTTGGTTATACTTGAGATTTTATTTTCTTTTAGTTTCTGACTCAGGAGCTCATATTTGTACTCTTTAGCACTTGTACATTATACTGGCTTTTCACCTCTTTTGAGGTTTTCCACACAATAATATAAAGTATGAGGAAAAAAGTATGTATGTTTATTAGTGAGTGTGTGCTTGCTTGTGTTATGTATATGGATATGCACCTCCTACTTGTTTGTGTGTGTGTGTGTGTGCACGTGTGCATACACACATGTTGTGTGTGCATGCACATGTGCACGCACACATGTGTATGCATGTGTGTGTGCATGCACACATTTGTGTGTGTGTGTGTAAGTGCATGTATACAGGTGCACATATGTGTGTTGTGTACGTGTAAACATGTGAATATGTGTGATGTGTGCATGTGTATATGTGGGCCATTTGTAGTCCAAGAGTCCAAGGGTGGTAGTTTAGAGTTGATGGTAGAAGGACGGTAGTCCAAGAGCCCATGTTAGTCTAAGAGTCCAAGGGTGGTAGTCAAAGAGCCATGGAAGTTTAAGAGTCCAAGGGTGGTAGTCCAAGAGCTTATGGTAGTTCATGAGTTTGTAAATGTCCAAGAGCACAAGGGAGGGGAGGTAGTGATAGTCTAAGAGTCCAAGGGTGGCACGTTGCAACATTTCCTAAGCATTTCTTCTCCAAGCTACCATGTGCCAAACTAGATGAATAATATTCATTAGGCTTGCCCCAAAGAAAAGGCAAATTATTTGGAAACAAAAAGTAAATTTCATGTCAATTATTTTTTTCATCTTAGAGAATGCTATTGAGTGTACTGTATAGTAGTGAATGATCTAGCCAATACATGAAGTTTGTCCCACATGACATTTTAGTGCTAGTGTTGGTGCGTGTGGTCCAAGGTTGACCCATGGACTCTTAACAATGGGTGTGCCAATTAGTTAGTTCATATTGTGTGTCGACATGACTTGGTGGAGTTGTATGACACTATCTGCTACTTGTGTTGATGTCAATGTTGAAGGCCCTAAAGATATATATTAGAGTGGTTGGGGTTATTATAATTTCTCAAGTGCAGTTAATAGAGGGTTTGGAGGAGAATGTGTGGTTTCACCCTTATCAATTTGTAAAAATTAAGTAGTGCCATAGCTTACAATTTTTGGGATTGGAATACAATGAGCAAGCATTCGACGTCTTCTTGGAAGGAGTAGTCTCCTTTTAGCAATTTGAGATCTTGTTTGTAATACGTTGCAATTCCTAGGCTTTTTGTTTTAGAAATGTAATGGAATTGTGGAAGAGAGATGCTAAGTGGGAAAATGCAAATTTGTGAAAATTGGATGAATAATTTAACGTGGAAAAAAAAGGGCAAAAATTTGCTGCCACATCACGTTTTTAACACAATTTGCCACATCATCAATAAATACTTGTATGATTAAAAAGTATTTGTATGAGTAGCTTGTTCATATGAATAACTTAAGTTATTGATTTCGTGCCATTGAATTAGATCATAAATTACCACACAATTTCTCTTTTTATGGCTCCTCAATCCAAGCTACAAACTCAAGTTATGGTCATGGGGATCTCCATGGCCATAACATTTGATCTATAGCTCAGATCTAGAAGTTGTAAAAAGAAAAAGTGTGTAATTTTTATGCTCTCTCTAACGGATTAAATTTATTTATTTCAACAAAGTATTTGTATTCATAATAATGCTCATTTATATTACAATTACTTTTAATGCCTTAATGCACATGTCTGCGTTACTATTAACCCAATACACCTTAAGGCGGGGCTAAGAAGAGTAGAGAACCACAAAAGGTAAAGATACTAGGCTCCAGAACAAGCATCTAGGATGCATTTTAGGAGTCTTCTAGGAGTTGGATGTGGATGAAAAGCAAGATGACGATGAGGCTTGACTTTTGATTTGTATTATCATATTGATGGTAATATAAATGAGTATTATTTGTATTCAAATACTTTATTGCAATAAAACAACATAAAAATTACACACTTTTTCTTTTGACCTGGCTCTTCAATCTGAGCTATAGATCACATGTTATAGACATGGAGATCCCCATGGCCAAAAAGAGAAATTGTGTGGTTTTTAATGGTCTATTCAATGGTATCATCTACCGCTTGAAAGCAATAATTCTTCAAGTTTTTTGTGTGCGGAGGCATTGATGCCACATGTTTGTGTTATGCGCATAGGTGGGAACGACAAGACAAAATGACACACTTTATTTGCTTTGTGGCATGTCTTTCTATGCTTATGAATTTGGAACTCTTTGTGTGCTACGTTAAGCTGTGAGACGTCTGACATGATGAACCTATTAACAAAGTCTTCTATTTCTTTTTGACTTGAAGTATTAAAGGCTGGTGCATCTTTGACCCAAAGCAAGCCATGGTCATATTAGCTTCCTCTATTTTGGAACTTAGTGATCAAAGAATAGTCTAAATGCTGCCTAGCATAGAAAGTGGTTTAACAGGGACTACATAGCCTTAAATATGTGGACATAGTATTAAGCAGTAGTGACATTTCAAATGTATAGAGTATATTTGCTAGGCTCTACACCTGTTACATAAGGTTCAAAGGATTTTAAGCAATTGACTAAGGGTTGCCAAATTTTCTTAGCCAATTGAAACATGATGAAGAATGTGGGGGGCCCTAGTTGTCAAACCATTGCAAAAAGATTTTTCTTAAGTTTTTGTTTGTGGTCAATTGTTATGCATTGTGCAGCAAAGTCACAAAACCCAATCTTGCAAAGGGGATGGCAAATGTATGAGATGCATTAACCTTGTTGAAGATATATTTCACTTGTTTGTTGCTTGTCCTCATGCCATGTAAGTTTGGAAATATATCCATATGGAATATGGTGAACCTGTTAATTGGAAAGCCATTCTACTAGGAGATGCTTGCAGGATAAGGCATGAGGCTTAGTTTATCATCAGGGCACATGCACTTTGGTTCATATGGATATCTAGATATAATTTCCAATTTAACCATAAAGATTTTGCTATTAATGCTATGTTTGTTGCATGGTGGAATAGGAAAAAAGGAGAATTGACTTCATCAATGGTGCTTACAATCTTGAGCACCAAAGATTAAGTGCAGATATTGCCAGGGACAAACTTTCCTGTTTTATTTCAGATGAGCATGCAAAGATTCCTCCCTTTCTTAAAGAAGATCTGCTTCAACTGGTGAACTCCTTCCTTTCTCCCCAAGCTCAACACCTCAAGCTTCCACAAGCAAAGTCCCCTCTACCTTTGATGATATTGTTTCACACACTTGAAGTACTACCTTCATCGGCCCCTCTCTTTGTACTCATGATTTGGTAAGGGGGGCTCTATTTCTTCAACACTCTCTTTTTTTATGGTTAAGATTTTGCTTGCTACAATGCCACACAGCAAATGCAATGAGATATTTTTTACTAATTCAAATCACTTCCTCCAATCTTCGGAGATTCTTCTACTTATGACTTCTTTGCTTTCATTCTTCTCTTCCTATTCATACTTTGTTTCATCTTTATACTTTATTCTTGCAACAAAGCTTGCAAAAACGTGTGGAGAGGTTGTCTACACATGTGTAATGATGATGCAAACTCTGAGATCCATGGTATCATACTTTGTTCTCCTAGACTTTTAGATGGAGATTGATTGAGGGTCTATCATGCACTCGATTTGTGTGAATGTGATCGGTTCCTCTAGCATGTGATCAATTGTTATGGCATGCACTAAGGCTTTTTACTAGCTATAGAGATTAGGGTCTATAGCTCATGTGCTCCCATGGGCAAATGCCTATAGGAAGGTATTCGTTTAGCTCTAAGATATTTTTCTTCTTTTGTTGCAATCGCTATGACTTCTGTAGGTGTTTTGCTCTTGTTAATTTGTTGCGAACTATAATTCCAAATGCTTATTCACATTTGCATGTGAACTTTTATTTAGGTGGTAGTAAGTATTCCGGCACAAATTGTTTATGAGGTCGGCGCAATTCTAGAAGCATTTTTATTGTAAGACTTTGCAATTTTTTAGAGTATTAAAAGTATGAGGTCACAAACTTTGCAATTGTTTATCATTAGAGTACTAAAACTACAAAGTCATAGGCTACTAAGTTACTCAATGAGTTCTTACAAGAATTATAATTTAAAAGGAGTAACTTTTAATGCTTTTATTTGGGTGGCACTAAGTTTATCAATTGTTGTTGCTCATCCTTCCAAAATCAACTGATTTCTCTTATGGTCATTCATTAAAGGTTGCTTTTTTGCATGAGGATTTGAGTTTTGCATTTTATGTTCCAGTGAGAGTAAAACTTCCACCACAAACTAATTAAGTTTCTTGTCATTTGTCAATTTCAATAAGATTTTATGATTGCACTTGCCATGTGACATTACAAGAAGGAAGTCCTTACCATTATTGGCTTTGTGTTACAAAAAGTCCAATGCTAAAGGCATATGGCTTATAAGATTTGTTCGAAGTTGTTGCTCTTAGTGGCCATAGAATCAATAGAAAGGTCACGATCCCCATTGTTCTCCCATAGTAACCTCAATCACATAAGACTCGTATATAGGAATTCATGCTCATTGGATACCTAAGCCTTATACAACTATTAATAATGTCTTGCTTTGGGAGAAAAAGAGTTGCCATGTGGTAGCCAAAGGAGACAGCCTAAAATTGTGTGTGTGTGTGCGCGCGTGCACGCATGAATGTGCTAAGTTTGAGTGTTTGCGTGTGTGTCTGTATGTCTCCCACGTTTGAGTGTTTGTGTGTGTATGCGCGCATAAGTTCATGTGTGTGTGAGGGCAATAGGTAGAAAGAATTTGTGTGTGTATGAGAGAGAGAGAGAGAGAGAGAGAGAGAGAGAGAGAGAGAGAGAGAGAGAGCAACAAGGATGTGTGTGAAGGTGTACATGAGAAAGAGAAGGGGGGCAGGGATCTCTTATGTTTAAGTGTTTGTGTGTGTATGCAGGTAAAGGTCTTATGACATTGTGGTGCTTTTGTGGGAAATGGGAGATTCTATGCCAAGATGGCAAGTGGTCGCCTACCTTTTCATCCCATTTTTTTCCAACAAAACTAGGGAGCACTTGAGCTCAATGGTTTGTGGGAAAAATAGTTTGTGAAGCATTTAACGGTTGAAAATGACATAAAATCCATGTTTTTACTAATCATTATGACATTCACTGTGTGTAACTTCTTTTTCCCATGAAAACCCTTTCCCACCATGTCAGTACCCCTTAGGGAAGACATGTGTAGATATACATACTATCATATAATATATACACATATATATTTATATTTATTCTATAACAGAACCATTCGAAAAGGCCCTTGAGGGATTGACACGTGGATGTGAAAGTTGGTGACCGATGTGAGTCTCCTTTCATGCCTACAAGGATGAACTTTCTTGATCCTCAACTACCATATTCTTATTAGTGCAATAGGTGGGCATTGGCGGACATAGCCTCTAAACACGCATAGTAGAACCTTTCATGGCCTATTTCTGCAAAGTGAGGTGCGATGGCGAGTCGGGTAGTAAAATGTGACCTGAGCGCATCTCTTCAGGCCACACGCTGAATCGAGGGGCTGGCAAAAAGTGTGTATGGAGGCTGGAGAGAGCGATGGAATACAAGAACTTGATGCGAAGGGAAGAGGTGCATGCAGCAGCATTGGTGGCCAAATGAGTTCAATGAAAAAATCGTGGGATGTTGTTAGTAGGTAGGTGCGCACAAAAGAGCTTTGATTTTGCCATGAATAGAATGTCAAGGTGATGCAATCTCCACCGTTGGATAAAATCTCTCATAAAAGGGTGGATGCGCTTTGCAAAAATCGACAGTCGTATGTGCCACATGGCAACCACCTGTGCCCTCTCCTCGTCCCTTGAAGGCAGGGAAGGGCCATGGGTCGGTCTTCCTGGTCGGAATCTGACTAGATTTGGCTTTTGGCCTTATCGGTCAGATGTCGGAATCCTACCAAATTCCTCCCAAGAAAGGCCAGATTGACAAGTGGATGTGAAAGATGGCGACCAATGTCGGTGTGCGTTGGGATAAAAGGCCGAACTTTCTTTAACCTCAACTTCCTCTTTTTTGCCCTATTCACCATTTTCCTGTTGCTCCGGAGCTCCATTTCTGCACTTTCTGAGCTCTCCTCCATCCTTTAAGCTTCTCCTTTGGAAGGCCAATTTTTGTATCAGGTCCTTTTTTGGGGGCTAACCCCTCCTAGTATATGCGCCATCTTAAAAGGGTGGAATGCGCTTCCCAAAAACCGGCAGCTATACGTGCCACATGGCAACCACTTGTGGCCTCCCCACGTCCCTTAAAGGCAGGGAAGGCCATGGGAAGGCCTTCGCGGTCGGAATCCGACCGGGTTTGGCTTTCGGCGTGTGACCGGGGGGTTGCCGGGATCCGATCGAATTGCTCCCAGGAAAGGGGGGGTTGACAAGTGGATGTGTTAAAGATGGCGACCGATGTCGGTGAGTGTTGGGATAAAAGGCCGATCTTTCTTGAACTTCAACCTCCTCTTTTTTGCCCTAATCGCCATTTTCCTGTTGCTCTGGAGCTCCATTTCTGCACTTTCCAAGCTCTCCTCCATCCGGTACGCTTCTCCTCTCTTCTTTTTCGATTGTTCAATCCTTTCCCAGTTTCCTTTCTCGTATCGTTTTGCTCCATCCTGTTTCGTTTTCCCCTCTTTTTGCTGCTTTTGCCTTCTTTGCTCAATTCCCTTTCCTCAGATTTTCTTCCCTTGCCATTGCTTGCTTCATAGCGCTTTGCCGACACACGCTTTTCGTTTTGGTCTTTCCCTCTTTCCTCAGAGTTTCTTCTCTTGCCACCAGCCCGAACCATGGAGAGTCGAAGCCGAAACAGGCGTTCCGTCGGTGCATTGCGACCCCACGACCCGTTTGAAGGGTTTGGATTGGGAGGTCGCAACAGTTTCTTCTCGGATTTCTTCCATCGGGATCCGTTCGATGATCCTTTCTTCACGCAACCTTTCGGCAGCGTTTTTGGCTCATCGGATGGATTCTTTGGATCCTTCGGAGGGCATCAGGCAGGACACTTCGCTGACGAGAGGCCAGACGCCCAACAGGTAGCTTACGCAAATTGCGCATTTTGGTCAAGGCTTGGAAAGACTCCTGTGAAGGCAAAGCGGTTATTTTTTCCAATTACACGAAGTATCAATGGATGCTTGTCTTCCTCTAAAATTCATTCGCGTTCTTTTTGTGTCCTGTCCAATGTTTGAGAATGCCAAGTATGTTCAATGAAGGCAAATTGTTGTTGATGTAAGATGCATTTCTTGTAAACTTCGTTGTGGTTGCTTATATCCACCTTTTAAATTACAGCAAGGCCACACAGGACCCGTGATTGAGGAATTGCCAGATGACCATGAAGAGGATTCGAATGCATTTAATTCCAAGTCAAAGGAGGAGCCTATCGTAGAGCATCCCGATGATGACGATAAACCACATAGTTCAGGTATGCTCATTCTTATTGTCTGTGTTGGTTGCTTGCGTTCAAAATTTTACGGAGATTGAAGGCACTTCAAGAGAGGTTAACGTTGTCGTTTCTGCTTTTAAATCACATTCCCTTGCTCGAAGCCCTACTGCGGTGGTTAACTAGGCATCATTTTTGCATTCTTCTTTTACGTGTTTGATGTTGGTTTTTGCCAGGTTTGGGAAGATTTTTAGATTTTAGAAACTCTTAAGAGTGTTTTAAGTCTTGTTTAGTCAGTGGCCCTCTCGTTAAGCAAAACTTTGTGTGCAGCTTATGTGACGAACAGGGACATTTATTCCAAGCACGATAACTTCTCTTCAAGCCAACCAAGGAACGTCTGTCAGAGTTATAGTTTTTCTTCTGTCACATACGGTGGTCCTGGAGGTACTTACTATAAATCATCTACCACGAGGAGAGCTGGTGCAAATGGGGTAACGCCATGACTTTCACCTTCTGTTTCTTATTTTTCAAGAGTTCATAAAGTCCTTTTCTTCCCCGGGTCCTAAACTTTGGTAGCACACATGGCAGGTTATTGAAGAAGAGCACGAGGAGCAAGATTCAACTATTGGCCAGGAGACAAAGAGGTTATCACGGGGGCTTGGAAAGAAGGTAAATGAGGAATTACACTTCAGAAAATCTTGGTTAAATTTTGTCTTACGAGGGGATAAGCCAACTACAGGAATACTTGTGGGAACACGTTGGTTCACAAAATCAAGTAGTTTTCCAACACGCACAAAAATACAAACACAAACACAAACACTCGTGGGAACAGTCTGGTTGCCAAAATGAAATACACTTACTTATTTACCTTTATGATTGCTTGTCAGGGCCATTCTGTCACTCGCAAGCGAAATACTAAAGGCGAGGAGAATTTTGTGGAGACATTGCATAACCTGAGGGAAGGTGTGTGAAAGTCTATTGATTGTGTTCTGCAATACTGTTTCTAGAATTTGTTAACCCTAGATGTTGAGAGAGAGATTTCCTTTGATTGCAGAAGAAAAAAGTGATTTTGATCAAACTTGGCGAAAGCAAGCTGAGAAATTCCTACCTGGATGGAACAAGAGACAGGGGCAGATACTGGAAAGTGGGCAATTTGGTACTGCCTCATCATATTCTTTCTAATGCAATTCTCTGATTTTTTTAAAAATTATATTGTTAGAGTTTAAGTGAGAGCTGACGTGTGGCCTTGACATCTTCAGGGAGTGGAAGACATTCACGAGCTGCATTACCATCGAATACAGAGTCCTCATGGAGGTGGCCCTGGTCAAAGCATGCTTGAAGGGGACATCAGCACTCGCAAACATTGTGACTCTGATTACAGGAAGTGCAAGGGATTGTGATTGCCTATGAAATTACATAGAAATCAGGATTCAGCGTTTCCTTGCTGTATGCCAGTATGAGATATCATATGGATGCTGACTTGTAGTAACA
This sequence comes from Dipteris shenzhenensis, assembly GCF_047967505.1. Lineage (NCBI taxonomy): Eukaryota > Viridiplantae > Streptophyta > Polypodiopsida > Gleicheniales > Dipteridaceae > Dipteris > Dipteris shenzhenensis. The sequence continues at coordinate 37,477,293 of NC_141612.1, forward strand.
CATCCATGATACTGTGCAGAAGGATAGGTCTCGTAGCTAGGAGATACTGGTTACCATAGTGTTATGAAGTATGGCACACTGGTTACCATAGTGTTACGAAGTATGGGATACTGCAGATGTAAGTGTAGTGTTTAGTTCAAAAGGTAGGAGATATTGGGAATACATAACAAATGATATTACATTTTGCTATGAGATAATGGATATTATGTGATTAGTATTGAGGAGCGTACGCTCAAATACTTAAAATTAATTAATTTGTTTCATAGGTTATGAAATTGTGCTTAATAGGTGTTTGTAGTCCCTTTGGCTCCAATACTTAAAGAGTTAATTAATTTGTTTCACAGGTTATGAAATTGTTTCCAATTGGTGTTTGTAGTCCCTCTTTTGGCTTTTGTAGTCCTGCATGTTTTTCTTATCTGCTATCGTTGGAGCAATTCATCTCTCTCTCTCTCTCTCTCTCTCTCTCTCTCTCATGCCGCCTCGTCTGACAGGATGTAGAGGTCGCCTAAATGATTTCAATAGGCTAATGTGAAATGCATTGTTGATTTTCAAATGATCAGGTAACTCAAGCCTTAGGCAAGATTAATGTTCTGGATAGCTTTAAATGGTCCATCTTTAGTATGAAGAATGAACTAGGGTGTTTTGGGTGGTGTGTTGGCTAAAACTTTTTATATTCTTTAGAAAAATGTTGTGAAACCAGCGTGTAAAAACCTTCATAAAAACTGTCATCTCCAGCCTGTAGAATATGATGCTCGGGGCTTTTAGCTCAGAAAATGGTAAGTTCCTCCAGAATAGTCTCCTCTTCTCTGCAGATATCTCCCTGCATGCAAGGTTCACTCATCTCTCCCCAGGGACCTCTCGCGTGGAAATGTGACATTATGGTAGAATATCAAATTGAAATTGTCTATTAGTGATACGAGTCTGAGGGATAACTGTATAACTGTCTCACCCCCTTTTTTCAAGACCAGAATAAACCAAGGCGTTGCTTCTTCATATAGGTGCCGTGGTGGGGTCAGAACCAGATAAACACAATTGATTTAAAGGATTAAACACACAATAAATGTGAGTCAGTCAGCTCTGTGGTGATGCATCTAGAACCTCTCATTAACCGGGTTGTTTGTCAACCTGGAAGTCTGTCAGTCAGCTTGGTTTTTAACTGGCTTGCCCAGGTCTGTAAATGAGAGAATCTGCCACAGGAGGAGAATTTGCCAAATTTGTTGAGAGCTGCAGAAATAACTTACAAATAGCTTTCTAGAGTCCCCCCACATCGTAATAATGCCATCACTACACAACAGTCGCGCTCACCAGTGAACATAAGTATACTCAAACGACAATTAACAGATCTGGAGAAGACACTCAAAGACGGCCAAAAGACGATGTATATGCGATGCTCCAATAGAACATATCTCAGTGCCGAGCCTTGACACCTGCAGCCAAGTGCTGCTCCTAGATCAGTACAAAAACCAGGCCACAAGGTTGCAGCATGTCTCCATTGCTGTGCCACGTGCTCTAAGGTTGAGCTGCAGTGGCTTTTAGGTGGGCGCAAGATCCCCTCAATATCGATTGTAGGAGTTGCTGGCCTCGTGTTGCTGCTGTTAGGCTAACCCGGAAGATGTGCCCATGTGGCAGTCTTCTCTTGTCCCACATGGCATCTTTTCTCAAGCCTAGTTTAATCGCTCGTTAATCTTTTCTCATGCCATTAATCGCTGCTTGCCCCTTTTAATTAATAAATTTATCAACACGATTCTCAAAGCCTGATTAATCTAAGCTCAAAACACTCGATTCATGTAACCTCCCCTCTCCCTTGCTTCCTCTCAATCTGCCTGCCCTCCTCCCTCCCCTCTTCCCTGCTTCCTCCCCCCTCAATCTCCCTGCCCTCCACTCAGTCCTCTCTCTGCCTCTCCTTTCCTAGATCTCCCTGCTCTCTGCTCGTCGAGCTCAGTCCTCTCTCTCAGCCTCTCCCCCCGCCCCCCCCACTCTCTCTCTCTCTCTTTGCCTCCCTCTCCCCACCGCTCCTTCCTCTCCCACTTTTCCTCCCTTTGCACCGCTCAAATATATCTCCTCTCCCTCTATTCGCAGGCGCTTGCGGAGCTGGAAGGTTATGAGATAAGGGCTCCAGAACAAATGTTATGGAACCGACTTGCGCCCACCTTAACCGAATATGTTAGCCTTAATTCGAATTAATCGCCTTATCTTATGTTAGCGATCGCAGGGGGAGGTTACTAATTAATTAATGCTCGTTTCTACCGACCGGGGGCGGGGGGGGGGGGGGGAAACTATTTTGTTGTAGGTGTCTTGCCCCATGTCCTCATTGGGGGCCTCATAATTGGGTATAACCCTCATAACCCAATGCCCCACACCCATCCAATCAGAATGAGTGTTTGATCAGATCCCATGGGAGAGCTCTTCAGAACAATTGGAAGGTGTCCTCAAACATTGGTCCAATTACTTGCACCTCTAGGACATAAGGCTTCAAGTTTTCAAATGATGGTTGTTAAATCATCATCTCTAGGTGCATCTTCTTGAACGAAAGATAGATCCCCTTTTGCAAAGTCCTCTAACAAATCGAATCAACTTGAGCATTAATCACACCACCGGTGACCTGCATGTAGCATTGCGAAACCAAGTCATGCAATTGCAACAATCTATGCCTAGGTACCACCATTTTGTCCATCATATTTATAGTCACATCATGTGCACTCCATAGATGAACATGTCATCTTTTCTATTACATGAAATCCAAACTCCCTATTGGGGTTGAGAGCTCTTTGTCCTTCATCTTGCAATTTAGATGTTTCTATCCACATCTTTTCCACCATCTCGTTGATTGATGCCATTGTATCTAAACATGAATTGTTTGTACACTTGTGTGGAACCTCTTTCAATGGTTGTGTTAATATTAGTATTCTTAGAAGAAGGAAGAAAAGAAGGGCGAGGCTTAATGACAAATGCACATGAGTTGGTTCACAATCTAGCAAATTTTCCATGTTTTCATACATGGAACCTTGTCGAATTCTGGCCTCTCTCTGTGCTCCTTGGTCAGCAATCCATTCTTTGAGACTGTTAATTCTGAACTCCACGTCTTCGACAATGCCAAGGACATCCATGGGTAGGGAGATGATAAAGAAAGGGAGATGGACTACGATGGAAGAAAGAAGAGAGTGTTTGTGGAAGGACTAGGATGGAAGAATACAAGTTAATGAGAAGCACTAGGATGGATGAAAGAAGAGAGTGTTTGTGGAAGAACTAGGATAGAAGAATACAAGTTACTAGGATGGATGAAAGAAGAGAGTGTTTGTGGAAGGGCTAGGATAGAAGAATACAAGTTACTGAGAAGAACTAGGATGTAAGAAATAAGAGAGTGTTTATGGAAGGACTAGGATGGAAGAATACAAGTGCACTGAGGCACGATGTGTTCACTATGATAAGGATAAGGGTTGGAATAAAGTGAGAGAAGCATTGGTAATGCTCTACTTTAAGTGAGTGGAGATTGTCCAACTGAATAAAATTTTGCAGAGCATTGGGAATGCTGTACTTTAAGTGAGTGGAGCATTGGGAATTGATACTTGCGAGTAAAATATATTACAAGTGAGAGAGAGAGAGAGCGATAGAAAGTGAGGAAAGACATAAAGTGAAAGACGAATACAAGTTAATTAGGAGGACTAGGATGTAAGAAATAAGAGAGTGTCTTGAAGGGATAGAAAGTGAGGGAAGATGTAAAGTGAAAGACGATACAAGTTAATCAAAAGGACTAGGATGTAAGAAATAAGAGAGCGTTTGTGGAAGGACTAGGATGGAAGAATACAAGCGCACTAAGGCACGATGTGTTCGCTATGATAAGGATAAGGGTTGGAATAAAGTGAGAGAAGCATTGGGAATGCTCTACTTTAAGTGAGTGGAGACTGTCCAACTGAATAAAATTTTGCAGAGCATTGGGAATGTTGTACTTTAAGTGAGTGGAGCATTGGGAATTGATACTTGCGAGTGAAATATATTATATTACATCATCACATATTCATATCGAAATTCTCATCACACAAGGATTTATTTCCAAATAATCACATCATCACACATTCATATCATAAAATTGTGTGCATGAAATAATTCTATAAATATCATCAGTAAATGCAACTTAAGTAATAAGTCACAAATTGGTGTATAATCAACAAAAACTACAAACACAACATCATACATGCATCACAACTCTTCTGATGCTTCTAGTGGAGACTGTGGCAACTCTTTTATGCTTCCAATGGAGGCTGTGGTGCTCTAGATGTACACTCAGTCTCTACTTCTTCTGTAGTATGTAGTGCTTTCGGAGTAGACTCAGTATCCTCTTCCTTAAATGCAAGCGGAGGCTATGGCAACTCTTCTGATGCTTTCAGTGGAGGCTGTGGTGCTGTAGGTGTACACTGAGTCTCTACTTCTGTAGTGTGCAGTGCTTTTACAATAGACTCAGTCTCCTCTTCCTTAAATGCAAGCTCTGATATTGCTTCAGTTGCACGTTGTATTCTAATGGCAGCAAGTAGGTCTCGAATGATTTCAGCCCTAAACAATTGTATATCCTCCTTTGAATATTTGAGCTCCAAAGAGTCTTCCGATGAGATCTGTGGCTTAAGTGAGAAAATTTCTTTGAAAATCAACATGCAATTGTAGGCAACTCTCCACCCACAACTATGCCCATCTTCCTGCTCTACTACTAAATGCTTTTGGAAGTCTACCGAGTCTTTGTACTGTCCTGTTTCTCTGATAGCAAATACCAACTTCTCAATCAACCTGCTCATCATCACATATTAAAAAAACTTAGTGTGTCTATTACATAAGGTACACAATAGATTAATAGAATACTTATGTTTGCACTGAGCCATGGAAGCCTGCAATCGAGTTAACAAACCAACAATAGTTGTCTTCAAGGTCCCAAACCACCAGACTCCGATGTTCCCTACACGAATAATTAAGAACCATTATTATTTAACACAATGTTGCCAGTATAAGATGAAAATAAAGGTTGCCATGATACTTACATCTCCTAATATGCCATAAATAGGACTCACACGCCATGTAAATGTAAAGGCTGTAACCATTTACAAACATCGGCTATCGTCTTTCTGCTATCGCTAAGTATAGGAGAAAGGAGGGAATCCAACATATACACACGGTTTTGTACGGCTCTACCAAATCGTGAGATAACTATACTGCACCAACAAATAAATGAATATTAGCTTATTAGATTTAATCAAAATATTGAATTATCAAGCAGAGAAAAAGTTTGTATCAAACTTACGAATGGCCATCATAACGTTGTTATTGACCTCATTTGAAGCTCTAGAGAGGATTGAAATCTCCTCTCCCCCAAATTCAAGATATTGAGGTCTATGTTGAATCATAACCCTAACATTAAAAGAGCTTCCCAATTCATCCAATGAAGCCATGTTTGTAGAGTTGAGGTCTTCTATCCTTTTTGACTCTTTGACGGCATTCATTTCGCACTCCTCTGAGCCATTATCATCTATTTGCCTTGTGGGAGGGTCCATAATGTCGCCCTTAATGATTGCTCGAATGGTACATGTTATAAATGCATAGAGATGCAAATCTGTATATGTTGACAGTGTTGTGTCATTTTGTATCTCAAAAATTTGACCAAGTACCAAAAAGCAATTGTAGCCCACCCTCCATCCACAATTATAGATGTGGCTATTCTCTTGATGTGATACCTGACATGTTATATACTCTATTTGTTATGCCAAGTCACATTGCCGCATTACTGTGTCGATAGCACCTATGAACTTTCGAGCTGATTTGCACATCAAAACATATAACAATAGTGAATATGTGCATTGCATATCAATCTACATGTCAAGAAGTGACAACAAGTGTAGTCTATACTTACTCTAACATAGTGCCATGGACGGATGTCATTGAGTTGGCAAAGAAGCACTTCTTCGCAAAGATGTCCACGACTACCAGACGCTAATGTGAGCTGCATTATCAATAAAGAATAATTACTGTGTTTGAGACAATTCTAGCAATGCAATAGAAAAAACAAGTAGGGTTAAAAAACGGTGTTTTATGCTTGATCAACAATGCAAAGCATATCCGATGGGCACAATACTTTGCACACACCTTCAACTAGGTGGAATTGACTTACATGCAAAGTGGCACGTCCATCTCATAAGTGCTTGATCGAAAAATATACCTAGCAGCGTGTTTTTTTACGGATGTGTAACACTAGAGCAAAAATAGTATTTAATGCTCGATCGACCATGCAAAGGATATCTGATGGGCACAACACTTTTCCTACACCACAACCTAGGTGGTATTGAAATGTTCTCAAAGAGGCACACCCATCCGATAAGTACTTGGTCAGATAACACACCTAAGGGCGTGTTTTTTTGCAGATGTGCATATCACTAGGGAAAAAACGGTGTATAATGCGTGATCGACAATGCAAAGCATATCCGATGGTGAAAATACTTTGCACGCATCTCAACGTAGTTGAAACGGACTTGCATGCAAAGTGGAGCCCCCATCCGATAAGTACTTGTTTGATTAACACACTTAGGACCGTATTTTTTCATGGTTGTGCAGGACACTAAGGAAAAAACAGAGTTTTATGCTTGATCGACAATGCAAAGCATATCCGATGGGCAAAATACTTTGCACACACCTTCAACTAGGTGGAATTGACTTACATGCAAAGTGGCACTCCCATCCCATAAGTGCTTGATCGGATAACATACCTAGCAGCGTGTTTTTTTACGGATATACATGACACGAGCAAAAATAGTATTTAATGCTCGATCGACCATGCAAAGGATATCCGATGGGCACAATACTTTTATTACACCTCAACCTAGGTGGTATTGAAATGTTCTCAAAGAGGCACACCCATCCGATAAGTACTTGGTCAGATAACACACCTAAGGGCGTGTTTTTTTGCGGATGTGCATATCACTAGAGAAAAAATGGTGTATAATGCGTGATCGACCATGTAGAGCATATCCAATGGTAACAATACTTTGCACACACCTCAACGTAGTTGAAACGGACTTTCGTGTAAAGTGGAGCCCCCATCTGATAAGTACTTGTTGTTTGAATAACACACCTGCGGCCGTGTTTTTATATGGTTGTGCATGACATTAAGGCAAAAACGGTGTTTTATGCTTGATCGACAATGCAAAGCATATCCGATGGGCACAATACCTTGCACACACCTTCAACTAGGTGGAATTGACTTACATGCAAAGTGGCATTTCCATCGCATAAGTACTTGATCGGATAACACACCTAGCAGCGTGTTACTAGGTGGAATTGACTTACATGCAAAGTGGCATTTCCATCGCATAAGTACTTGATCGGATAACACACCTAGCAGCGTGTTTTTTTCGGATGTGCATGACACTAAGGCAAAAATGGTATTTAATGCTCAATCGACCATGCAAAGCATATCCGATGGGCACAATACTTTTCCTACGCCTTAACCTAGGTGGTATTGAAATTTTCTCAAAGAGGCACACCCATCCGATAAGTACTTGGTCAGATAACATACCTAAGGGCGTGTTTTTTTGCAGATGTGCATATCACTACGGAAAATATGTTGTATAATGCGTAATCAACCATGCAGAGCATATCCGATGGTGATAATACTTTGCACCATCTCAACCTATTTGAAATGGACTTGCGTGCAAACTGGAGCCCCTATCCTATAAGTACTTGTTTGATTAACACACTTAGGACCGTGTTTTTTCATGGTTGTGCATGACACTAAGCCAAAAATTGTGTTTTAAGCTTGATTGACAATGCAAAGCATATCTGATGGGCACAATACTTTGCACACACCTTTAACTAGGTGGAATTGACTTACATGCAAAGTGGCACACCCATCCCATAAGTGCTTGATCGGATAACATACCTAGCAGCGTGTTTTTTCTACGGATGTGCATGACACTAGAGCAAAAATAGTATTTAATGCTTGATCGACCATGCAAAGGATATCCGATGGACACAATACTTTTCCTACACTGCAACCTAGGTGGTATTGAAATGTTCTCAAAGAGGCATATCCATCCGATAAGTACTTGGTCAGATAACACACCTAAGGGCGTGTTTTTTATGGATGTGCATATCACTAGGGAAAAAACGGTGTATAATGCATGATCGACCATGCAAATCATATCCGATGGTGACAATACTTTGCGCGCACCTTGACGTAGTTGAAACGGACTTGCATGCAAAGTGGAGCTCCCATCCGATAAGTACTTGTTTGATTAACACACCTAGGACCGTGTTTTTTCATGGTTGTGCATGACACTAAGGCAAAAACATTGTTTTATGCTTGATCGACAATGCAAAGCATGTCCGATGGGCACAATACTTTGCACACACCTTCAACTAGGTGGAATTGACTTACATGCAAAGTGGCATTCCCATCGCATAAGTACTTGATCGGATAACACACCTAGAAGCGTGTTTTTTACAGATGTGCATGACACTAAGGCAAAAATGGTATTTAATGCTCGATCGACCATGCAAAGCATATCTGATGGGAACAATACTTTTCCTACGCCTTAACCTAGGTGGTATTGAAATTTTCTCAAAGAGGCACACCCATCCGATAAGTACTTGGTCAGATAACATACCTAAGGGCGTGTTTTTTTGCAGATGTGCATATCACTATGGGAAAAATGTTGTATAATGCATAATCAACCATGCAGAGCATATCCGATGGTGATAATACTTTGCACGCATCTCAACCTAGTTGAAACAAACTTGCGTGAAAAGTGGAGCCCCTATCCAATAAGTACTTGTTTGATTAACACACTTAGGACTGTGTTTTTTCATGGTTGTGCATGACACTAAGCCAAAAACAGTGTTTTATGCTTGATCAACAATGCAAAGCATATCTAATGGGCACAATACTTTGCACACACCTTCAACTAGGTGGAATTGACTTACATGCAAAGTGGCGTGCCCATCCCATAAGTGCTTGATTGGATAACATACCTAGCAGCGTGTTTTTTTACAGATGTGCATGACACTAGAGCAGAAATAGTATTTAATGCTCGATCGACCATGCAAAGGATAACTTGGCATGTCCATCTGATTAGTACTTGATCAAATAACTTCTCCCACCAATAAATTAAGTACTAATTAAAAATTATAATAAATGAGTAGATTATTAAAAAGAGACTAATATTTATGTAATTGTTGCTACTACAGCTTGCTTGCGAAGGACTCTCACAAAGGAGATGGCTATAGATTTTGTTCCAAGGATGGATGTGATTTTATGTAGCAAAAGAGAAGTAGTTGCATTTGCTACAATCCATGATAGTTTGCCACTTTCGAAGACTTGGCGAAGATAAGGTGGCAGTTAGTGTATCAAAGATTCTTAGCGCACATGTTGAGCTAAAGTATAAATGTGGAGATATGGAAACACTAGGAGATGTTATGCCCTACAATACATCCAACAAATCATTTATAACATGGGACAAAGATTAGACTTATGTAACAGACATTATCAAGAATACAAAGTGCACCACCTTGGATTTTACTATAGGGGACATTTTACAAATGAGATCATTTGCAAATAAGACTGTAGCAGAAGGTGAAGTATTGGGATTTGAACAAGTGGAGCAATGGTCATTTGCACAGATGAGGATTCTAAAAGTCACTGATGATGGTATGGTTGATAACATAACATCCTTATGTGATCCCTACTATGAGGTAGGCAAGAATATGAGATGGAGCATGCAATTTTTAAACATGAGAAAGAGGCACGTGGTTTTCAATGATAAAGACAAGGTATACTACAATATCAAAGGACCTAAAAAGCATGCCCATGTGCCAGGCTCTATCACTTCAAATGTGGATGATTTCAATATACTCAATTATAGAAGTGACATCTTATCTGGAGTGGATGAGTTCATTGGTTCTGAGAAACAAAATGATTTTAGAAGCAAAGCCTTATCTAGGGTGGATGAATTCTTGCATAGTGAGAAGGGAAAAGGTTTCAATAGCGATGTCTTGTCAAGTGTGGATGAGTTGGGCTTGACAAAGCTTCTATTGCAAAAAAGCCAAGGCAAAGAGGGGATGCTGTAGCTTCTTCTCATACTTTGTATACTCTTTGGAAGAAGAAAATTGGATATGTTAAAATCCCAAGGAGGCAAAAAATGTCAAAGTGCAATGTCTGTGATGATTTAAAGCGAGCGATTGAGAGTGCAACATGTCCAAATCAAAGAGAATTATACAAAAAAACCAAAAATCTCATCATGACCTTATTCGACATTCCAGACAAAAATATGCATTTTGGAAGGAGCAAGCTATTTCACATCCCGATGACTACATGTGCCTTATAGTAGATGGCATGGATCAGAATACAACAACATTGCCTCGTTTTGTTGCCACTCCACCTAAATTACAAGGAAAGCACTTTCTAAAGACACATCTATGTGGAGTGTTAGTGCATAGAATTAAGTTCTTTGCAGATATATGGATTGTTTCCTTGCATCTACATGATAGCAATCAAGTTGTAACATCTATTATGAAGGCAATTCGCAATGTACATGCAGAAAAAGGTCGCCTACCACCGACTTTGAGAATACAAGCTGATAATTGTTGGCGAGAAAATAAGAATGTACTCATGTTTGCATTCTGCTCCATGCTAGTTGCTCATCGAATCTTCAATGAGGTCGAATGTGGATTTTTGTATGTTGGGCATACACATGAGGATATCGATCAGGTTTTTAGCATAGTCTCAAGGGAGCTTAAATGCAAGGATGTGGAGACAATAGATGACTTGGTAAGAAGATGTGGTAGGCAAGTTGGTCGTCGTAAGGAAAGTACAGTATGTGAGACACTCGAAAGAATGTATGATTGGAAGAGCTTCATTCTCCCTTTCATACAAATGGGTGGTGATGCATTGACAGGTCATACCAATCCACACTACTTTCGTTTTTTTTTAAAAGATGAAAAACCCGTAATGCAATGGCAACAGTATTCTCATGATACAAAATGGGAACCTGAAGAACCTTACAGTCTCTTAACTTCAATTCCCAGCAAGGAAAGGTATCCAACATGGGCTCCTATACAAGAATTCAATGAGAGGTCTAACTGTGAAATAGAAGGATTAAAAGCATTTATTACATACAAAGAGGAAATGCTACGGAGATATCATGATTCGAAGCCTACTTGGAGAGAACACACTACTACTGTAATTAACAAGACACGAAATTTAATAAAGGACCTTGAGAGAATACGAGGCTCAAAGGATGTCAAGGAAGAATGCAATATGCTTTGGCCAAATGTTCATAACGATTTGCGCCCAGCTCCAGTCTTTGAAAATGAATTTGTATCATTACTCCCACGGCCATATTGTGGACCGAAGAAGAGAGAGTTTATGCCACAAGTAGATATAGAGGTCGATTGTTTTGTTGTGGTTCGGCCATCGGATGATGAATATGAGAATGTGAAGTTTTGGGTTGCAAAAGTAGTTGATGAGCAAAGAGATGACCAAGGGAGAGCTACAACATTTACAGCAGTATGGTATGAGCCAAAGGGCAGGAAGGAGAATATGGATAACAACACATTGTATACTAATTGTATAATGAAGGAGTGGGTCCCAAATGATGAAGTGGTCTCTCAAGTTTCGACGGAGACAATCATAGTGTCTTGGCATTCAAGGGCAAAGAAATCAAAGAAGCGCATGGGATATGAGGTAGAAGGAAAAATAAAAATACCACAGCAAACTATTTTGCATATACACGATTTTTTAAGGATGCTCGCCATGGAGGAAGTAGAAGGAGACAGCGCAAATGAAGAATGTCCATGATTAAAGCTTTGTATTGAAGTCCATTGAAGGATTTTATTTGGGTACTAGGCAGGAAGCCAATCCAAGAGAATTATAATCAGAGTCATCACCTCCTATGTCAAATGAGAGTCAAAATATGCACTGGATGTCACCCAACGGTCAAGGCTTGCCAAGACAATAGGGAGTTAATGCAGATGGCACCTGGCAAGGGACTATCACATTGAGCAATAAGACAATCGGGAGTCAATGCACCCAAGGGGCAAGGCTTGGCAAGACAACTTGTGGGAGTTAATGCAGATGGCACCTGTATTTTACACTGGATGTCACCCAAGGGTCAAGGCTTGGCAAGACAATAAGGAGTTAATGCAGATGGCACCTGGCAAGGGACTATCGCATTGAGCAATAAGACAATGGGGAGTCAATGCACCCAAGGGGCAAGGCTTGGCAAGACAAGTGGGAGTCAAATTATGCAGATGGCACCTGGCAAGGGACTGTCGTGACATTGAGCAATAAGACAATGGGGAGTCAAATTATGCAGATGGCACAAATAGAGGCTCTTTAAGAGCAACGATTTAAATTGTAAACATATGTTCAATCTATATCATTTTGGATATAAAGACTCTAGCTGAGAGCAACGTCTCTCAATGTAATCATATAATAATAGCTATAATTGCTATTATACCTCTTTGGTTCAATACAAAACTTGGGTCTTATGGCATCATGTCTTTTTTCTATTTATTAAAAGTTTTAAAAATTTGTGCATATTGCGAGTGACAATGTTATTTTCATGAAATATTCAAGTCTCCTTTCATGGATTTATAAATTTATCACGTCAAGGAAAAATATTAAAAATAATTAAATTAACAAATAACTTAGATATAGCTAGAATTTCTAATATAGGATTATTTCAAATTCTTGCATGTTGGTGCAAAAGTATAGATTGAAAAAACAATATTTTTATGTGAATATGATAGTGCCACAAAGTGAACTTTTGATTTGGGAAGAATATTTTCAGAAAGTAAAATTTTGATTTGGGAAGGATATTTTCACAAAGTAAAGTTTTCATTTGGGAAGGATTTTTGGGCTTCGTCCAAAAACAACAGAAAAAGTCCAAAATTAATGAAATAGGTGTTTTATCCTCTTGTTAGTTCTTGTGTCTTCTCTTTCCATCTTATTGCACTTATGGATCATAAAGAGTTCTTTTTGTGGCAACAATGTCTTTCTTTGTAGGTACACTCTAGTTATTGCTCCATTTGAATTGTAATTGGATTTCTACCATTTGATCATTGCTCTCATAGGTTGGAGATATTATTCCCAGGTAAGTAAGAGATCTTTATGAGCTTGTTACAAATGAACTTTCTTTCTACTTCAATTCTAACACTATGATTGTTTTGATAGAACATGTGGAGCATGGTTGAAACAAGTCTTGTATGCAAGAGATGGAGGGTGAGAGGGAGAATTTTGGATTCCAAGAAAAGGGAGAGGGAGTGTAGAAGGATTAAGCATAGGAGGGGAAGGATTGTAAGGTTGAGGGATGGGTTGTAAGGTTAGAGGATGCTTGTGCATAGTTAAAAGTGCCAAGGAGCATGGAAACTTGTCAAGGGAGCACAAATACACAAAATTTGAGTTGAATACAATACCCAAAGAGTGTGCGTAATCACTATTCTATTATCCTTACTCTCTCTAGGTTTATTTGCTTATCCTTACTCTCTCTAGGTTTATTTGCTCTCCCTAGGAAGGTGATTACAAATGTCTATGCCTTGGCCCTAGTATCTTCCCAGAACATACAGAACTCAACTTGGAGGTTAGAGTTAAAATTTTCTAGGATACTAAAGTGTATTAGAGGCCATTAGGGTTTACTCTCTTCTCTCACTGTGCTTAAGTCTTCCATCTAGCTTATCATCAACATTTATGGTGGGGCATGCAATTGTACCATTCACAATGCCTTGATGCTTCTTGAAAATAGGTGTGTTCTCAATCTTAAACTTCCACTTACTAAATTATTGTCATCGAACTTATTGTTATAATCCAAGAAATTTGTATTAGAGGAGGCAAGTATTACAAGTGTCAGATAGGGAAGTTTCAGACAATATTTTCAAGCAAATAAGGGATGTTATATATTTGGGGTTAATGTCACTATGGCTAATGCTAGTCTTTTTAATGATAGTCCATGAGAATGAGGAGTTTTGCATAGTTCATTCACTAGTTAACTAATCTGATTTCCATTGTACATTCCACTTGCTAGGTAGTGCAATCATATCCATTCAATCACCAACAACTAGCAACTACAAGGCCATGAATTTCAATAGCATATTTTAAGCAACATCTTTAATATGTAGAATTATTAGTCCATGTATGGCTTTTGAGGCACACCACTTCATAAAGCTTACATGGCAAGGTGAGATTATCAACGAATCATGGACAATCATTCGGAAAGTTTCTAACCTTCCATCCTTGGTAAAGCACATTTGGGAGCATGATTTTTCACCATCAAACATGCTCATCAGCCGGTGCTATCACGAAATGCACCCATGTAGCTCCGTGATTATACACTTCCACCATTTTGTCCTTTTTCTCACACACCAAAGCTAATGTGCATATTAGAAAACTCTATTATTTTGCTAATCATTTTAAAGGTTCATGTTTTATGGCTTCTTTGAAATAGTGATGAGACAACCTATCTTATTTGTTTGATGGTTGACAACTACAACATACGGCCAATCAATTTAAAGGTTCATATTTTATGGCTACTTTGAAATAGTGAGGAGACAACCTATCACGTTGTAGTAAATGTGTTGCTTCCCATTTTCTTTTAGTTTCTGTTAAGGTGGTTCAAATAATGTTTTTTTTCATAATATTATAGGGCAATCACCTAATGACAAATGCCAAAAGATCATCATTAAAACACAAAATACAGCTCACAATCAAGCCATCCATCTAGCCATACCTATGGGCATCTTGTTTCCTCCATTAAAAGATGAATTTCATGCCTTCCACAAGTATCAAGGCTTCCAATTGCATCAAGTTGGTTGCTACCATCTATCCATACCACTGGAAGCCTCGCCCTTCTTTGTTACAATAGTTCGTTTCCTTCATGATAGCAGAGAGTGAAAGACTTTTAAGACATATGATAAAAGCATGACAAGATCTCTTAGACTTCTTAAGTAACCTTTGTTATCGCAGCTCTCGTTATGGGTGATTTGATGCGGATGCTGAGAGAACAATAAGAGACTCACAGAGAAATTAGTGGTGATTGCTTAAATTTCTTCTTTGCATGTAATTATGTTGAGGATATAGCTGTGGAGGCAGTGAAAGATTGGGTTATTGAGAAGATAAGAGAGACCAATCATGAGATCTTCTAGACTTTGGGTGATTAAAAAGATAAGAGAGACTGTATTAAGGTGTTTTTTGACACCATATGGCTTTGAGTTATATGATCTACTTCTTGTACAAATGTGATGTGCTCTTTTTGAAATGTACTCTAGTTTTAATAACATGTCATGCCATTTTTTCTAATTTGATTTTTTAAAATCTTACTTTTTGTCTCTTTTAACAATGTGATGTCCTCTATTTTTAATGTACTCTAGTTTTAATAAAATCTCACGTCATTTTTTCTAATTTGATTTTTTAAAATCTTCCTTTTTGACTCAATGTTTTGTTTTATAAGAGCCTCTTTTTTTAAAATGTTTTATTCAAAATTATCTCACAAATGAATTTGGATAGTGCACGAGTCCAAAATTAATGAAATAGGTGTTATAAATGGAAATCGATGCAATACTAGATGCAAGGACTCTGTCAGATTTTATAGCAATAGAACTGCAAATCACTAAACCAATGGGAGGAATGATTCTCAAATACATATGCCAAGAATGGTCCAAGACAATACATATATTTTTTGCCTTCTAATGCATGCACCTTCTCAAATATCAGCTAGAGTGTCTTCATAGTATATGTATATGTCATGAGTAGTCCTTTGCTAAGGAGACTTGGTGGATTGGTACCTTAAATTCAAGAATGACTACCTATACCTAACATGTACATCTCAGATGCAAAATTTGCATTGAAGCTAACTATTCTAGCATAGGGAGTGAAGCATGTGTTCCAAGGAACATAAGATTTCTCTCACCTCCAACCTTCTATACCTTGTCAACCTCCATCGGTATCCTTTCCTTCTAGTCTCACTAGCTTGCTTCCACCTCCATTCACACCATCTTCTAAGAGATGAAAACTAGCTCCCTACTATGTTTCTTCACCCATACTTGTAGTCATTTCTACCTCATTCATAAATATACATCCCACCACTTCTTAAACTTGTAATTCTTCAATAGCCATGAAAATAACTACCCTAAGTTATTATCAAGATGCCTTGATTGTTTGCCCTCCATTAGCGAGACTCCTAGAACCCATTTTACCTTTTACCTTTATCGAGCCATCTAGTCCCATTTCATCCTTTTTTTCCCATGACTATCACCCATGAACCTATATTACCCATATCCCTTAGACAATTGTAAATCTATTATCAAAAAATGAAAAAGTATTTCAATCTCATGACCCGTTTAAGTAGAGGATGATCCTATATGAATACCCATGGGAGACACAACATATGATGCATGCCAACCCACTTGATGCCAAGAAATCCCATATAGAGACTTGGTAGAAATACTTGGGAACGAAATCTAAAGGATGGTGGAACATTTACAGCATTACAAAAAATATATATCCTTTCAATGATGCTCTAATCAACAATCTAGAACCATAACAAGAATGATGAGGGAGGGTGGAACATCTCAAATGTTTCAAAAAATATGATGTCACTGATGCCCTACTCAACCAGCTAGTATCACCACAAAAATGGAGGAGTAAGAAGTTGTACAAAGGAGAATACTTACAAGAATACTTAATGGGTCCCTCCATGTTACAAAACTCACCCAAAGGTTGATGTAGTACCATGGAGACAACAACATTAGGATGTAAAGGTCCACACACTTGATTAATTGTCCAAGGATTGAGAAGTATTTCAAAGTCGAATGGACAATTCAAGTAAAGTTGAATGGACTTTCTTGAAAAGTATTCCAAAGTCAAATAGAAATTTAAGCAAAGCTAAATGGATGATTTAAGGAACTCTACTTAAAGGTTTGGGATACACACAAAAAAGATGATTAGTTTTAAAATATAGTGCTATCTTTCATGACACATTGGCTTTCCATTTTTAAAATACCAATCTCATTAGATGAGCAAATATACATAAAAACTTTGGACCCCACACACTAAGGAGTCCCTAGCCAGCTCTTCCATAGTCAGTAATCATGATTAAAAGAATGGTTGACCACAACAAGATACATGGAGGAAAATCCTTAAGGTGAGACACTCCAAGTATAGCAACACAAAGCAAGTTAAAGTGATAGAATTTCCATACCTCCAATGAAGAAAATGATAATGCAATATGCCACCTAAGAACATCCTTGATACCCAAGGATAGGTAGAAAAATTGGGCTAGGGGATTTGTTGACCTTGAATGTACCAAATTGTTAGCATCCATAGAGTACAGTCACTGAATGCAGGTAATAAGTGATTAGAGGTGATTAGGCTTCATGATCTACTTCAATGGACAAGCTTAGGGAGTTTGATCCCCAAATACCCTAAGGCCAATGATTTCAGGCAACGTGCACATGGAAGCAGTACAACACAAACTCAGGGAGTTTGATCCCCAAATATCCTGAGGTTAAAGCGTCCAGGCAATGTGCACAGATTGTAGGTTCTAGCTAACACCCCAAGGCTAACGAATTGCAAGCAATGTGCACATTTCAGATCTACGTCAATGGAAATAGCCATGGAAAGAGTACAGGACAAGCTCAGGGAGTTTGATTCCCAAATACCCTGAGGAAAAAGAGTGCAAGTAACATGCAGAGGATATATGTTCTAGTTGCAAGCTACTATTAAGTTTCTCATGGAACTTAAGCCTCTCCACTCCAGTAGGAAAGCTGTCATTTTGTGTTGGAAAGTCATTTTGGAGCTTTTGAAGCTTGTTTTTGATGCTTCTTAGTGTTTTGAGTTGATAGGAACTTAGGTTGTGAGAATACTGTTGAGTATGTGATGTTCAAACACATCAAAAAACAACAAAAAAGATGATTCTTACTGAATTTCGAAGTTGTTTTATGTTCTAGAACTCACCCTCAAGAAATTTTTCATTTTGGCATGCAAAAGTTGTTTTTCTTTCAAGTATTTTTCATTGTGTAGACTAGGTAGTGTAGCACCCCCCCTAGCATAACAAAACAAGAACAAAAACTCAAAATCCCCCAAAAATCCCAAAAACTAGTCAGTGACATAGTGTTCCACTATCCCCACGAGTTGGTGCCATAGAGCTATCCCATCGACTAGTGCGTTAGCAGTATCTCATCGGTCAAACCACGTTGACCCGACACAATAGCCGTATCTCACCGACCTAACCTCTAACCACGGCCTAACCCGATGCCTTGATTAAATGCATGTCAGAGTTAGCTATCCCGTCGACTTGACAGCCATTGACTCGTGGCCTAGAGCGATCCCGCCGATCGTTGCTATCTCGTTATTTCACTGTTCGTTGCTCTACGAGTATCCCACCGTCCGATGTGATACCTTACCCCCACGCCCGTGGTCATATTTGTATTCCACCGTTTGTTGCATTACGCCTATCATGCTATGCCCATTGCTATTTTTATTTCACCGATCATCGCATTATGCCTATCACGCAGCCCGTTGCTATTTTTGATCCCCACGCCTGTTGCCATCACTATACTGCCGATTGGCGCATTGCTCATTATCTCGTCGACCCCTTATCCTATCGTCCGTTGTCTTAACCTTATCCCTACGCCTGTAGGGATACCACTTGCGTCTTATCTCGTCGAGCACGTGGCAATACTTATTCTGTTGATCGACGCGATACATCTACTCCGTCGCCCATTGCTATACCAGTATCCCGCCGTCCGGTGCGATAACCTATCCCTACGACCGTCGCCATAGAGCTATCCCCATGACCATTGGATACCTTAGGGGTAACCCAGGAATTAAAAAAAGTAAAAAAATTCTAGATTCTCAGTTCAGCGTGAGTGTGCCTAGTTAGAGGTCTCCCTGAGACCTCCCCAATGGGAACACATGGATGATGAAGATCCATGAATGATAGAATTCAGAAGGCAAGACCCCAGCCAAGGGGATGCAAGGAACTTCCAAGGAGGGATGCCTTATGAACCACCAACAGTCCAGGTGGCACCAACCTTCGTCAACTATGGGGCACCACAGTTTCCACCTTATTGCCCATTGCATGGAACTAATGTCCCCATGCCCCAAGACCCACCTCCATCGGGAGTACGTCCCTTTCCATCCATACCTGTTGCATCAATGAATACAAGCCTTGGCACATCCGTTCCAATGCCGGTACTAGCAACTATGTGGATACCACCACCCAGGCCGTGCTTAAGGTCAGCCCTACATCTCGTTAGGCCAATAGCAACACCACCCCCGCCAGCCACTCAAATAGTTTTAATTGATGAGGCAATGCGCATCTTGGTGAATGCCTTAGGAAGGGGGGCCACACCACCTCCACCCGCCCCAGTGTTTTTCGCAGGGATTGTGAATCCCTCGAGGAGCCGACCCATAGCAATCTCCAAGTTAATGACCAAGTTCCTTGGAGAAGGAGATCCAGTCTCCCACGTGGAGCAATTTGAGCAAATTTGCGAAGCTTTTGGTGCTCTCGGAGACCTATAAATGGCCAATGCCTTTGGTCTCAGCTTTGATGGCAAAGCAAGCCAATGGTATAGGGCTCTCACCCTAGAAGAGAAAATCAACTTGGAGACATTGAGAAAGGCCTTCATTGTGGGGTTCACCCCCAGTGGCCATAAATGGAGCCCAATTAATCAATTGTATGGGGTAAAGCATAACGATAAGGAATCCCTAAGGCATTACATTGCCAGGATCTAGCACCTCAATGCCCAGTGTGAACCGTATGAGCGGATAAGCGATGAATGATTGTTGCCCCACTTCCTCATTGGATTGGCAGACCCAAAGCTGCACGACCACCTCATGGTGATGAATCCTACCTCCTTTGATCTATGCAGCAAGGTGGCCATCCGTATATGTGACAACATGATGGACAAGGCAAATTCAGATAAAACCCTAGATCCCTCAGAATTAGCTCCATCACTTAGGTCTTCAAGTGTAGAAACAATCAAGAAGGAGAACAACGAGCCCAAGGGCTTGGATATGAGTGTGCTGGCCTCCGATCTGCTAGATCAGCTAGGCCAGCAGCAGTGGAATGGCCTTGATGGCTGAGATTATTGTAGAAGTAAAAGAGCCTGCGAGTTGGAAGCACTTGCAGACTGAGATTAGAAAAACGCTATGCAAGTAGAATATGATAGCATCATGAAGAATGAAACTTGGGAGTTGGTAGATCAACCACCTAACAGAAAGGTTATTGGCACCAAGTGGGTTTGGAAGGTAAAGTAAAAGGCCGATGGGACTTTGGAGAAGTACAAAGCCAGATTGGTTGCACAAGGATTTTCGCAGGCTGAAGGGTTTGATTTTCAGGAATCTTTCACTCCGACTGCCAGAATGGCCATTATTCGCACAGTACTCTTGGTGGCTGCTCATAAAAATGGATGTTCAATCAACATTCTTGAATGGTGACCTCAAGGAGGAGGTGTATGTGGCTTAGCCACCTGGGTTTGAGGACCCCCATTTTGAGAACAAGGTATGTAAGGTGAAGAAGGCTCCGTACGGGCTGAAATAGGCCCCAAGAGCATGGTACCAATGGATAGACAAATTCTTTCATAAATTAAACTTCAAAAGATGTGCCTCAGATGCTAACTTGTATGTGTACATGAAAGGTGGAAAATCTGCTATTATTGTTCTATATGTGGATGATCTCCTTATTACAGGTGACTATGAAGACATGATCCAACAGACTAGAAAGGCGTTGAGCACAGAGTTTGAGATGACAGACTTAGGCTTGATGCATGGGGATTGAAGTTTGGCAAGAGTCAGGCAAGATCTTCATCTCTCAGTAGAAATATGCAAGGGAGATCTTGAAGGCATTTGGTATGTCCGAGTGCAAGGAGATAGCTACACCTATGGAGGTAAATGCGAGGCTGTCTATGGAGGATGCCTCACCACAAGCAGACATTGGGAGGTACAAGAAGTTGGTCGGCAGTCTCATCTATCTGTGCAACACTAGATTGGACATAATTTTTGTTGTTGGCGTTTGGAGCAAGTTCTCCAATAAGCTCCCGGAGAATCATTGGAATGTAGGGATATAGGTGCTCAGGTATTTGAAGGCCACTCTTGATTATGGCATCACTTATGGTATGGGCACTTCCTTGGCTGGTCATTGTGACTCAGATTGGGATGGAGATGTTGATTCTAGGAAATTAGTTTCTGGATATTGTTTCTCTTTAGGTTCAGGTATTTTCTCTTGAGTCAGTAAGAAACAACCAACAATGGCATTGTCTTCTATCGAGGCTGAGTACAAGGTAGCATGTTTTGTTGCTTGTAAAGCAGTGTGGATGAGGAGGATCTTATGTCGCATGGGAGTGCAAGAGGATGAGGCAACTGTGCTGAGGTGCGACAATCAAAGTTGCATGGCCATTGCTAAAAATCTAGTGTTTCATGCACACACAAAACATATAGAGATTCAATATCACTATGTGCATGATTTGATCGAGGATCGGATAGTGGAATTGGTCTACTGTCCAACAGAGCAAAATAGAGCAGATATCTTCACCAAGGTAGTCGGGAAGGATCAGCTTCAGGGTTATCTTTAGAGACTCGGCATTGGGCCGAGAAGGTAGTTCACCTACGGGTGGACATTGAGGGGGGGTGTTAGATATGCTCAATGCCCCACCCTCCTGGTAACCACCAGTGGTCCAAGGTGCTCAAGTTGTAAGTCCCCCATATGAGGAGAAGCCATGTGTGAGCTCAGGACATTGGATGGATACTGACTTGCATGCCAGATGAGGTCTATCAATGAGATCGTTGATGGTAGAAAGGTGATTGTGCGGGAGCGCCTTATTCTTGCTGGGGCTTGGGGGCCAGCTGGGGGGTTCTAGGGGGGCCAGCAGCCCTTGAAGGTTCGGGGGCAAGAGCCCCCGAGGTGATGGTATAGGGAATATTCCTTGAATATCCATGGACGACTAGTTGGTTCCACTGACTAGGTTGACTGATTAGCTTCATCGACTAGGTTGACTGGTCGGTTCTACACTACATTGATCCGACTACTACCCTCATAGCTGTAAAGAGGTGACCTCCCCAGTCCATTGTACCAGATCAGATCTTCTAGCAGAGATCTTCCGGCTAGTAGCTCTTAACCTAGTATCTGTCTACATTGCTATCTAAGCTCCACTGTGGGAGTGCACGGGTGGATGGAGCCATCATCTGTACTAGATCAATATTGAAGGAAAATTTTGTTCATCTCTAGTTTGCTATGTACTCTCTATTCTTTGTTCAGTTTCTGTTTCGCTGTGCCGTGTAATTTAACACTCCCTAATGAGGGCATTTGAGTGATGGAAGGGGCTATGATTTTGGTGGGTTTTGGGAGCAAAATGGAAGAATGTCAACATGCTGTCATTTTGCTTCCAAGCCCCCTAAATCACAACACCTCCATTGTTCACATTTGGGAATTTTAGAATGGAAGGGGGTGTGATATTGAGGAGTTTGGAAGCAAAATGGCAGCGTGTAATGCACTACCTTTTTACTTACAAAACCCCACAATATCACACCCTGCTTCATTCTTAGTTATAACACCCCTCTACTATGTTAGATTTCCTCCAATCAATAACTATCTCTACACAAATATACAAATATGTATAAATACGTACATTATGTGTGTACATAGAATCTTTGTATATTTGTACATTGAAATGTGCGCGCGCACGCACACACACACACACACACACACACACACACACACACACACACACACACACACACACACACACACACACACACACACCGTATGCATGCACGCACGCACGCACACATGCATGCACGTAGAGTTACATATATGTATATCTTTATACATAGTTATGTACATAGACATACATAAATATTATATATATATATGTGTGTGTGTGTGTACATATGGATCCCTCCAATCAAGAACTATCTATACATAAATATTCAAATATGTATATATATGTACATTGTAAGCATACATAAATTGTTAAACATATGCATGCATATATACATATGTTTTGTGTTTTCATAGTTGTACATCGATGTATAAATACATAGAAATGCATATATATATATATATGAATATATTGATATATACATACATAAACAGTTGTATTGCACATTAAATAACATAGTACATATATATGTTCAATTAGACCCTCAATTCTAGTGTTAGGATTTGGTTTTTCATAGACATGTTTGGAGTAGAATAGCTTGTACGATAGCTTTTTTTGTTGTTTGATTAGATTTCTATTGTGTTGCAATTCTATTTCATGTATGTCAAGTGTGTGAAAAAGGTGTTCTTTTCTGTATGGAATTTTAGGATGATTGGAAGAATAGGTTAGTCCCCTATGCACGAGTATGACAAGGACTATGTGATGATGTATCTTCATTGAAAGTGTATTTCAAGTGGAGGGCTTCCTTTTAGAGAAAGGATCTTTCATTGTGTCAATTTACAAGAGTGATAGAGGGGAGGTAGTAGTGTCAGATGATATGTGGGAGAGTTGGTCCCCCACTTGGAGAGAGGTGGATAAAGAGTTGGTGAATGAATTGATTTCAAGCCATGACTTTAAATTCATGTCTGGAACGATGTTTTTTGTTTGGGAGGGAAATTATAGGACAACTACCTAGATGAGTGTCATAAAGGACATCTTTCCTATAAACAAAAAAATGGTATATTAGAGTGGTTTGCACTATAATTGACCCTAGAAAAATTAGTGAGGTTGCTCTCTTAACTAGACAGTAGCGGACAAATTCTTAATTACTTGGACTCTTTCTTGTCTATCATTACTTCTTTGCCTTTCATAATTTGTGTTGCATACAAATTAATTAACCTCGTGCTATGTTTTGTAGTTACAATATGAATGAGCATGCCATATTTTGTAGTATGAATGGGCATGGCATAATCAATTCTAGTTTAAGGGACACACTTATAAATGCACACAACATTTGTGAGTCTGCTCCTAATATATTTCTGAGATTAGTGTCCCCTACTAAGTTGAAATCTATAGAGAATTGTAGAGCTCAAAAGAGTAAAGGCAAAAAGCCTTGGTTTCCATTGACAAGACGATATCTATTACAAGATTGGTTTTCTAGATACAATGGTACACTTTTGAATTGGTGTTTGTTTCTATTCCATTCCTCTACTTTTTCTAATAAGATTATGTTTGAGTAGGTTTACACTATAGAGATAAAAAAAGAAATTGATAAAATATCTACAAAATGGCCTATAGATTAAAGGAGAGAGGTTGAGGGAAAGCAGCCTATTGTGATTCAAAAGAGAATTACTGATAGGATGGGAAAGGTGAGACTTGAATTCTTCTACTTTATTACATTTATTTTTAAGTTCTGTACTTAACAGGTGAAGTGGTTCACTGAAAAGCACCTTACAATGGGCTTGATACAAAAAGAAATATTTCATCATATTGGACAAAAACAATCAGAAAGTGGGTAACCCAAGGCTTCTACTCATACTATGTATACTATTTGGAGGATGCCATATGCACACGTTAAAATTCCAAGGAGCTAGAAAATGTCAAGTGCAATGACTGTGATGACTTGAAACAAGCAATTCAGAGTGCCCCTAATCAAGAGAAAAATGAATTCTACAAAAGAAGTGACAATATCATCATGGACTTATTAACCATGCAAGACAAAAAAAAGTATTCTAGAAGGCACAAGCTATTTTGGATCCAAACAAGTACATGTGCATTATTGTGGATGGTATGGATAAGAATACAACCGCATTGCCTCAATTTATTATCACTCCACCTAAGTTACAAGGAAAACACTTTTTAAAGATGCATTTATGTGGAGTGTTAGCGCATTTCTTTAATTTTTTTGCAGACATATGGATTAATTCCTTGCATCCATATGATAGCAATCAAGTTGTGACATCTATTATGCATGCAAAGAAACATCAACTACCATTGATTTTGAAGAATCAGGTAGATAATTGTTGGTGGGAGAAGAAGAATATCTTCATATTCTCATTTTGTTCAATGATAATTTCTTATTGAATCTTCACTAAGATTGAACTTAGATTTTTGTAAGTGGGACATACACATGAGGATATCGATTAGGTTTTCAGCATAGTATCAAGAGAGATAAAACACAAGGATATCGAGAGAATAGATGACTTGGTAATGAGATGTGGGAGGCAATGGCCGTAAGGAAACTGTTGTATGCTCAAAGACCGAAATACTTTATGATTAGAGAAGCTTTATCCAACCTTTCCTACAAAATGGCGGTGATGCTCTCAAAGGTCATAGCAATCTGCATTACTCTTGCTTTTTCATGAAGGATGAAAAATGAGTAATGCAGTGGCAATACTACTTTGTTGACATAAAATGGAAACTTCAAGGCACTTATAGTCTCCTAACTTCCATTTTGAACAAAGAAAATGCAACCAAAATGGGCTTCTGTGCAAGAATTTACTGAAAAATGCAATATGAAATAGATGGCTTACAATCATTTATCATATACAAAAAGAAAATGATGGCAAAATACCCTTCTTTGCAGGCACGCAATGAAGTGGTAATTGAAAAGACACTTGAATTGATAAAATACCTTGAAAAAGTGCGAAAAACAAATGTTGAGGAAGAATGCACTTCGCTTTGGCCAAATGTTGGGAACGACTTTCATTCAGCTCTAGACTTTGCCAATGAATTTGAATCATTGCTTCCACGACCATCAAAAGAAAAGAGAGAGTTCATGCCCTAAATAGATATAGAAATCAATTGTTTTTTTGCAATTTGACCATCAGATGATGAATATGAGAATGTGAAGTTCTGTGTTGCCAAAGTAGTGGACGTGAAGAGGTATGGTCATGGGAGAGCTATGACATTTATAATGATATGGTATGAGCCAAAAGGTAGGAAAAAGATACTAATTGTATGAAACAAAAATGGGTCCCAAACAATGAACCGCCTCTAGATCTAACCACAAAAACAGTCATAGTATATTGGTGGTCAAAGACAAAGAAAACCAAGAAGCACTATAAATGGTAGAAGTAAAAGTAGCAATATTAGAAAAGAGTATTGTGCATATACAATAGTTTCTAAGGATGCTTGCCAAGGAGGGAGTAGAAGGAGACGATGCCAATGAAGAACATTTCGGAAGTAAAAGTTGGGTTATGCCACATTTTCATGAGGTCAACACCTGGTGATTAGGGCTAGAATCGTGCTAACAGAGAACATCAACTTAAGGATAGGATCCACCAACATATGATAGTAATTATTCGTAGCATGGAGTGACACAAAACAATAAAGGTTCATGCCATCATCTCCTTGATAGCGTCCTATTGATCATAGGATCCACCAATAGAGCGATAGCAATTATTCATAGCAGGGAGTGACAAAACAATAGGTATATGACACAGGTTCATGGCATCATCTCGACAAGTGATCCTAATGCACTCAAACACTCAAAGCGCACAACGAAGGCATTGAACAGGATGTGGTACCACAAGGTGACATTAACGCTCGCTGTTTCAAGTTTCAATTCAATGTAATTGCGGAGGGCCTCGCAACTTGGGAACTTGGGACTGCGCATGCGTTGCCAGACTTTCACAGCTTTGCTACGTCCACTTTTGTGGATCGTAAATCAATTGGAGAGCGAAAGAACATAATCGGACACTTCAAATCGACACCCGTGGACAAAGTCTAAAGAGGAATCTGCATGATTCTGCAAACAGTACAAAGTAGATCGCGCCAATAACTGGCGCGTTCTGTCGACGACTTGATAGCTTGGATTGACGTGGGTCGTCGGCGATGAACAAAATCAGTCAATAGCACGCCTCAAGCCGAACATTACAATCAACTTTCAAGCTTCCCGAGAGCCAGCCCAAGCGTGGAGCCAAGTTGAAATTCATGCAAGATTCCAAATGCCAGCCAGCATCAAATTGCAGTATCTTTCTTACTTTAAAAATTAAAAAAAAAGCATCAATTGTACGTTCTATTCTTTATATACTTCCCCCCTCAAAAACCTCTTTGTGCCTCTAGACCTTTCGACATAAGTTTGATGTTTGTTTTCCATTGTAATCACGGTCACTTCTCCTTTGGCCTGCATAAATATCTGGTTTTCCTTGTAGCTCCTTTTTAAAAATAAAATAAAAGTGCGAGCTTATAATAAACAAAAAGAGGGGGGGTTAGTCCTCCCTAAGTTAACCCATACAAAAATTGGCCTACAAGGGGCCCTTCCCAAGGCCTACGCTGCGAGGAGCACGGGTCCTTTTATCCTAACATGACCTGCGCCTCGACCTCACCAATTGTCTGGCTAACCACCGGATCCAACCAACGTATCTAACACCTTGCTAAAGTCCCTTAGGAACATCTTAGCTATCACCGTCATTGTCAAGAGTGGGTCATGGCTAAGGAAAGTGATGGTGTGAGACTTTCCTTTCACTCCCAAATGGTTGTTGTTTTAATTGGGTTGCTTTATGTTTGCGCACAATTTTATTGTTGGATGTTCACTCCCTTTGTGTGTGTGTGTGAGAGAGAGAGAGAGAGAGAGAGGGTTGCTTTTGGTGTTGAAATGTATGTCTTTCTTGGAGTGTTTGTGCTTGTGTTGGATGCACTCTTCCTTTTCACACACACTAGCTTGTAGTCTTCCTTTCCAAACAGAGAGGAGACCTTCCTTGAACCAAGGATTGTGCCCATGGAACTTCAAGCCCCTCCCACATCCCCACGCCCTTCTCATTCCACCCTCAGAGTTACCCAATCCCAAGCTTTTGAGAGCCTCCACAATAGCACTCCCCATAAAGTCCAGCTCCAGTGTTGGGATTACAACCTCAAATGCCTCGAGTGGCTCAGTTCCGCCCAAGAGGACTCTGTCAACCTCCTTCGCTCTGAGATCTACCAAATCATCAGCCTCTACGCTGTTTTTCAAGGTGTCATCTTCACCGCCGTCGCTCAGTCCACCGTCCTCGGCTGTGTAGACAGGTGGAGTCCGGTTTCGCTTTCCTTGCTCGTGGGTTTAGGCACCTTGGCCGCTGTCGTGGATAAGCTTCACAGCTTAGGAGAAAAGCAGGACGATATCCGCTTGAATGAATCGAACAGAGACGCGCTGTTTGATAAGATTCAAGAGGTGAGGACCAACGGCTCAGGTTTCGATCTGGACGCCGGAATGCAGTCTGAACCCCAGCTCTGGGGGAGACGAGACCCAATCGCAGGCTGTAACAAGGTTTCTTCTGTACACGGGCTTGCCGTGATTGGGTTCTTGGTTGTTTGCACGAGTCTCATCGTCTTTCACTCTGTTAATGTCCTTTGCAAGAACTGCAAAAGCGGAAAGTGTGGCTGACTATGCAGAGCCCGCAATTACACACCGCACAAGGAAAAACCATCGCTTGGAGTTCGGCAATGCTACTCTAAGTCAAGATGTTTCGATGAGCTTCACTATGCTGTAGTTCAAAGTGTGGGCAAGCAAATCTTCACTATGTTTCGCAAATCTTCACTATGCTGTAGTTCAAAGTGCGGGCAAGCAGGGCATGAATTCCTGTGTCTGTGAGAGATGGTCAAGTATTTGAAAACGAGACGACTTGTAATTTGAAAACGAGACGACTTGTAATTTAAAGTAACTAGCATACTCAGCTTCTCCATATTCCCTCAGCCTTAGATGTATGGATGCGTTTTACTAAGTAGGCTGTTTTTAAAATTGAAACTTCTCAGCATTTTTTAAACTCTTCGGACTTTGTTAGCGTTGATATAATAAAGGTATGAATGAGCTAAAAATATGCTTACACCCGACGCAGAATCTTTCTTAGAGTAGCATTGCTGAATTGCTTTTTCATTGTGCAGAACCCGAACTCCCAAGAAGCTGTGGCGGAAACCAAAGTATGCTTAGAGGTATCCGGTCACGGTGTGCCTTCCAATTCAACATCTATAGATAAGTTGAGCATTGGATGAGGCCAAGTTCTCGTCTGACTGCATGCACTGTAGAGATTAAAAATTTTCTATTAGGCTAATGAGACGATGATACCATAGGAATGGTTTGGCATGATTATAGCAATCGTCATCGACCACAGGAATGATTTGGCACAGGAAGGAGAGAATTAGATATATAAAGAAGCGGCAGTAAAAGAAAATGATAGCCACTTGAATCTCAACCAGCTATTGCCATACAGGCATTTTAAATCAATGCATATGGGGGAGTGCAAGAAAACATACCCTCAAAGATCACCATGGAATTTGGAATGTCAAGACGACTGGAACTATAGAAGATTGGAAGAGCCACGCAGGAATTTGGGATGTCGCAGTGAGCTCAAAGGTCTTGTCAATGAACTTCTTCCGTCTTGTCTTCTATGTTTTCAGATCTAATTTACATTTCTTCTCTTCAAATGTTCATCTCATGTAGTTGAAGTATAGGATGGAGCTGGCTTAATCCCGCGGGATGCAAATGAGCCTCCTCGAAGCTGACCGCGCCATTGTTGATTTCTGAGAGACCTGCAGGTAAGCTCTCTGTCCTCATTGGCTAGCATTATAACGTATAACTTAACTTTGTGCTTTATTAACGCTAACAAGCATGCGTGTTCATTGTCACTCTTTGTAGCTGTAATCCTAGCAACCTCGTACAATTGTGTTGATTGCAATCTCACATTTTGACCTCAGACTCTAACATCACGTGTACATGGGATGTAGTGCCCCTAAAAATAGAATCCATCATGTCGACCATACTCTCGTCATTGTCATGCTCAAAGTGTGAAGGTATATGCATACCCTCGTCAACCTCCTCATCGTGTTTTAAGATTTCGTGTAAATATAAGATCTTGTCTCAAGGTTTCGTATCATAATGGTATCCAATATTAACCACAAACTTAAATAGCTTTGACTTACCGATAATCTATCAACATGTGCAACACCAATGGTGGGTATTGGTTCGGGCTCCTCCCCATACATTTGCAAGTGGTGCATGATAATATGACATTGATGTCATACTTCTCGCTTGCAATGAGTGCAATGACAATACAACCTCTCCGTAAGCCACTTTGTGCTCTCGGGCGTTGGCGCATCATCTGATGAGCTTCCACTCGTCCCTTCCATCTACACACTTATAAAATCACAACATAAGTTACAAGGAAATATATTAACAGTAATAAAATAGTATCTATGAGCTTCTGTTTTAACTTTTAATAAAAAGTGTCATGAAGCGTTGCTATATAGCGATGTTTTGCTTTGTTCTGTCGCTATATAGCGACGATTTGCTCTGTTCCGTCACTATATAGAGATGCTTTTAAATATAAACGTCACTATATAGCGACTAATTAGCATCACTATATAACGACGCTATGAGTTAAAATCCAAAACCATGCGACAGTAATCTCTATTCTGAGGAAAGAAATCTCTCCTTCCACCTATATCCAACGACCCCGCTTTCCTCCTCTCTATTCTCCACTCCTCACCACTACTCACCCCTCTCTTAATACTTGTGCTCCCTCTCCACCCTTCTCCCTCTTTGCTTGTGTGAAAATATCTCTTTGAGCAATGTAGGTTCATTTTTTATGAGATTTTGTTTTGTGAGTGTTGAAACATGTTTCTCCTTGTATTGCTAAGACTATGTACTAGTTTTCATGCTTGATTTTCAAGGGTTAAAGCTCGGGGGGGTCACTATGTATAAACCCTCTATACCACATGCATTCAAGGCATATTTCTAAAATCCCTTATCTGTATAAAATTTTCATTAATAAAATGTACCCCTTTTCTATACAAATCTGTAAATTTATTTTTTCCAAAACTATTTTAAATAGTCCCTCATGTATATTTATTTCTGTAAATTTTAGAAATAAAAAATATCCTTTTGTTGAACTCACGTGATAGGGTTACATATGATGAGTGACCCCCCCGAGGGTTAAAGATAAAAAATGAGATTTTGTGAAAGAAAGAAGACTCACCTCTTCTAGTCTTTTTTGTATTTCTCTTCCTCTTCTTTCTCCTTGTCTTCTCAATCCAATCCCTTTGAGAAGTTGCTTCTTTAAACTCCTCCTTCCTCTAACTAGTTATTTGAAAAATGGTATGTTTCCTCTCTTTTGTAGGGCTAGACCACAAAACACCGAGCGTGACTATTCCAAGTAAGAAAGTGCTTCCTCTTTTTTCCTTAAGCGCTAGTTGCAGTGATGGGCGTAGGAACCCTCTCTTCCCCTCTCTTCCCTCTTCTTTCCCTCTTTTCTCCTCTTCCTTCTCTTCTTTTTCCCCTCTTTTAATCTCTTTTCCCCTCTTCTTTTTTCCCCTCTTTCAATCTCTTTTTCCCTCTTTTCTTTCTCTTCTTCTTCCCCCTCTTTCAATCTCATTTTCCCTCCTTTCCTTTTCTTTTTTCCCTCTTTCAATCTCTTTTCCCTTCTTCTTTTTTCCCCTCTTTCAATCTTTTTTTCCCTCCTTTCCTTCTCTTCTTTTTTCCCTCTTTCAATCTCTTTTTCCCTCTTCCTCCTCTTATGTTTATGCTCTCTCTTTTTCTTTTATGCTTACTCTTTCAATCTCTTTTTCCCTCTTCCTTCTCTTATGTTTATGCTCTCTCTTTTTCTTTTATGCTTACGCTTTCTCTCTTTTTCTCTTATGCTTATATGCTCATGCATAAGCATAAGCATAAGCATATGCTTTGTTTCCTTTCCCTCTTCTTCCTCTTTCAATCTCTTTTTCCCTCTTCCTTCTCTTATGTTTATGCTCTCTCTTTTTCTTTTATGCTTAAGCTTTCTCTCTTTTTCTCTTATGCTTATATGCTCATGCATAAGCATAAGCATATGCTTTGTTTCCTTTCCCTCTTCTTCCTCTTATGCATGAACATAAGCATATGTCTCCTTCTCTTATGCTCATGCATAAGCATAAGCATGAGCATATGTCTCCTTCTCTTATGCTCATGCATAAGCATAAGCATAAGCATGAGCATATGTCTCCTTCTCTTATGCTTATGCTTATACATGAGCATATGTCTCCTTCTTTCAATCTCTTTTTCTCTTTTCCTCTCTCTTTTCCCCCCTCTTTCTTCTCTTTCAATCTCTTTTTCTCTCTTTTTCTTTTATGCTTATGTTTATGCATGAGCATAAGAGAAGGAGACATATGCTTATGGTCATGAGCATATAAGCATAAAAGAAAAAGAGAGAAAGCTTCCTCTTATGCATGAGCATAAGCATATGTCTCCTTCTCTTATGCTCATGCATAAGCATAAGCATGAGCATATGTATCCTTCTCTTATGCTCATGCATAAGCATAAGCATAAGCATGAGCATATGTCTCCTTCTCTTATGCTTATGCTTATGCATGAGCATATGTCTCCCTCTTTCAATCTCTTTTCCTCTCTCTTTCCCTCCCTCTTTTCTCTCTTTCAATCTCTTTTTCTCTCTTTTTCTTTTATGCTTAAGCTTTCTCTCTTTTTCTTTTATGCTTATATGCTCATGCATAAGCATAAGCATATGCTTTGTTTTCTTTTCCTCTTCTTCCTCTTATGCATGAGCATAAGCATATGTCTCCTTCTCTTATGCTCATGCATAAGCATAAGCATGAGCATATGTCTCTTTCTCTTATGCATAAGCATGAGCATGAGCATGAGCATATGTCTCCTTCTCTTATGCTTATGCTTATGCATGAGCATATGTCTCCCTCTTTCAATCTATTTTCTTCTTTTCCTCTCACTTTCTCTCCCTCTTTCCTTTCTTTCAATCTCTTTTTCTCTCTTTTTCTTTTATGCTTAAGCTTTCTCTCTTTTTCTTTTATGCTTATATGCTCATGCATAAGCATAAGCATATGCTTTGTTTCCTTTCGCTGTTCTTTCTCTTATGCATAAGCATGAGCATATGTCTCCTTCTCTTATGCTTATGCTTATGTATGAGCATATGTCTCCTTCTCTCATGAGCATGTCTCATTTTCCTCTTTTCCTTTCTCTTTCCCCCCCTCTTTCCTCTCTTTCAATCTCTTTTTCTCTCTTTTTCTTTTATGCTTAAGCTTTCTCTCTTTTTCTTTTATGCTTATATGCTCATGCATAAGCATAAGCATACGCTTGTTTCCTTACCCTCTTCTTCCTCTTATGCATGAGCATAAGCATATGTCTCCTTCTCTTATGCTTATGCATATGCATAAGCATGAGCATATGTCTCCTTCTCTTATGCTCATGTATAAGCATAAGGATAAGCATGAGCATATGTCTCCTTCTCTTATGCTTATGCTTATGCACGAGCATATGTCTTCTTCTCTCATGAGCATGTCTCATTTTTCTCTTTTCCTCTCTCTTTCTCCCCCTTTTTCGATCTCTTTTCATAAGCATATGTATTTGCCTATGCTTAAGCTTTCTCTGTTTTTCTTTTATGCTCATATGCTCATGCATAAGCATAAGCATAAGCATAAGCATGAGCATGAGCATGAGCATAAGTTTTCTCCCCCTCTTCCCCCTCTTTCGATCATAAGCATATGTATTTGCCTATGCCTATGCCTATGCCTATGCTTATGTTTGTTTTTTATTTTTTATTTTCGTGTTTGTGTCTACGTTAGACATGGGATCATGTCACACGTCCGACGAGTAGGGATAACCTCGTAGGATGAGACATCACAATCTCTATGCTCTAGAGGACTTTGATTCCTCTTAGGCGACACCTCAGGGACCTATCCCTGTGACTACCCCTGGCCCGACTCCTCTCAAACATAGCACTGCGACTACCCCTCGAGGAACTCCTTTGCTAGCAGCCCATGGGTGTAGCACAGATGACCGATGAGGAGGCAGCGAGATTCTTCTCTCTGCTATCTCAGAGGACCTCAGCAATTCCCTCTTCTACACTGATGGTTGGACCTAGTGCCCAGCTATCCCCTCGTGTCCCTTCAACCGAGGGGTCATCAGTTGCACGTGTCTATCATAAGGGAAGGAAGAGTAGGAGGGGCCGCTTACGTTGTGCTGACTAGAGAGATGTAGACGAGTTAGCATACTCACATCCCTACAGGTCTCCACTTGGTCTCGAGACATAGTATCAGTCAGGTCCCTTGCCCTCTCCTACTCCCATTGCTACTCCTCGCTCTAGAAGTGCTCGCACAACTTTCACTCGCTCTGACTCTGCCACTACCGTGAGTCCTCCTTACCCAATCGAGGACCTCTCCGATCAAATCACGACTGCCAGAGAGATAATAGAAGATAGAAAGAGCAAAGCAGTGATGGCCACCATGAGGTGGTTGATGAGCCACCACTTCAAGAGCAGCATTGCTACTAGTTGGCGGTATCAAGATGACCAAAAGAAGCAGGCTGTCTTAGGGTCAAATCTCGAGCGTCCCATCACCAGAGGCGAGCGATCATGAGGGCTAGGGATAAGGCACACCTGACGAGGATCAATGAGTAGGCGCAGCTCACGAGGACCAAGGATTAGGCCAATAAGACGAGGACGAGGAGGACGACGACGATGATTTGAATGAGTAGTAGTAGTAGTAGTAGTAGTTTGCATTTACTTCGCCATGTATATCATTTTGTATATCGGCTCGTTTGAGCAATTTTGTAACACCCTTTTCAAAAGGGTAATTTTGTAACAAACAATATTATATATCTTCGACATGTATATGCTTTTGTTGCTCGATCATTTCATTTGAGCGACTTTGTATCACCCTTTTCGCAAGGGAAATTTTGTAATAAAAAACTTTGTTTTGGTAATTACAAAAAAAAAAACATTAGTGGGGCAAAACAGGGCTTGCTATGGCCCTGTTTAGCCCCACTAATGCTTTTTTTTAAGTTCTGTTAATCGTCGCTATATGGCCATGTTTACCACTGTCGCTATATAGCGACGTTTACTAGTGTTACTATATAGCAACTTTTATTAGCATTGCTATATAGCGACGCTTTATAGCGACCGTTCCTTTCTGATGCTTATAACGACGTTAATAATGATGTTTGCACCCGTAAGAATTTTTTTTTTAGTTAAAAAATGTCAGAATTTTTGTCGAAAAAAGGGCATATGCCTTGTAGTGAATGGCTTAATGAAGGCAATTTCATTAGCCATTAAAAAAAAGACTATCACACTTGGTCTTCATATCTATCTAACTAATACCTACTATCTACTTAGGCAAAGTGATCAAGTTCGAATGAATAGAATGCCACTGATCCCCCCAAAGCAAATCTCAAACGATAATGCCAACCCGCCCCATTGTAGTTTTAGAGAAAACCCGAAACGAAAACTCTTTTCTTGCAAAAAAATAGAGAAGGCAATTTCATAATGTTTAAATATCATTTTCATGTTTGGGATGGGTAGATTAGTTTGGATGCCAAGCCTTAGGGGAATTTTGGACTCAAAAAGGGCCTCTTGGATTAGGCCATTAAGAAATGTGATTAAGAAACCAACGAATAGGAAGGCTTGGACATTAAAAGAATATAGGATTCTTATTGGGCCTCTCATTGGTGGAGAGAATGTCCTTGGTCCCTGAGAGTGCTCTCAACGGAAGCAAGAACGGAAGAGGGAGAGAGAGCGAGAGAGAGAGACAGAGAGCCACACAAGTTTTGGTGGGTGCAGAACCACCCTAATCTTCTTTTTCATTCATTTATATATGTGTTTGAGTATTGTACATAACTGGGGTTAACGCACAGTGACCTTTAACCCCCACAACCTCCCACTTAAAGGACAATGTGCCTTTAAGGGAGAACAACCAGTGAGCATACTATCCAATGCCCATCAATACACGACAATACTCAAACCGCTGACTAGGTAGACTCTTCGTCAGCATATCTGCAGGGTTATCATCTGTATGAACCTTGACAAGCTCTATGCGCTTGTCCTCAAGTACCTCCCTGATGAAATGGTACCTGACCTCAATGTGTTTGGTCT
Organism: Dipteris shenzhenensis; assembly: GCF_047967505.1. Classification (NCBI taxonomy): domain Eukaryota; kingdom Viridiplantae; phylum Streptophyta; class Polypodiopsida; order Gleicheniales; family Dipteridaceae; genus Dipteris; species Dipteris shenzhenensis. The sequence goes on from NC_141612.1 coordinate 37,513,073, forward strand.
TTGCATGAAAGACCGGATTCCGTGCTAGCTGAATAGCACTCATGGAATCACTATGCAATGTCGGTACACCTGTATGAATCCCCAAATCTTCCACTAGCCGATCAAGCCATGTAGCCTCCTTGCAACCCTCTGTGGCTGCAACATACTCAGCCTCTGTGGTAGACAAAGCAACGCACTTCTGTGCGCGAGACATCCACGACACTGCACCACCTGCAAAGGTGAACACACAACCAGAAGTGGATCTCCTACTATCCACATGCCCTGCATAGTCTGAATCTGTGTACCCAAGTACACGCATGTCTCCTTTACCAAAGCAAATGCACATCTCCTTGGTACCCTTCATGTACCTCATGATGCACTTAACTGCCTCCCAATGCCTCTTTCCTGGATTAGCCATATACCGGCTAACAACTCCCACTGCAAATGCAATGTCTGGTCTAGTAGCTATCATAGCATACATAAGACTCCCAACTGCTGATGCATAAGGAACCTTGGCCATCATGGCCCTCTCCTCATCTGATTTGGGACTATCTGTATGACTCAGTTTCACATATGGAGGCAATGGAGTACTCACTGCCTTCCCCTCCTCCATATTGAAACGCTGCAATATTTTTGTAACATACTCTTTTTGTGAAAGCCAAAGGAGTTTCCTACTCCGATCACGCGTGATGCGCATACCAAGAATATGACCTGCAAATCCCAAATCCTTCATATCAAAGGCCTCATGCAACTTGGCCTTTAATGCATCTAGCTCATAAGTATTCTTGCTAGCCAATAGCATATCATCCACATATAGTGCCAGGATTATCAGGCTATTATCCTTAGCCCTTTTAGTGTAGAGGCAGTGATCAATTTCACTCCTTCTAAAACCCTGGGACCGAATGAAAGCATCAAACTTCTGATACCATTCTCTAGGTGCTTGCTTAAGACCATAGAGACTCTTCTTCAGCTTGCAAACTAAATGCTCTTTGCCCTTTTCTTCAAAGCCTTCCGGCTGAACCATGTAAATTTCCTCATGCAAATCCCCATGCAAGAAAGCTGTCTTGACATCCATCTGCATAAGCTCCATATCCTCTGATGCCACTAATCCAAGCATGCATCTAAGTGTGGTCATCTTCACAACCGGAGAGAATATCTCATCAAAGTCCACACCCTTCTCTTGCTTGAACCCTTTAGCAACCAAACGGGCCTTGTACCTAGGCACATCATCACCTGTGACCTTCATTTTGTAGACCCATTTACATGGCAATGCTTTCTTTCCATGTGGCAAAGAAACCAAGTCCCAAGTTTTATTCTTCATAAGTGAACTCATCTCTGATTGCATAGCATACTCCCACTTGCGTTGATCCTCACGCATCATAGCCTCTTTGTAGCAAGAAGGCTCCCCGCAATCAGTAAGCATCACATAGTCTACCCCTGGAACAAACTTATCAGGTGGTCTAGACACTCTAGATGATCTTCTCAAGGGCATTTCAGCTTGCTGTCCCACTTGCATATCAGCCACATTTGGCTCATCATTTCCACCAAAAGATGATTCATCATCTACCCTTGATTGTATACCTGTGGGAGTACTTGGTTGTACCATTTCTTGCACATTTGGTGCATGGACAGCTTGCTGCCTATCAACATATGCAGGTGGATTCACATCCTGGAAAGTGATTCTCCTCATTTCCACATCCCTCATGGGTGCCTTATGCATCTTCTTCTCATTGAAGACCACATCATGGCTGCGTATGATCTTCTTTGCTTCTGGATCCCAGAGACGATAGCCCATCTCTCCACTTTCACCATAACCTAGAAAGATGCATTTCCTAGACTTAGGATCTAGCTTCTTTCGAAGCTCTTTTGGCACATGTGCATATGCCTCACACCCAAATATACGCAAATGAGAGTAAGAGGGCTTCTTGCCACTCCATGCCTCTTCAGGAATACCACCATCCAAACTCTTACTAGGTGATCTATTGATCACATGCACTGCAGTCTTCATTGCCTCAGCCCAAAAACCACCAGAAAGACTTGCATTGGAAAGCATGCATTGCAACCTTTCTTGAATGGTACGATTCATCTTTTCTGCAACTGGATTTTGCTCTGGAGTACGAGGGGATGTGAGCTCCCTCTTAATCCCACGTGTATCACAGAAATGCTGAAAGTCATGAGAGAGATACTCTCCACCATTGTCAGTCCGTAGGCATTTAAGCGTTCTAGCTGACTGATTCTCAACCAAGGCCAGCCATTTCTGAAATACCTGGAACACATCACTCTTCCGAGCTATAGCATAAGCCCACACTTTCCTAGTTGCATCATCAATGAATGTCACATAGTATTCAGCCCCGCCTAATGACCGTGTAGGCATGGGACCACATACGTCTGAATGCACCAAATCAAGCATTTCAAACTCTTTCTTTCCCCTTCTTTTATGGGCTGATTTAGTCTGCTTCCCATAGAGACAGTGCTCACAAAATTCAAAATCAGAGAAACTCAAATGCGGTACATAACCCAAACGGCATAAGAGTTTCATTCCATTCTGGCTCATGTGCCCCAACCTGCAATGCCACAAAGAAGTGCTTGGCTGCTCGGTTATTGCAACAACATGATCAAATACCCCTGATACATGTAAGGGATACAAAGTCCCACACTTGGCACCCCTGGCCAAAAGCATAGAGCCCTTCTGAATTTTCCAACTCTGAAAGCCAAAAGTGGTGTGAAAACCAGCATCATCTAGCTGACCCACTGAAATAAGACTCTTGGTCAGCTTAGGCACATGTCTCACATGTTTCAAAACAAATGCAGACCCATTTGCAAAAGAAAACTTTATGTCACCTGCTCCCACTATGTCACATGCATAGTCATTTCCAAGATGCACACAACCTGTCTTTCCACTATCATAAGTGGAGAACCATTCCCTATGGGGAGTAACATGGAATGAAGCACCAGAATCCAAAATCCAATCCTGGGAATATGCATCATCTGAAGTGGTAAGCAACTCTGCAGATAAACTAGACATGAAGAGAACATCATTGTCACTATCATGTGTGACTGCATTGATCTCCTCGATCTTCACTTTTGTCCTCCCTTGGACTCTCTTCCTTTTGATTTGCACCCCAATTTGCATTCTTTTTCTTATCCTTTTGCTCTCTTTTCAGCTTGTAGCAATCCTTTTTCATATGGCCCTTCTTGCCACAATGGTAACACTCAATGTTCCGTGCCTTGGATTTGCTACGAGACTTCCCTCTTTCTTGGGACTTCCCCCTGAACTGTGATCTGCCCCTTTGCACATTTAAGGCTGCATCCTGCTTGTTGCCATCTATAGACTTCCGTCTAATCTCCTCGGCCAACAAGCTACCCACAACATCATCAAATTTCAGTACTCCACCAGGTGCAGAGTTACTGACAGCTGTACGGAAGGTATCCCATGAGGATGGCAATGAACATAAGAGAAATATTGCCTTAGTCTCCGCATCAAAATTCATTTTCTGAGCCTGAAGCTGGCTGAAAATAATATTGAATTCATTCAAGTGAGAAGCAATGGAGACCCCTTCCTTCATTTGCAGCTCAAACAACCTCTTCATGAGGTAAACTTTATTAGAGGCAGTTTCCTTCTCATAAGTGGCACACAGTTTCTTCCACAAATCTTCCGTAGTCTGCTCATTTACTACTGTGAAATAAACTGACTCTGCAAGATGAAGTCTAATAGTAGACTTTGCTAATGCATCCAACTCATTCCAATCATCCTCAGACATATTTGCAGGCTTAGCTTCAATACCTGCCAAGGGTTTAATCTGCTTCTTTTGAATAAGCACATCCCTTATTTGCTCTTTCCACAAAGAAAAGTTTGTCCCATCAAACTTTTTAATGCTGAAAAACTCCTTTTCAGACATGGAAGAGGATGCCATGATGCAAATAAAGCAAAATCCCAAATGCTAGTGCCTCGAGAGAGAATCACACCAAATACCAGGTGCACCCAAATGTGTATGCCACAATAGAGTGAAATATCACCAAAACTCAAAACTCAAAGCATCAAAAGATGCATCTGACTCATGTGCATATACTATGCATCCATATGAGCAAATCTGGCCCAAAAGAAAATGCCAATAAGTGCCAAATGACTCAAGCATAAACACTGTCCACTGCCATATGCATCAATTATATCTCATCCAAGAGAGCATAGCACTATCAGTGCATCACCTGTAATGTGTCAAAGATATCCCTCAGCATAAAATAGCATCCATGTGCAAAGCGTCCATAAAAATAGCATCCCACAAGGCAATTTGGGCCTATCAGCGCATCCGACAAGGACCGCAATGCATCCAAATGGCCTATAAATCATCCACTGCAACCCAATGCATACCACGAATGAGCGCACACTGCTCAAACTGCAACCAGAGTGATCTGCATAAGGTATGGTCAAGAAATCATAGTCCCACGGTAATGAGCGCTACTGAAAATAGAACTTGAGATGCTTCAAAACATGGGCGCCATTGCATAATCGGACTCAGCAAGAAAATCTGCAAATATCTCTCTTCTGCCAGAACTCCAAAATCCCAACCGATGAATGAGAAATGGGAGTCAACACTTATCCACTGCCATGTGGCATAAATCTAAGGTTTTAAAACCTTAGCATGAAAAATGCATAACAGAGAGACGAAATCGAATACACAGAGATTTATAACTCTGAAAATCCTCCACCGATTCACGCAAGAACTGATAGGTAGGGGTTTTTGGGCGTCCGGAACGCAATGGGACAGACGGTTTTGGAAACCGTGGTCTCAATCACTGGGTCCAACACACGGACTGAAAAACGTTTTTGGAAACAGAGCTATCTGTAAACTCCACCGGAGTGCGAATGATGAGCAACATAGAAGTTTTAGGACCTCTTGAGTCCACCGGAACTGACAGATCTGCAAATGGTTGCTCCAAACTTGAGTTCCAACACCCGGGCAAAAAACGCAGGAACTGATACAGTGAGTCAGAAATCCACTGAAATGATCCCAGATTCAAGAATGAAGGTGTTTCCAAGCTCCTGAAGTAATGTGGACACCAAAAGCAAGCAATAGTTGCCTCTACAAGTCAATACGGAGTCTCTGTCATCGAACGGAACAGGGAAAAGCTCAAAAAACGACTTTTTCTTTGAAAGCTCTTAACAGGCTCTCAAAACCACTTCGCAAAGCCAAAGTGACTTTTCCAAAGGTTCCTCCAAGGTCTCTGCACACTCGGATGCAAGTAAAGTCACCCACAAAGCTTCCCACAAAGCTTCTCCTTCCTCCCACAGAGCTGCTGAGCTTCAAGCATTCACGCACGCTCAGCTAGATCACCCGGGCTCTGATACCAGTTGAGAGTGCTCTCAATGGAAGCAAGAACGGAAGAGGGAGAGAGAGCGAGAGAGAGAGACAGAGAGCCACACAAGTTTTGGTGGGTGCAGAACCACCCTAATCTTCTTTTTCATTCATCTATATATGTGTTTGAGTATTGTACATAACTGGGGTTAACGCATAGTGACCTTTAACCCCCACAGTCCCCACTCTCTCTCACTAGCCCCCTCTTGTCCCCACCCCCATTTGGGGCATTTACTCACCCATTTGACTTTTGGGGGGGTTCCCCTACTCTCTCCCTCCTTCTCCTTGGTAGACTGTAAATTCGTGCAACTTTTCCCTCCAAAAGATCAAAATTTTCCAAAAGTCTCCCCACATTCCCAAAAACCTTCCAAAAGTCCTCCCAAACTATCCCCATTCACCCAAGCCCTTTGCAAATGCAAAAATGGCTCTTGTCATGGTGTAGAATCCCCACTGACAATCTCTTCCTCCTCTCAACCTTCCTTCTCCCAAGCTATCATGTCCTCTTAACCTCTTCCTTCTCCCAAGCTCTCTCAATCTCTTCCTTCTTGCAAGCTATCCCCTCCCCTCAAAAATCTTACTCCTCTCAATCTCTTCTTCCTCTTAGGCTATCCCCACAAACCCCTTCCTCTTCTCAACCTCTTCCTCTTGTTACCCTCACAAACCTCTTCCTCCTCTTAAGTTATCACCATGAACCTCTTCCTCCTCTTAACCTTTTATTCTTCTTTGCTTACTCACCATCTCCCTCCACCTCTCTCCTTGCCACATGGCCACCATAAATGAGAAACTTGCAGAGCAATTGGAAGCACTATTCTTGTAGTATGACAAGATCTTCAACAACAAGTTGGATTGGGCATTCCTACCAAGAGCACACCTTGTTCCAATCTTGCATGGTGTGGAAATAGATCTTGAATACTAAGAAATGACTGACAAAGAGGTTCTGATAGAGGCAATTGAAGATCTAGAGTAAATAATTAAAGGGGAGGGGCACATATTGATTCCTAGACCCCCAAACTTGATCCCTAGCTCCCTCAGACCCCTCCTAGGACTAGCTACATACCTTGTCTTGCCAGCCTCCTTGTACTTATGTAACCTTCTCTACCCAGTGTGAAATAAACAAAATTTCTTTGAAAATTTCTCCACGTTCAAATTTTGTCTATCTTCTTTATGGAGGTGAAATTTATTTATTTTATCACCCCACAAGATACTTTTTGGGAATGGGAACAATGTTGGAGTGTAAAGAGGGGAAAAGTTTTGCAAAATGGGGGGGCCTCTAAGTGGGAGAGGCTTCCTACTTTTTTGTGTTAAAATTTTTACTCCTATGGTGGCAGCACAAGAGACCTCTCCTTCCCTTTCCTCTCCCCCTTTCCTTTCCTTTCCCTTCCCTCTCCTCGACTCTCCTCTCTATTTCCCTTCCCCTCCCCCTTCGTCCCTCTCTCTCTCTCTCTCTCCTCCCATCGCTCTTCCCTTACCTTCTTTCCTTTCCTGAGGCTTCCCCCTCTAAATAAATATAAATAAATAAATAAAATATAATATTATCATGGTTTTTTGTATATTTAAATTATTAATAAGTTAAGGAAATTTTTAGTTTTTAAAAGAGGATTGAATTTCTTTAAAATAAATATTTATACTAGGATTTTCACAATATAGAGTAAGGTACAAATTACATTTCCTAGTTTTTGCATTATTGGTTCAAAATAATAGTGTGAGTAAATATAATTTTTATTGAGAAAGGATAGTGTCAAAACGTAAACTTTTGATTTGGGAATGATATTTTCATAAAGTAAACCACCTAGAGAGAGGGGGGGAATTAAACTTGCCCGAGGGCCCACCTCCTTTTGAATTCCATTTGGGGATGATGTGGGGAAGGTGTACATGGGAGGATGGTTTGGGTGGTCCCTACCAGAAGGGGAACAACCAATAAGGGCTCTTTTTAGGCCTTCCCACCCTCCACCTCAATATAGCATCGTCCACACCTTGGAGCACTCTCATTGGTACACCTCAAATCCCTCCCTTATATCCTTGAAATTAGGAAACACTAATTGGAGGCCCTTTTGAGACCCCATTTCTCCCCTAATGATTATATAGAGATATTGTGAAATTTATTATGTGGAAATGATAGTGCCAAAAAGTAAACTTTGATTCTCGAATGATATTTTCATAAAGGAAACTTACCATTTGGGAAGGATTTTTTGGATTAGTCCAAATATAGGAATTAGAGTCCAAAATTAATGAAATATGTGTTTAAAGTGCAAGTTTGCTAAGTCCAAGAGTCATAAAAATGAAGACCTAGATAGCCTCGTAGCCCAATTTAAGACACGATGCTAGGCAAAGAGATTTTAGACAATGTTCACGGACACAAAGAAAATGCAATAGTTTGTAGGCATGTTAAGTGGTAGGGCCATGACTTGGTTCAACCATTATATATGGTGTTGCAGAGTTTTAAAATTATAATAATGATTTTGGCACATTCCTATAACAAGGGAAATGCCTGATGATGTCAAAAGAAATTAAGACAGTTGAGGTAGAGGAAGCTATTGGTAGAGGACCATGACCAAAAGCTATTGGGAGAGGAAGAAGATGTAAGAGCATGGTGGGAAAGGAGAGAGAGAAGAGGGAGGAGGAGGAGGGAGGAGGGGGAGGAGGGGGGGAGGGAGTGCAAGGAAGCATGGACACTTGAGACAATTGCTTAGAAGACCAAAGTAGAACTCAACACAATGCCCCAAAGAGTGTGGGCTTCATTCCATTATGGGGCATTTATACAAGTTGGAGAGCTTCTCTCTCTGCATGTAGGAATTGTAAGACATTCTCACTTTACATGTAGAACTTGTATATAGAAGTTGCATGTAGGAGTTGCAAGTTACATAGGACTCGCATGTTGCATGTTGCATATAGGAGGAGTTGCATGTAGAATTCGCATGTAGAACATGCATGTAGGAATCGCATATTGGACTTGCATGTAGGAGTTGCAAGTAGAAGTTGCAAGTAGAACATGCATGTAGGAATCACATGTAAGACTTGCATGTAGGAGTTGCATGTAGAACTCCTATGTAGGAATCACATGTAGGACTTGCATGTAGGAGTTGCAAGTAGAACTTGCATATTGCATGTAGAACATGCATGTAAGAATTGCGTGTAGGAGTTGCAAGTAGAACTTGCTTGTTGAGGATTCTTAAGAGAGATTATTCCTAGCCTTATGCAAGTACAATCGAAGCTTTGCCGCCACTACTCTCTACACACACATTCTATACTACCTAAGTCCATGTTGGCACAGAGACAACAATACCCCCTTTAGCCGAGCCTTCGAGGTGGAGGCGGTGATGCCAATGGAGTATGTAGTGCCTAGCCTTCGTCTTACTGTCAAGGAAAGACTTACAGAGAATGCGTTAGCAGAATAGCTAGTTGACCTCGAAAGGTTAAAAGAGACAAGGTTGCATTCTGCCTACTCTCTCTGGTCAAAAAGGCTCGATGTAAAAAGTGGCTCGATTGCAACCTCAAGTAGTACCTGGCAAAAGGAGATTTGGCACTCTTATACAGTGTCCATAATACCAAACTTAAGCTAAAGTACCGAGGTATGGGTCCCTACCACGCGGTTAAGATCACTCCCTAAGGATCGTGCCAAATAGCCACCCTTGATGGGATAGAAATGGATGGCTACCTTAACACGAGCAAATTGAAAAGATACTACAAGCTACTCACTCTCTCCACCCTTCAAGCCGTGCATAGAGAAAAAGAACTCAAGGCCGAGGTCGCCAGGATGAAACGCCAGGCCATTGAGGAAGCCAGAGCTCGTAACGCTAAGCTCCAATAGTGTAAGCAAATGACACTACTTTAGGTAATGACTAAACAGATGTAACTAACAGATGAACTGACAGTGGAGCTAGCTAGGTTGCTTGTTCAGCTGCCTCCACTACCATACAACGGCAGCATATGCAACAGTGAAGGAGCCAAAGGCGTAGGATGCACTCAGAGTTATTGGCCTACTCAGAGTGGCAGACCATCTCCCATGCCACCTGGACATGAAGCTGCTGTAGAATTGCTCTAGATTTACAACATCAACACCAATGTTGGCATTTTGGGAGATGCAGCATGCAATGCCTACCACTACTAGATCAATCAATATGTGGTATGTGCAGCCTTCGGCCTGTCAGTTGTTAGCGAGAAGTACTCCATGAAAAAGAAGCAAGATGCTCTCCGCACGGTCTGCCACTATGATCGATAGAAGAGCAAGGGCCGCCGACTCTAGTTTGGTGCCATTCACAAGCTCAAGGTGGAGAAATTGGCAAGAGCCTTGCAATGGCTCACGCAAGTCAAGCAGATGGACAATAGTCCATTGTGGCCGATATCTTGCTACGTTCGGTGGAGCCCTAGCTTACAAATTGGTCATACTATTTCTGCAATCAGATGCTCATCAGATGAGGGATGACCTCAAGACGTATGGGGAAGTACTTGGCAACCCCATGCTATACATGCCAGTCCTCTACTACTTGCGGTAGTAGCATCTACCAGTCGGGTTGGCCAAAAAATCCACCATAGGGCTAGCGCAGAGAGAGATTGAAGAGACAGAGGTCAAGCTCAAGCGAGCGAGGACAATGCCCAGCGCTACTTGGGCTGATCATCTACAACCGGACCTAAGCTAGCTATTCGCACAATATGAGGACCGCCAAATGCAAGAATTCATGAGCCGACAATTGCGACTCCAGCAGGTGGATTCTCAGAACAAGGCCAAACAGTTTAAGAGGAGCCCATTCTAATTGAAGACCTTCGCGATGACAAAACAATTACCATTGGTCTCCATCCTAGAGCCAAAACCATGCTGATCGCTCCCCCTACGCCCTATGTCTCGGTCTCCACAACCCCCCAGGAGACCACATCCTTCGCCACTGGTACCTCTTCCTCTCCATGGGCAAGCCTAGCAGAGGCCCTACAATTTTGCAATGCACCCCAATATAGAGTACCAGGTGGCTATAGCCACATGTCGGCCGAGCAATTATCAAGTGCAGACCTGATGGAACAACTCCTATTTGATGCCATGGCACAGCTCCCACAGGTCGCACGCACAATCTTGTAGAGGAGACATGAACAAGCCTCATAGCTCTCATCTAGTCTCCTTCAGGCATAGCTCTCTGCACGCGACAACCAATCCGTAATGGTTGCAGCCCAAGCCATGTGATTACCAGGAGGGTGGGGCATTGAGCATATCTAACAGGCAAATCTTAGACTGAAGGTAGGGTTGTAAATTTGATGAATGTGATGTGAGAAAGGCATGGTAACTTCTTGAGATGAGTGCAAAGAGAGGATATTTTTTTTGCACTTGATAAAAAAATGGATAGCACATGAATGTTACCCTTTTTGGTGTGAAATGCAAAAAAATAAGCCCTTCTTTCCATGATGAAATAAATAGCGTGAGTATCTAATACAGTGCTATTTTCCATATAGTGAAGTGAAGCAAAGAATGATTGATTATAAATAGAACTTTTTCCATACCATAATCTTGTTCTAATCCACAAATATTGACATGAAATTTGCCATTGTAGACCCATTAACCATAATAAAATAAAAAAGGAATCCATACTAGATCCACTAGCCAACACAAAATTTATAGTTCTTTGAAGATTTGATAACTTAAGAAAGTGAGCCACAACACCCTTTTTCTTGTTCAAAGAGAAGACATACATAAGTTATGTATTCTATAAGTGGTACACAAATTCTTGGCCTCTCTTTCAAAAGCAAGTGAATGTCTACATGTTTTTGGAATACACTTTTAGAGCACTTCACACCAAAAAGGGTAGTGCATTACCACGCTGTCCTTTTTGGTATGAAGTGCTCTAAAAATGCCCTTCCTATGAGTGGCTATGGAAGGGTCCATGGAGAGGATATTTTTAGAGAACTTCACACCAAAAAGGTCATCGCCTTATCCCGCTAACCTTTTTGGTGTGAAGTGCTCTGAAAATGCCCATCCTGTGAGTGGCTATGGAAGGGTCCATGGAGAGGATATTTTTAGAGCACTTCACATAAAAAAGGGCTGTGCATTAACATGCTTCCTTTTTTGGTGTGATGTGCATAAAAAATGCCCATCCTATGAGTGGCTATGGAAGGGTCCATGGAGAGTACAAGATGGTTATATTTTAAGCACTTCATACTAAAATGGACAGTGCAGCGCCCTTTTTGGTGTGAAGTGCTTAAAATTGAGTGGCTTAGAGAGATACCTTATGATTTGCCTAGCTTGAGAAAGCACCTTGCCATAGGCAAGCTTCCATGATTGGGCTTGGAGAGGTTGGAGATGGAGGACGAGCTGGGAGATGCGCCAAGCAGAAGTTGTCTGAATTAGAAGCAGACTCTAAAGATCTAATAGAAGACAGAGCTCGAAACAAGGAGACCAAAGATGATGCAAATCCTGAGATCTTTCATTCATGAATTGATCGTAGAAATAGAAGGCCAAGAGACCCATAAGGTGATTTCCACAAGCCAAGCTTTCGTAGCAATTGGTATCTCTTCTCTAACATTGTTTCATCGTCTAATATATTCGCTACTACATAGCTTAGGATATATTTCGTACTTGACTTATTAATTCCAACAGACGGAGGCGGGGAATACTGCTCCAATAGATTCAGCGAATTTTGTCAAGTCCATGGGATCGTTCATCAGGTCACCCCCACACACTCCTCAGGAGAATTGCATAGCTGAGTGCATGAATCGAACCATGGGGGAAATGACTCGCTGCATGTTGTTCCAAGGACTCTCGTCTCATTTTTGGGGTGAAGCAATCTCGTTGGCTGTGGATGTTATTAACTACCTTCCAACTCAAGCATGTGACATGCAGACACCAACAGAACGATGGATGGGCAAGAAACCCGACGTTTCCATTTTCAGAGTCTTTGGATGCAAAGCACTCGTCCATGTCCCAGATGAGAATCGCTCCAAGCTCGAAGCTAAGTCTCGTGTATGCTATTTTATGGGACTTGATCATGCAAGCAAAGGTTATATATTTTACTGCCCTTCCACACGAAGGATCATTCGAAGTCGTGATGTTCGGTTCATGGAAGATCAGCCAGCAGGAGAGATGAAGGCCGACTCTGACCCAGAGGAGCTGTTGCCCTAAGCCACCGAGCTCACTTCGTCTTCCTCACACACCCCGCGGGCCTCCCATCTCCTTGACATCCTCTCAATCTGATCCCCTGTCCACTACTAAGACTACATCCCCAACTAACTCAGAGAATAGCTCCCCACTTCACCGAGCCTCTCCAGTCCCAGAAGATATAGTTCAAGATCGTCCACCAGTTCAGTTCCAAGACTATGTGCTTCCACATGCTCCACAAGATTCAAGCATGTTTGCTGATGACTTTGAACCTCCGACTCTAAATGCTGCGCTACAATGCCCTCAGTCAGATAAGTGGATCCGGGCCATGCACGAAGAAATGGAGTCCATCCATGCAAACAATACGTGGACATTGGTCGATCTGCCCCCAAGACGACGAGCTATTCGCACCAAGTGGATATTCAAAGTCAAAAAGAACTCTGATGGCTCGATTGCTCGACATAAGGCTCGACTAGTAGCCAAAGAGTTCACGCAACGAGAAGGGGTAGACTTCTTTGAAACTTTCGCTCCTGTGACCTGAATTACTTCTGTTCGCATCCTGCTTGCTCTGTCTGTTGTTCATCACTGGAGTGTCCATCACATGGACGACACCATTGCTTTTCTGCATGGAGACATCGAAGACGATCTCTACATCGAGCAAGCAGCTCATCACTTCGAGGTTCGTGGAAAGGAGCATCTTGTCTGCAAGTTGCACAAAGCTCTGTACCGGCTCAAACAATCATCTCGAGCATGGGATATGAAACTTGATCACTTCTTCATCAACAATGGTTTCTCCCGCTTCAACACTGAAAATGGGATTTATAGTAGCACGTGCATTGTAGTAGTTTATGTTAACAACCTACTGATTGTTTCCAACTCTGATCACCTTCTATTGCAAACCAAGGATCATCTCCAACGGACTTTCCAGATGAAAGATCTTGGTGTCGCAACTCACTTCCTAGGTATGCACATTGTATGGCCTACGAATCGAGATCGTGTCTGGCTTTCTCAGACTCGGTATCTCACCTCCCTTCTTGAGCAATGGGGCTTCGTCAACAGCAAACCCGTTTCTACCCCAACGACTACGTTGCCTCCCATCCCTGATGAATATCTTCCAGCCATGGATTTTCCATATCGAGAAATCCTCGGAGCTCTGATGTATGCAATGCTTACTACTCGCCCAGATTTGGCCTTCTCTGTTTCCTATCTCAGCCGATATGCCTCCTCTCCTCATGAAATTCACGTTGTTGCTCTTAAACGTGTCATGCGCTATCTCAAGGGCACACTGAACTGTGCACTATCCTATTGCTATGAAGGACCCCACATGCTTGGGTATTGTGATGCAGACTGGGCCAACGATCCTCTCTCACACAAATCCACTTCAGGATATTTATTCCTTCTTGCTGGTGGCCCCATTACTTGGTCTTCACGTAAGCAAGAGTGCACAGCTCTCTCCTGGACTCAGTCATGCGGCACGAGAATCCATATGGTTACATCGGTTCCTTTCCGAAATCCCAACTCTCCCTATCCCACATCCTCTTCTATTCACTGACAGCCAAGGTGCCCTATCCCTCTCAGGTAATGGAACTTTTCACAAAAGAACCAAGCACATCGACATTCGATATCACTTCATCAGAGAACTTTTACAAAACGGTAGCCTCAACATCGAATATTGTCCTCCTGAAGACATGCTCACTGACATTCTCACGAAGCCTCTCCCTCGAGATCGCCACAACAGTCTCTGTGCCCAAATGAACTGCTTGTTGGGTGGGAGTGTTCTGCCAACTTGAGAAAATTGCAACAGCAGACAACTCATATGAGTACATCGTAGATAGTGTGTGAGTGTTGACATTGGGTGGGAGTTGTAATAAAACTAACTCATCTGAGCTCAGTGGGAGTGTAGTTTGGTGAATTATCTAGTTAGGTGAGCATGGCTGCATGCAGAAGTAGGTGAGATAATAAGCAGTGAATTGTGGAGCGCAAGGTAGATACGGAATCAACGGAGGTGGAGTGATCATATATACCCGCTGAGGGTGTCTCTTGTATCGTGCTCTACTGTTGCTAATAAGACTGCATTCGATTTGTCTATGTTTCTTCTCTCAGAGTGTGTGAGTCTCATTCTGTTTTTGCTACATGAAGACTAGTGGACAAAGGCGTGGAGGCCTGACGAAGGTCTCGGCTTGACTTTCAATGTCTGATTGCCTTTTAAACTGCTGCTTCTATCGTCAATCCATGGATGCTTTTGAATTATGCGGAACGTCTTTAGGAGTGGCATTTTGAGGTGTTTATGCTTATAGCATCGGGACCACCTCTTAAACAGCCTGAGTTCTACAAAAAATCATTAGTGGTGCTCATTTCAACAAGTTGATAATTATAATTGTGGTGCTTTCCAACTACTCTGAAGCAAAGCCAGCCTCGCAAATCTCTCTTTGGTCTGTAAGGACTGGCACGCCATGGTCGCCTACAATTCTCTGGGAACCCATTTCATGCCTGCTTTCTCCTCTCTTCCCAGAGCATCTTGCCTCCCACCTCTTCTTTACTTCTTGGCGATTTGTAAGCTTCCTAGCTCCTCTGTAGCAATCACAGCTATAGGCGGAACTCTGTGAGGAGCTTTCAGAGCTCTCCCCTCCCCCAATGTAACTTATCGTCTATTTGTCTTTGTTGTAATATCTAGTTGCTCCTACTTTCCCACCATGGTCGAGCAGTGACACTCTGTGGACCTTCCACAGTGAAATGTGCTTGACCACAACCGGTTCTTTAGCATCCATAGTATTGTGTCAACTCAAGCCTGATAGAGATTGGGGACTTTCTAAAGGAAGCCGAAGGAGCAACGCTGACGATGTGGATCTTTTGACGATGCTCATTGGAACTTTTGTGATTCAAAGCGGGGCAGACAGGCAGGTTTTCCTATGTTGATTTTGCGACGAGAGCTTTCACAGCTCGTGGGTTTGGGAGGAAGTGGCTAGAAGAAGGAGCCAGTAGTTAATGCTTGGAGGCTGTAGTGATGCCCGAGCAGCCATCTTGACCTTCGAGATGTGAAGGAAGAAAGGTAGCTCCCATCGTGGCAGGGTGATCAGTAGCTGCAAATGCTCATTAATCGAGGATGTCACAAAATCGGCATTTCATAACAATAGGTCATTCAAGAGGCCAATAGGCACCCATGACAACGTCCTGCAAATGGATGGTAGAGAAGAGAATGGATGAAACAAGGCGGCTGAGCAACAAATTTTGGGAGTAGGCCCATGCACACTAACTAGGGATGAAGTGAGTGGTGCTATGGACACTAGCTATTCAACAATATACTAACTATCTACCAGTATTTACATTGACATTAAAAGATTAGATGATTTTAGCATTGTTACTTTACAACATATAAGATACTAACATTATACTACCAATGTAACATATACATAACAGCATATATTATACTATTTTAACATTACTTTCTTTATCCCTATCCTAGCATTGTTGCATTAGTATATCAACATATACTATATATAGTGTATCAACATTGTTATATTATCACTCTATCCTAACATTATAAAATTACTCTATAATATATTGACATTATAGAGTTATCCCTATCCTAGCATTATTGCATTATTGACAGCATCATAACATGTACTATAACTATTAACGTATTAACATATTAACCTATACTATTAACATGATTATTACATTATCACTATCCTAACGTTATAACATTACTCTATCCTCAACGTAAAAGATATGAAGTGTTAAGGATGGTGCAAATTGCACCATACCTCTAGGACATTGGGGCAAAACCCTAACAATAACGTCCCTAAGGGGCTCACATGTATATCTTCATGTTCATGTTCAATACAACTTAGTGTATAGGTAGCTATATCATGTGCACTCCTCTCTCTCTCGGTTTCGCTATCATGATATCAGAGCCAATGGTGCTCTCACTCCCTTGATGAGTGTAAAGCCCTCCTTCCATGAGGCATCTTCCATTGAGAGAGTTTTTTATCTCGAGAGAGAGTCAAGCCCTTGCCCTTGTTAAGGCATTAAGCCCTTGTTCCATCAAGTCACAAGCCTTCCCTTTGAGGCATCTTCGTTTCTTCTTAATATCTCATCATAGAGCTTCTTCTCACCTTCATTTCGGTTTCAAAATCTCAAGAATCTGCTTCCAGGAGCTTGAGATATGGCTTCTTGAGTGATTGTTAGGATACTTGCCTTGAGACAACTTGTAAGAAAATTAGATTGAGAGAGAGTTTTTTTAAATCAGAGAGACATCTAAGAGATATAGATCTCTATCCTATTCGAGTTGTTGAGAGAGAGAGAGAGAGAGAGAGAGAGAGAGAGAGAGAGAGCATTCTACATCAACTATCTACAATTGACCAGAACTCTCGGGCTATCCAAAGAAGCAAGCTATAGGAATGAGTAGATTGTTCAAGTCCAACGTGCCAAGAAGTAGGGAGAGCAGGTTTCAAGGTTGTCCAGTTTGAAAGCAATGTTGGCTATTGCTGATGATGTAGAGCTTTCAACTCAGATTCTTCCAACTACTGCAACCCACTCCTCACCACCGTAGTCACTCCTAGCCTACCTTCCCTACCATTCAACCGCATAGGTTCAACCATCGTCTCTAAGTAGATTTGTTTGATACCATTCTTGCTGGGGGGGGAACAATAGTTCTACTCCCGCTAGAGCATTTAGAACTAGGGGGCAAGAGCCTTCGAACTCTTGTCCTGGCATGGACACTAAAGAGACCATGCTCCATATTACTTTGTCCATGGCTTCCTACAACTGCTGCCAGCTCCTCCAAAAGGTAATATGACAGCTTCATGTCCTCATAGCAAGCTTACTGGACTCCACGAGCTCCTTCATCAAACAGCACATCACACCATCGCAGTCACGAGTGGCGCCATCTTTAACAAGAACAACAATAGCTCTGAATGGCTCTACATCCACACAACTCTGCAGTTGCAAGGCTCCAACAACCACTACAACGTGCTTGACCTACAAGCAGCAAATAGACCGACAAATACAACTAGCCTCCACAAATGGCTTCCCAACACTTGCACTCGGTTTCCACATGCAACGACACCCTCATCAATAAAAAAATCGCAACAGGTAGCGCCTTAATGGTATATTCTATATTCCATCAAAATCTATGAAGATTCCAGTTTATCTTTTCTTAGGTTCATAGTTTACCACATGGTGGCCTTATCATAACAGCCACACGGCATCTTTGCCATAGCAGTTGAATGAACACAACCACATCAATAAACACCTACCTATTGCCACATAAGCACATGCACACATTTGACACATTAGCAACCATCGGTACCTTGCCATGTTAGCATTCCCAACTACCACACCACCTGATCATCCACGTCAGCATGTGACTGCGCACAGACATGTCATTAGTGGCCAGCTCAATGCTACATGGGCCATGTCATTTAGACACATCATCATGCCACATAGGTATGCCATGTCAGCAATGCCATGTGGTAGAGTGTTAGCTAAGCATAGCCTCTTCATAGGCACACTTTTGGTACTCTGCATGTGATATCCAGTGCCATGTCAACATGCCTAGTCACAACACATAGTGCCACACAAGCATAGTTGTAAGCAGCATGTGACCACTAGTCTACCACATTACCCTCCATGCCACATCATCATTTTTTATCACCCTCTTGGGATCAAAATTTGGCAATCCTTCCAGGAGCCATAACTTTTGATTCAATAGGAATTTTGTGTTGATCCAAAAAGAAAAAATGATTGCCAAGTCGTGCTCTACGCATTGAGAACATAAGATATATAGGTTGACTTTTCCACAAGCTAGCATCTCGTTAGCATCATCGAATATTTATCATCAAAACCACCTGCTGATCCATTATAGCATACCCAGCACATAAAATGATGCAAGATAAGATTCATTTGCTACATTTTGCGCTTGAACATGTAGTCTAGCTGTAGACTAGCACTACCATAAAGGAGATCCAAATCCACCAAGCCAAGTAAGCCATTTCCACATTACCCGGCTAGTTCTCATTGGCGTCAGTCCCATCGAATCTATCATTGGTATACACACTCACACATCTGACATCAATTCAGTTCTCCTAGCATTCGGCAGCTCATCACATAGTGTGTCACTTGGCAGAGTTCTACTCCTTGGGTTCAGGATCGTTACACATTTGCACACACATGTGCCACCAATGTAAAGCCATATTTATTGACCATTTTTGGCATTGGTTCCTGCGCACATACATCAACCTTGTACAACCTCTTGGCTATGCCTGACACACGGTTGTCATCACTTCACTACAGATTTACTCCTTTGCATACATCAGTTCTCACATGACTTGGTTTTGACCATTTAGCATAAGCCCCTCAGTGGCAACTCTCACACTTCATAGGTAGACACTCTTGTCGCTACATGGGTAAGCCTCTTAGACAGAGCACTAGACTACCTCGAGCATGGAGTTTTTCACATCACACAGTTGATGATACATTAGTCATGATTCCAGATGAGATCCATGAGTGGAAAGAGAACCTACTTTGCCCATTCATTGCCATAGGGTATGTACCAGTGTATGATGCCGAATTGAGCGTCTTGAGCGATTGGACATAGATGTTCCACACGCTTAGCATGGATCAATCCACAATTTTTTATCATGCATATTGGATGGTAAGCCCTTAGCATGAGACACACTTCTTGGTAAGCCCTCAGCATGAGGCACATTGGCAGTAAGCCCTCAACATGAGGCACATTTGATAGTACATGATAAGTAGCCTCATCTACATTAGCACTTTCTGATTCTAGTGATGTACAACCATCACTTTCATGCACGGATCCCTCCATCCTTTGTTGTAGATGCAAATACAAAGTAGGAGTTCAGTTATGATCATGCATTTATGCAGCAGATAAGTCCTCAATACGCATGCGGCTAGAGATGGGAGAGCTGCATTGCATTCGGCTCTTTAGGTGATTCCTTTCTAGCATCCATCACTGATGCTTTCCCCTATGACATAGAGCACATCTTGGACACAATTTCGATGACTAGTACAGATCATTAGATCAATCTTCAAGACATTACAACATCATCTTAGTCATGCTGCATTGACCACCCTTTTGATCCACCTCTTTCGATCAGCAGATCATTCCTCAATGTGAGAATATTTATGCATCATTGTGGTCTTGCCCTAGTGTAGTAGACATCATTAGGTTCAGCCATAGTGCAACCTAGGGAGACTCATTCTTTCCGAATGCACTTATGGCTATATTATGCAGTCCTTGATCCAGATTAGTGATTGGAATACAACTCCAAATCTATCCCTAGATTAGCATTCGGCATCGCATATGCCTCAGGTACATCTTATGTTTTCTCAATTCTATTCCATGGTTCTAGGCCTTTATACTATCAACTCCTTCTTGATGCTCATATGACAAAATGCTACATTCTTGTTGATGGATGTTTAGCCATGCACACATCAGACGACCTTCACCTCATGATAGTTGAGCATACAGGTTTGACAGGTTATTGTGGCTTGTCATCTTTACGAGCCTCTTCTTCAACAGAGCAGTGTATCACATTTGCACCTTTGGCACTAGCTTTTATGCAGCCCTTGGATCACCTTGTCCACATCTACTATACGGTCTTCTACAACCCCACATCATTTGACAGTGATTATTACTCTACTGTAGCATACCTTCAACATCATTGTCAGTTCTTTTAGGTTGGTGACACTGTCATATGTTGCAACCTATCGAATCACGTCTGCATGGCTACATCAACTAGCTTCACATCTAGATGCCTCTTCTATAAGACTAGCTGCACATTCCATGGTGACACATGACATTTTTAGCTTTGACATGTTCAGCAGCCAACCATATACATTGTTGTTCACGCAGTCATATTTCGATCAGCCAGTCTTTGATTTAGGTGGACTTTACATTTTGCATATTTCCTTCCTCTTCCCTTCAACCTATCTTTTGGGTTTTGTTCCCAAAGGCGAATGATGACCCATAACTTAAGAGGGGGAAATCGACATTATGTATAGGATTATAAGTTGTACTCATTGTACATGCTTCTGCTATGTATCATTGTGCTCACATATGCACATATTACACTGATATGTTTTCAGTTTTCTTTTTAGTTTTGGATGCTATCATATGCACCAAACAAAATCTACAAAAAGGTCTTGTACATGCAGCCTCTACTTACCTATAGTGGGGGCATTTAGTTGAGGTGATCAAAAGGAGAGGTAATAATAGTGACATTCAGAATGCTAACGTGAATAATATTATTTTGTTTATTGAGAAGATGCCTTTGAAGATTCCTCTTCATGTGGCACTATCTTCTACAATATGGGTTGAGAGGGTTAGTGAAATTCCACAGACTTATGATGGTAATGTTTTCTTTAGACTTATGATGGTAATGTTTTCTTTGAGCTTATTTTAATGATGTGCTGTGGACATGGTGGAATCCATTCTTTGCATCCCAATACTTCATCAATAGCACATCTAACTTTCCACTTTCACCGAACAGTGGAATTCACAGTCTTGCGGGCTTGGCCATCTCTCACAATTTGCTCGCAAACAGAAACACACTACCAAATCTTCTTGCTGGAGTCCAGGCTCTGATACCATGTAAGAGAATAATACAACATCTGTGCTCAATAGATAACAGGATCTCTAAATGCATATGAGCTTTGGGACACTGCTACTGGGGTGGACGTCAGGCTGGTTCCGAGACTAGATCTAGCCAATGCAGGACAACAGATAGTACCAACTATGGATGAGATTCTCGTGTGGACAAGAAGAAATGCAGATGCGATGTGTTCTATTGTCTACAGTGTTAGTGATTCCATCATGGCGTTAATTCAACATGTCACCACAGCGGAGGCAGCATGGACGGTCTTGAAAAATCAGTATGAGACCACGAATCAGACATGGATTTAGAATCTGGAGACTCAACTCATGAAAGAGAAGTTGTTTGAGTCTAAAGCGGTAGAGAAGTTCATCACTAGGGTGAAAAATTTGCACGATCAAATGACTGCGATTGGCATCACCATCACCAGCGAGAATCTAGCACGAAGGTGCATATGGATTCTCCCACTAAAGGATGATGGTCTTGTTACGGCGCTGAATACGCACAATAGAAATTCACCCCTCAACTTTGAGGATTTTAGTGTGATGCTTTTGGTGAAGGAGATGCGTCAAAAGATGAGGACTGGAGAAGATTCGACTTTCTGGATGGGATCAAAGAAAGGTAAGGGTAAGGACTCTGGTAACCGATCTTCTTCTGATGATAAAAAGAGAAAGAAGAAGATCAAGTGCTTCTATTGCAACAAGACAGGGCACAAGCAGAATGAGTGCCGAAAGAAGATTGCAGATGAGAAGAACAGAGTAAAGAAAGAGTCTAGCAACAGCACGCATGCAGTATCAATAGAGTTGTTTGTAGCAATTGAGGAGATTTGCACGGAGGCAGTTCATGTACCTACAGATGAACCTTGGATCATTGACAGTGGTACATTGCACCGTACATTGCACCACATAACCAGTCAGAAGGATTGGTATACCTCTCTACAGCCGGTAGGGAATGACATCATGGTAGCAGTCAGCAATGATGCAAAATGTCCAGCAAAAGGAAAAGGTACGATTGCTCTCAAGTTAGATGGAGTTGTAAAACAATTGTTCGATGTTCTTTATGTGCCAGATATCAAGAGGAACTTGTTGTCCATTTCTGTGATCACGGATTGGGACCTCAGAGTTCAATTCGATAAGAATGGTGCACAGATCCTAGATCTTCAAGGAAAGGTCATTGGTAAAGGTACACAGTGCAACAACATTTACGAACTCTCAGCTTTCAGTGCTCGAGCGGATATGAAGAACACTAAGCTATGGCATGAGAGGTTTGCTCATCTAAACCTTAGTTCTTTAAAGGAGATTCATAAATGTGGAATGATTGCAGACCTACCAGAAATTTCAGATTTGCCCGATGTATGTGAAGCTTGCATGATGGGCAAGCAGAATCAAAAGCCCTTTCCTAAAGGAGGCCAGCAGGGCAAAGGCTCCTCTAGAGCTCGTTCACATGGACCTCTGTGGAAAGATGGAGATGGAAGCTTTGGGTGGTTTCTTCTACTTCATGACACTGATCGACGACTATAGTAGAAGGATATGGATATACTTCCTGAAGAAAAGATGAGGCTTTCAATAGGTTCAAGGAATGGCATGTAATGGTCAAGAAAGAATCGAGGAGGAAGGTGAAGAAGCTGAGATCAGACAGAGGTGGAGAGTTCACATCGACTAAATTCGAAAGTTATTGCAAAAGTCACGAAATTAAGAGGCGGAAACCCCTGCCACATACATCATGGCAAAATGGAGTAGCAAAATGCAAGATGCGTGTCATTTGCGAAATAGGTTGGAGGATGATGAAAGGGAAAGATTTGCAAAAGACTTTCTTGGCTAAAGCATGTAACACTGCAGTTTACATCCTCAATTGTAGCTACACGAAGGTTGTGAATGGGATGACTCCACTGCAAGCCTTTTCTGGTAAGAAACCTTCAGTTGCACATTTCAGAGTTTTTGGATGTGACTATTTTGTGCATGTCCCTGATGCTACCAGGACCAAATGGGAACTGAAGAGCTGGAAGTGTATTTTCTTGGGCTACAGTGAAGAGGCCAAGGGTGACCGTCTCTATAACCCTATTACCAAGAAGGTAATTGTAAGTCGTGATGTGGTCTTCTTAGAACAGCCGCATCAATTGGAGGAGGATGCTTCCTTCCCAGACAACCAGGACTAGGATATCCATCCAGTACCGCCATCAATAGCAGACTGAACTCCCCCAATAGTGCTTAGGAGGATTCAAGACAAAGAAGATAAAGAAGAGCATGTAAAACCACAATGGCAATGGCCATTCCCGAAGTGGGTAAAGTAGATTTTGGATGGCAGAGAATCTCTAGCTATTGAGGAGGAACCATCCAAACACTATCGGTCCAAGAGATTAGAGGAGCAAAGAAGGGCGCAAGAACATTTGGTCAACTATGCTTTGATGATAGAAGTGATCCGTACTGATGAACCCAAGTGTCTTGAAGAGGCACAGGGTGATGATAGGTAGATGGAGGCTATGCAGTCAGAGTATGGCTCCATAATGAAGAACAACACTTGGGACCTTGTAGATCGACCACCAAAACGCAAGGTAATTGGAACCAAGTGGGTGTACAAGACCAAGTACAAGTCCGATGGCACATTGGATAAGTACAAGGCTCGGCTCGTGGCAAAAGGGTTTGCATAGGTACATGGTTTTAATTATCAAGATACTTTTGCTCCCACAGCTCGACTTACCACAATTCGCAGTGTTTTGGCTTTAGCTGCCCAGGGAAGTTGGCCCGTGTTTCAGATGGATGTGAAATCCGCCTTTCTGAATGGAGATCTCAAGTCCATATACAATATGCATGGATTTCCTTTTAAAATTTCAAATATGCAAGGGAAAAATATGAAAACTTTATGTACCCCCTCCCACAAAATATAAGGTATGGACCTTGAAAAATATGCAAGATTTTAAGATTTATACATATTTTTCATAATATGTGAGGCCAAGGGGGGGGGGTTCTTTTTGTGGGGATTAAAGGTCACTGTGCCTTTACCCCAGTTATGTACAATACTCAAACACATATATAAATGAATGAAAAAGAAGATAAGGGTGGTTCTGCACCTACCAAAACTTGTGTGGCTCTCTATTTCTCTCTCTCCCTCTTCCATTCTTGCTTTCGTTGAGAGCACTCTCAACTAGTATCAGAGCTCGGGTGATCTAGCTGAGTGTGCGTGAATGCCTGGAAGCTCAATAGCTCTATGGGAGGAAGGAGAAGCTCTGTGGGAAGCTTTGTGGGTGACTTTACTTGCATCCAAGTGTGCAAAGACCTTGGAGGAACATTTGGAAAAGTCACTTTGGTTTTGCGAAGTGGTTTTGAGAGCCTGTTAAGTGTTTTCAAAGAAAAAGTCATTTTTTGAGCTTTTTCCTATTCCGTTTGATGACAGAGACTACATATTGACTTGTAGAGGCAACTATTGCTTGCTTTTGGTGTCCATGATACGAGGAGTTTGAAATTCCTAATAGGTTCAAATCGCGTTTTGTTGCAAATTCCTGAAATGACATGCTGGTGCATTCCTACAGTGATTTCTCTGTCTTTACAACTAAATACATTATGAATGGAGTTTATGCAAGAAGAGTACAGCCATGGATAGCTATGGAAGTCACAAAACCAGAATGACAGAGGTGGATGAAGCAACATTTCAATATTTGCAACAAAACGCGATTTCGGCTGTTTGAAATTCCTAAGGCCTTCTCCTCACGTTTTCCTGCAAATTCATGAGGCAGCATGCTAGAATGTGCCTTCAATCATTTGAAGGTGTTTGCAGGTCCATGCAGGATGGATTGAGTATATGGAAGGCAAGAAGTGTGCACAGATTGAAGGAAGAACCCATAAGTACAGTTTTACCCTCACATGCAAATATCACACTTGAAGATCTGCATTCCTACAGTGATTTCTCTGTCTTGACAACTAAATAAAATATGACTGAATCTATGCATTTCCATGCAGGATGGATTATTTCTATGGTAGGCAAGAAGATTGCAGAGACTGAGGGAAGAACCCATTATTACTGACCTGAAATCTATCTATGCTGCTGGTCAAGATGCTGATGTTGTAGAGTATGGAGGTAGGGAGGCAAGAGAGTAGAGACTGGAGGGCAAGAGGGCTGAGACAGGATACCACAAATAAGTGCACAGGCAGCTACTAAATCCCACACGTGTGGAATGTAGTCATTTTTCACACGTGTGGATGGGACCCAGATCTCTTGGAGTTTGAAATTTGGCATGTGTGAAAGGTACACTTTATGCCTTGGAACTTGTGCCATTCATGATTTCATAATCAATTCCACAACCACTCTTCCCTCCCCTGCCTCCCAATCTTTCATCCCTGCTAGGACCCTCGCATCTTCCATTTCCTTCTCTCTCTGATCCTTTCCTACCCAGCACACTCCATCCAGACTTCAACCTGCCTGAAGAGTACTACCACTGCCAGATCTCCAGGTTACCTAGACTGCAGAGTTCAAGCTAGTGAAAGAGCAGGAGATTCACCAGTGCAACTCCAACAGCATGGAAAAGGAAAAAAAAGGTCAGAATTCTAGATTGGTTTCAATGTTTTTGACATATATTTCTTCCATCCATTGGGTTTTTTATGTCCAAATGTCTTCACTCAGCTCCACCCTTCTTGTTACATATTCAATTGATACTGTCCAAGAATGTGGTAAATCACCTAGGAATTCGATTGGAGATGGATATGAATAGAATCTAGAAATTTGCAACAAAATGTGAGGAGAGTGGTTTATACATTTCTAAGTAGCCCATATCGCATTTTGCTGCAAATTCCTGTTGTTGACACATTCCTCATGAAAAGCTTCACTCAGCTCCAGCCTTTCTCTTGCATATCAAATCATACTGTCCAGGAATCAATGAGATGAACCTAGTGTTTGATTTGACATGCATATGAACAGAACTGGAGAATTTGCAACAAAATGTGAGGAGAGTGCTTCATATTTTCCAAATGGTCCCCCATCACATTTTGCTGCAAATTCCTGTGTCTGATTTGGTTCTCACTTCTACCTCATTGTTTTGCTATCTTTGGCCCTGTGGAATTCTTCCTTGATGATGAGAAATGTTTTTGCTTTGGAATAGTTGACTCCCAAGCCCCACCTTTCAAGAGGAAGCTGGACTTTTCTACTGCTATTATTAGACCACAACAATCACCAGGTGAGTCATGAGAGCTCATGAAGGAATTATCTAGTGATATCCTATGCATTCACTAATTGCATATGTCAGCATATAGAATTCAAAGTATATAAGTTTTTGAACAGGCAAAAGGAAGAGACTGGAGCAGAATGCTGATTCTTCCATCACAAAACAAAAGGAACCAGAAGAGGACAAGTCTCTAGATTTGCTCCTATTTGAGTTTCTTCACAAATGCAAGGCTCAGAGTAACTTCCACATATACCACAATATTTTCAACATGGAGTTCACAATGAGCTCTATATTGGAGCATCACAAAGATTTTCTTTCAGACTATTAGGATACCTTCAAAGAACTGACAAAGGCAAGAAGAATTGTGGAAGGAAAAAAGGTTTTTGTGCATATAAATCATATTGTCTCCATTGACAAGCTGAGGTACCATGTGAACAGAAGATTTGATAGCCTGCCTGATCAATATGAATTCAACTGTAACTTGCACACGAGAAAGTGCAGAGTGCTTGAGGAAACCATGGCATTCCTTATGTACATTGTCTTCAGTCAAGAGTCTTTGGATGAACAAGGGAAGGAGACTGAAGAAGAAGACACATCTGAAGCAGAGGAAAAAGAGGATGTTTCTTTGGTAACAGAAATGGCAGAGCAAGAAGAAGATATCAACCTTCAGGATGAGGGGCTGCAAGTGGCTGCTCTTGACCTTGTTCACCTGAGGACAAAAACTCTTAGGGGAGTAGAGCCAGTTGAAGATTTTGATGTTCAGAGCAGCAACTATGCAGAGTCCATGCTTCCAGGTGTCTTGATTGGTGGAAAAGATTATGTTTTCCTCCATGATATAGAGTGTATGTTCAATTTGAGGGAGGACTATGCCATTTCCCTTATTGCCCAGGCTTCAAGGCTTGACAAGGAGGTTGGCATAGAGTATGACCATTCACTACTGGCTTTTGAAACAATATTTAATCCTGCAAAGGCCCTTGCTTTTTGTTTCAAAGAGGCTGAAAAGTTCCAAGAGCCAGATGAAGATGCCTTCCAACTCACACAAGAAGCTATGAATCTCTCAGCACTATACACAGAAAAGCTTAAAGAAGAGGTTGGACAAGAGGGGAGAGGAATAAATCTTTGGAAAGATGAACTGCTTGTTGTTGATGAAAATGAGAAGGTACTCAAGTTATATGCATCAATGATGTACAGATGCACCAACTTTTTAATTATTTCTCACAATAGCATGAAGCACATAAATGTGTACTTGTTCAAGGGGAATTTCAAGAATTGGGCTCCATCAAACATACTATTCAAAATTTTTGGACTTGTGTAGAGTCCAATTTGAGAAATGGACTAAAAAACAGTCCAAAATTTTAGAATATACTAGTAATGTTGTTTTTTGAACTAGATTTGACAACTCAAAACAAAAGATTTGGTGATTAAGTACTAAGAACATCAATGCATAACTAAATCTCTTACAAAGGTGATCTACATAATCATCTTCATAACTTCTTATGAATTGAGCTACTATGACCTAAGAACATCAATAGATGACCAATTCTCTTAGAAAGGTGGTGTAAATAAACACCTTTATGTATAAGTGGTGTGCACACACTTTTATGACCAGTTCTTTTAGAAAGGTGGTGTACATAAGCCCCTTAGAAAGGTAGTGTACATAAATCCTTTTGTGTAAGTGGTGTATATATACACCTCACTTGATATTAAAAGACACCCTTAACTATAAAAATACATTGACATAAAGTTTAAAATACACCATTAAGTATAAAATGGGCCTCATAAACAATCTTTATACACAATAATGAGAGTAAAGAAATCAAAAAATTAGTTAACAAGTTTATTAGATATTCGCTTTACACAGAAGTTCAAAACTTGCAAAGTTTAAAACTTATGATTACAAAGCCATCAGCCATCATGTTCCTTAGTACCAATGTCCTCAATGTTAGGCCCTTGACTACTAGGGTGCTGACTAATAGGCTGCTCTAAGACAGTGCCAATGTCCTCAATGCACTCTTGGCTACCAAGTCTTGACTAATAGGCTACTCTAAGACTGGAGTCTCAGTAGCAAGGTCCTCAGTAGTTTGCTCTTCAGTTTCAAGCACTCGACTAGTAGGCTACTCTAGAGTCTCATGACCAAGTTCTTGGAGAGTAGGGTCCTGGCTACTAGGTTCCTGACTAGTAGGCTACTGCTTTGGAGTCTGTAAGGTCATGGTTGAAGAACCATCTATGCCTCCTAGTAACTCCTCCTAGTCATGCTTTGCCTCTCGTCCATACCTTCTTTGGGTAAGGCTTCCTTGCTTGATCCACTTGCATGTCCTTCACCCAAGATCAAGGGTGCCTTCCTCACTTTTAATTTCAAGGGAAGTGCTTCCACCTCTTTAGCCTTACCTTTTCCTAGGACATCGTGCTATACTACTACTTCTTGCTACCACGGGCCTTCCTGTATGATAAGTGGAGCCTCCTTGACTCTAGTTGACAATTGATCACCCTTATTCTTTGTGCGGATTTCTTCTTGGTGTAAGTCATCAGATGCAAAGCTTTCATCCTCATCATCACCTGAGCTAGAATCATCACCCTCAGACTCACTACCCTCATCTTCGAGATTTTCCTCACTACCCTCTTCTTTGACATATTCCTCTTCAAAGAAGGTAGTGCAACTATAATATGTGTCAAAGAACTCAATCAGATGGGGGGTATCAATGACATTTACATTTCTAACTTGGCGTAGCAATTTCTCAGCAGCAATAA
This sequence comes from Dipteris shenzhenensis, assembly GCF_047967505.1. Lineage (NCBI taxonomy): Eukaryota > Viridiplantae > Streptophyta > Polypodiopsida > Gleicheniales > Dipteridaceae > Dipteris > Dipteris shenzhenensis. Next base: position 37,541,999 of record NC_141612.1, read on the forward strand.
TTTCTTTGTCATCTCTAGTATCACATCAGGATCCATCGGCTTTTTGTAATCCACCATTGCTGCATCAAGCTTAACCTTATTGTCCTCAAAGTAATGAAGCTCGAGAGTCCTTAAAGGAATTTTAATTAGATTGCCACCACCCCTAGATAAGAAGCACATCAAGAAAGGTTGCAAGACTTGAATGGCAGTGCCTTCCAAGACAGTCATATGATTGCATAGGACTATACCATGGTATACTTTTGAAAGTAAATACCCAAATGCAGATGTCAAACTCACATAAAAGGCATCCCTTTGTGATTCTCTCATGAACAGGACCAACGTTGATCTTTTCTTATCTGCCATAGGACCTTCTATGATAAACCGCACAAGTTCAATTATCCATCACACTACAAGGTCTTGCAATTCATCTATGGAAAATACACATGGCTTCTCCCAAGCATGATCGCTCATTGTTATGAAATGCTCTGTCTCAATGCCATTGATGTGTGCAAAATCTGTATCATTCTCTAATAGCAAGATATCATAGAAGAAGCTGAATTGAGAACCATTATCTAAACCACCCATTGCTCTACCTTGGGCAGTGGACTGCAAGGCCTTTTTCTTGATGTCCATATATTCTATCTCAACAACCTTTGGCATTTTAGCTCTTAGATCCTTTGTTGGTGTGGCATCTGCATCCATTGAAACCAACCACTTTCTAGCCCATGTCTTATCAAGGAGTTGACCTCGGCTAAGTGCTTTCTTCTTATCAACATCAATTGACTTGCCAGCTAACTCATCATCAGATTTCAATAAAAACAATAGTGCCGAGAGAGCAGCCTCACTTTGAATCATTCGGGTGACCACTTCATCCAAGTTGCTATGCTTGCTCTTCTTTCCAAGAAAGAAGTAGTCACCATTTAAGATCTTCTTGCATACTTGTTCTATTATTGCATTTGGAACAAACCTTAATGCTCTCCACCAAACAATAGACATCGGTTTCATTATTTCTTTTCTCTGAGTTGCAGTGTGCTCTGGTGCCTCAAAGGATATCTTTCCTATTTCATATGCTTGGCAAACATCCACCATGCTTTGAAACACTGAGTCCTCATGGAAGACAATGCAAGTAACATCCCTATATCTTGCTACGGCGGTGTTCAGATCCTTTGCCTAAACCTTATTACTTGGTATGCCTTGCGTATTGCTTACAACACCTTTCAAGCATCTATAGAACTGAGTCCTCTTTGCCATGTATCAGATGTAGGTCTCCTGCCCTTCACTATTTATGGCTTTCCACAGCCCACCCATAACTCCCTTGCCTTTATTAGGATCTCCAAAAGAGAAGAGCTTTTTTTCAACCTAAGTGGAGATTCTGATTCTTAAATGTACTTCGAGTCATCGTTAAATATGCATACATGACGAATGACCCATTGAAACTTTTCCGTCCACTCAATCTATGGCAAGTTTCCTTTTCTTCCCTCATCAAGGGTGATCCTGCAAACTTCACAAAAGTGTTACCCATCAATGGACTCAAACCTGCATCTTTCCAAGAATCTAATCTTTGCCAATATGTATCTCTTCTCGATGTCAGTCCCATATCGGCTTTGGTACAAAGCCTCTCCACGAACAAAGTCACTCCTTCTAAAGTTCTCAAAAGCATCAAGAAAGTCCATGCGCTTTTGAAATGTGACATCAGGCAACGTAGGATCATCTTCTTGAAGTCTCTTAAATGCCATAGGATAAAGAGTGATATAAGTGGCAACTAGAGTTCTTGTTTTCCTCGTATCTTCATACAATTTGCGTGCAAATGTCTTATCTAACTTTTGTGAAGAGAGTGGGAGAGAAGGAAGGACACTACAGGTCCACTAATATTTTGTGATTGCTGCTGTGAATTCTGTGCAACATTACCATTTTTTGCATCTACATCATCAATCACATTTACTGGTTTATACCACTTGCTCATATCATAAAAAACAACATCTCTGCTCATTGCAAACTTACAAGTAGAAGGGTTATAGCATCTATACTCTTTCTGCTGTAGAGAATAACCAATAAAGATGCACTTCTCAGCTTTTGGATCCAACTTGGATCTCAACTCTTCTGGCACATGAACATAGGCAATGCAACCAAAAACTTTCAAATGAGAAATATCTGGTTTCATATCAATATACCTCTCCTCTGGCATCATGCCATGTATTGCTACAGTGGGAGTTCTATTCATTATGTAGACTGCTGTAGCAACTACTTCAGCCCAATAATAATCTGGCAGGTCCTTTTTGTTGAGCATGGTACGAGATACCTCTCCAATATGCCTGTTTTTCCTTTCTGCAAGTCCATTTTGCTATGGGGTATGACTGCATGAATATTGCTGCTTTATGCCATGCTCCTACAAGAAACTTGCAAACTCACTTGAGAGGTACTCCCCCCCTCCATTTGACCTTAGGCATTTTATTTGCAGGCCTGTTTCTTTTTCAACCATAGCTTTAAAAGATTTGAAATGCCCAAACACTTTACTTTTCTTTTTCATAAAATACACCCAAACTTTTCTAATGTAGTCATAAATAAAAGTAACAAAATAATGAAAGCCTCCAATAGATGCAGCTTTAGTAGTCCACACATCATAGTGGATTAATTCCAATGGCCTCTTACTCTCTTAAACATGTCTAGGAAATGGTTTCCTTGCCTGTTTTCCAAATTGACAGGCTTCACATACCTTATGCATTTTTGCACCCTTAAACTTAGGCAATCCTGCAACAATATTTTGGGATGTCAATATACATTAACATGACCAATGCGTTTATGCCAGATATCAATATCTACAACTACACCAGTCCCATGTGCAAACATTGCTCCACTCAATTCAAGCATGTCCACATCCAATGTAAACATCATGCGCTTCTTCTTCCCTTTTGTTATCAAGCGACCTTTATTTTTCATATCCTCAACAAAGCATCCATGAGGATTAAATATGACCTGCAAGCCCTACTCAACCATTTGACCAATAGAAACTAGGTTCTTGGTGATATTCGGGACATGAAATACATCAGACATGTATTTCTTTTTTCCATCCTGCATAGACAAAGGAATTTTATCAATCTGCACAATAGGATGTGCAGTATCATCACCAATCTCCACAAATCTTGGTCTTTCCATTTTCCTTGCATCTTGTATCCATTCTGCATGACTTGTCATGTGGTTTGATGCACCTGAGTCAACATACCACACATCATTGCTTTCTTCAGTACTTGTCACAGAATTGGTCATGTGTTGTGCCATAAACAGATGCTCATTTCTATCATCACCCTATCTACTAGAGGATGCATAATTGCCTTGCTGCAATTTTCCAGTCATGATGTCATTCTGTCTTTTATAGCAATCTTTAACCATATGACCCATTTTACCATAGTAGTAGCATTCAACATTGTTGTTTGCATTTTGGCCTCTCTGCCATCCACCGTGACCTCTTTGACTCCCCCTACGTCTAAAGTTACCACATGTGTCCTCCTCCATAGGACTGGTTTTCTTGAATTTGCTACATATTCTGATTTCTGCCATGGCCTCCAAATCGGCCTGCTCTACCTCTACCTCTACCTCTACCTCTTCCAGCATTTGAGTAGAAGACAACTTCTTTTGAAGTTCCTCCTGAAGAAGATGCATCACCATTTCGTTGCTCTTTAGAAATTAGAAGAGTAATCAACTCCTCAAAAACAAGAAAATTCTCACGGATGGCAATGGATGTCCGAAATCGTGCATAATCCTTTCCTGGACCATTCAAGGTCATAGAAACTAAATCATCATCTTCCACTCGTGACCCAATAGAAGCAAGTGCATATGCAATCTTCTTCAACTTCATGTGGTAGTCTTTGATGCTCATATTTTCTCTCTGCACATTATGCAACTCCTGCTTGAGCTACATTTTCCTGGATTGCGTATTTGTGCTATACATTTTTGTCAAAGTATCCCATGCCTCCTTCGGTGTGGTTGCATCGTGTGGTTGCATCCTGAATATGCACAATCATAGAATCCGAAATACTGATAGACACCTAGTACATAACTTTCCTGGCTCTCTCATGCTAGCCTTTAAATGCTTGCAACTCCTGTTGATTGGGAACATTAGGAATAACTAGTTCTTGTTCAGCTCCAGTAATGAACTCCCAATAGCCTTTTCCCTTAAGGAAATTCGTCATTCTAAACTTCCATGCTTGGACGTTGTTCTTGTCAAGCTTTTCAGTGACAATCTATGAAAGAGCATCAGACGCAATTATAGAACACTGCAAAATATTCTATCACTGCAAAAAAACACAACTTCTACCTCACAAGGGCAAATCTACAAAACTGACGAGAGGGGTATTTGATCACACTGTCACTTCCTAGTAACGATTATGCATCAACAGGCAATAAGACTTTGAGTCGAAATGTATACCATACAATGCAATGTTCCCATCACCCACAGACCTCAATAGCATTGTTGGATTAGAAAATGGAGGGCTTCGATTTCTCAATGGGCATTTTGGGTAAATCTCCCTGGCGCACCATAAGTCAATATGCTGGGAGCCTGCTCTTCTCATGTTTTCCTTTTGCTCAGCATTTACAAGTGAAACCTTTCCTCTTTTCTATAGTGGTGCATATTGTTCTTTCAAATGAATGTGCAAATGGTGTAGTCGCTTCTTTTGAGGTTCTTCTTCAGCAGTATCGTGGCACGCAGCCATTTCGTGAGGTTCGGTTCTTCATCTCGTCTGCTTCTTATGAAACTCATCGCTAATCTTTCACAGTAACCATTCAAATATTTGAAAAAACAGATTAGTCATGGGTTCTTTATGAGAGACCATCGGAACGCCATCGAAAGAGATGTGGAATCTATATGGAGAGAGAATGTATATGGAGACTTAAATGCAGCATCATCTCAATTATTTAAAAGGAATTTTTTATTCCTCCATATCTATATTTTTTTGCTTTCACCACATTTTAGAGGAGAGATAAAAGAGAAAATAGCAAATTTCTTATAAGGCCCCAAAATGAGCTCCCTTTTTTCCTAATGGATAGACATCATAGAAGCTACATTTATTCTAGATGCTTACACCGCTTAAATTGACCTCAATTTTGCATCATCTCACGACTCCTTACAAACATCAACTGGAGAGTGATTATAGGACTTCCGACGCTCACCTTAGCCGTGAGCATCATACTTATGATCGAGTCCCTTCGTTGGCTAGTTATCATGCACAACATAAGTATAGAAGCAAAAATGATCCCTTGGCAAGGCTTTATTAGACTAGATAGGAGATTGATAGACATCATGGAAGCAATATAAGATATTGTGGATGCTTACACTATGGTTAAATTTTGATGGTTCAATGCCATAGTATGCTATAGGCTAGAAATTTTCAAGGATACATAAATTAGGAGCAAGACCAATCAGAGGTGGATAGAATATTGATAGACATCACAATATACTATAGCCTAGAAGTTTTCAAGGATAAAAGAATTGGGAGCAAGTAGGGAGTAATAGCTGCCACCATTGCGATGGGATTTATGAAGTGCATCTTCATAGTGGTGGCCGTACTCTATTTGCATTGAGTAGGAAGGAGTCCATTGCTCCTCTGAGCACTTCCGGATCGGCAAGACCTAGACAACCAAAAAATCTAAGCTAGAAGAGTGTGAACCTTACCTAGAACTTTTAGAGGTCCACGATGAGAAATAGAGAGGGCTTCAGACTCAATGGAATGGAAGAGGCACGAAATTAGACCAGAGAGGCAATAGTATGGACACTCATACTCAAAAAGAACTTGAACATTTGTAACATCGAGAAATAGCATGGGAATCTACAAAACTTAGTTGAACTCTTTTAAAAACAAATACGTGAAAACTCACACAAGCAGCTTAATCTCACACAGAAGCACTTCTCTCTCTTCAAGAGGAACTGCTACTAATAAAGGAAGAAAATAGTCTCTTGCGTAGAGTAGGGTAGCCTTCTATAATATTAGAAATATTAAGGAGACTTTGCTTGGTGGAGTGAACTTTGAAAATGGTCTATTGTAGATCAACAAATTAGGAACAAGTTGAATATCGATATTCAAAAGGCCTACCCGAACGTGGGTTTCACTAACATCTTGGCCATAATTATCTTAGGAGTCGTCGATCCATTGGAATCCCAACAGTTTATAACTTTTATTGACCTTGTTGCTATGTTCGTCTCAGCAATGCCAGGGAAACACTGGCTCTTTGCATCTTAAGTACTCCATGGAGATGCTCTATCTTCACATCTCAAGAAACAAAATGACCGAATAGAATCAACAGCCAATAGCAAAGGCGAAGGAGTAGACATAGCAACCTTCAAGTGTTGAAAGGAGAAGATGCACCGAAAAAGGAAGAATTCGACAAGCAAATCTAGCAAAGAAAATGAGCAGCCCGGACGAATTAAAAACATTGAACATTAAAAATAAAAAATAAGTAAATATGTGTTTTTTTTCTTTCAATCCCAAATGATTACTTAGTGAGGGTCCCAACCTTTTCCCATTCCATCCTATTTCTTCCCATTCCCATGTGCTAAGCCAGATTGCGTCTAGGCTGCCACACTCCCAATGATTTTTTGTGGACGGCAATCTGCAAGGTTCCTTGGAAGTTTTCGGCAGGAAAGGCTCATACGCAGCAGAAACGTAATTGACTCAACTCAGCCGTCTGGTTTCTCGGCCAATTTTAAACACAGGATCTTAAAATTTGGGGCTTATTTCCGTTCCGACGCAGATATTGAATCAGTAGGCTAAAAGTGGCCGGTAGTCTCGAATGCAAACTGTGCGAATGCATGCAGTTAAGGAAATCATGTGCGATGCTATCTCGACCGAGAATAATTCACTTAAAAACCACATCCAGAAAAGCGTCGCTTATAAACACCCAAGATCACAAACCCTGGCAAGGGGCTGATAATTTGACCCAGCAGGAGCTTGCATCTTTCTTCATTGCAAACTTACATCATCCTTCATTTCTCGCAGCCTCGCAGGAACCCTGAAACTTTTTATTAACTAGCGCTGCCGCATTTGCAGCCGCGGCAAAGGATTTTCAGACAAGAAAAAACGATAAGAGCGCATAAACAGACCAAGAATGCTAGCACGGCAAGTCCAAAGAGGGAGAAGACTGAGCGGAAGCCTGGGTTTTGATGGGGCGTGTACGACTCCGAAGGTTCGTAATTATCGACATCAAACTGCAATCCTTCGAATCTGAGTGAAGCAATTTGATCGTAAACTGCTTCGCGCCTCATCTTATTCGCTCGGCGTTTCTCTTCTTTCGCACCTAAGCTGCAAAATTTATCAAGCACGCAGCCGATGGTTCCGAGCGACACAGCGACAGAAAGCGAGACAGGAGTCCATCGATTTGCGCAACTGAGGAGGTTGGACTGCGCCACGGCTGTGAAGATGACCCCCTGAAAGACGGCGTATAAGCTTATAGCGATGTAGAGCTCCTCGCGCAAATGCTGGAGGGCGTTGTTGACAAAGCTCTCCTCTCGCAGCAAGTCTTTGTGGAGGCTAAGTAAGACGTCAAGGCAGACTTTGTGAGGGATGCTATGCTCAAGGCTACGGAGGGTTTGAGATTTAGGGGGGTAGGGCGACGTTAAACTCTGAGGAGGAGGAGAAGGAGGAGGAGTTGTTGTGGCTGGGGAGGAGGGGAAGGAGCTGCCATGGCTAGACATCGTGCACTGTACGCTTCTGCATTGCATTGTAATTTGTATTGCTTTTGCTTTATAGAAGTTAAGAGGAAGGAAGTACACCACTTTATTGACTTCTAAGGATCTTGAACTGTATCTAAGTGTTTGTTTGAATTATGAGTTCATCCTTCTCCGTCTTGGCATAGCTGGCTGTGTGTATGTGAAAAAGAGGATTCTCAAAAGGAGAACAAGTGAAAAAAGATGAATGACACATGTCATTCAATAGGCTGCCCAAAATAAATGGGGAGGCGAAAGGGGGGCTAGGGAGGCGAAAGGGGGGCTAGGGAAAGGGGGGCTAGTGGTGGAGTGAGGGAAGCTAAGAGAGAGACTTTTGGTGGAGTGAGGGAAGCTAAGAGAGAGAATGGGGAGGCAAAGAGTGGGTGGCTAGGGACAAGTGGTGGAGCAAGGGAAGCATTGCTAAGGCTACCTGGTAAGGGTAGGGAAAAAAAAATGACTTAAAGATGATTTAAAAAAAAAAACACAAAAACATTTAGAGTCTTTATTAAATAATTATCAAATAAAAAGCATTTAAATTATTGAAAAATAAAAAAAGAAAATTTTAAAAATATGTGGATAATCATTTGAAGTGACTTCCATGGCTTTCAAAGCACTTGTTTAATGAGGAATGCTAATAAAGACTTAATATAATCGTACACTAGCTTGCTTAGCTAGAGCTACTGCAACAACAAGATCTTTCGTCTCCTCTGTGATGCCTTCCAGCACTAGAGGCAAGTTCATGTTGTCTAAGATAGAAGAGTAGAGCCAACTGTGGGATGAGATTAACTTCCTTCTTCCTTCAAATAAGATACCTTAATTTTTAAAACCAAAATGCATACACATTAGTCTAAAGGCTATGCCAAAACACAATCATTTTTTATGTTTAAGTTTCACAAAAATTGCACTGAAGTTTGCTTTTTGAAAGTGAGGTAAAGCACAAACTTGCAACCAGACTTTCGTGAAGACTATCTTTGAGGTGCATTGTTGTATCCTTCATGTGCATGATAGAAGCTTTCAAGTGAATACGAAGATAATTTCTTATTATTCTATACATATTTTGAATGGTCATAGCCTTAACATTTGCTACATTGTGCAAATCATGTACTATACCTTCTGTATCCTAGAGATCCATATTTAAAAAAAAAGAATAAGAAAAAAGCTCTATCTCACTCTAAATCATAATGGAAGTACTTTCTAGACAAGGAAGACTATGGTGTTGGTGTTTCATGTGCAATAAAAGTGTGCTTACAAGAAGATGTTAGAAATGCTATATTCAAGATATGTGGTATTGTGAGGTATGCTTACTATCAAATCACATTGATTGCATTTTCTTCAATTTAAGCTGATTAATCTATAGACTGATTATGAAAATATCTTACATGGATATGTGAAATAGGTGGATATCTCAAAAAGAGATCTCCATATCGAGCATCGAAAAGGTTGGGGTGGAATCCATCGAAGCCATATGCTTGCCTGAGAAGCACTTTCCCTCAAGCATTATGACAACTCAAGTCCACTTGCTTGTGCACATAGTTTATGAGGTGGCTATAGCAGGTACCGTTCATAGTCGATGGATGTTTTTTCTCGAGCGGTTTATGAAAACTTTAAAGGGATTTGTAAGACAAAGAGCAAGACCAGAAGCAAGCATGGCAGAGGGATGGCTTGTGCAAGAGTCATTAGTATATATCACGGAGTTTCTTGTGTCCACGGATCCCGATATGCCGCAAGCTTGGCATAACAAGGATGATGATTGCATCGTTGGTGAGGTTCCCCAAGGAAAAGGGATTGAAAGAAAGATGAGCGAAGAGCAAATGGAGAAATTCAATAAGTTTTGTATCCTCAATAGCCCTGAGATGCAGAAGTGGATTGAGAGATATGAAGTGGCCAAAGCAGAAAGAATAAATGCAAGGACGAGATTTAGAGTAATGTACAGGCAATCGCAACCATATCCATGGGATCTGGCTCTTCTCCCTACTCACATGTCACTTGATTGGCTACAACTGAGTCTACGTAAAGCCGAACGCGATGGAGAGATAATAAACGAGCACGAGCGGTTATCATCTGGATGTCTGGTGCATGTAAGTTTCTTACCTCTTGACGTAATTAAGTAATTATTTGCGGCGATATAAGCTATAAAATAGCTGCATCTTCATTGTTTTAATGATGCTCTTTTATAGTACAAAAAGTACAGTGCATTATGGTCATATGGACGACATTTTTGCGTGGAACGCATCGATTTAAAGAGAGTCACATATGATTGTGGAGTCATGGCTAACTTCACACAAGATAGTCGAGCAAGTGCTTTGGATACCAATCTTCTCTTCTCACAGTTGGATTACTGTGGAACCATACGCGGCATCTATGAAGTTGATTTAAGATGATTTAGTATTTTCATTCTTGATGTAAAATGGTTTAAAACTATTTACAATGGTCCCCATGTGACAGCAAGAAAAGATAGTAGCGGTTTCTTTGCAATAGACTCCACCAAACATTGGACCGATGAAAGTGATACTTTTGTTCTTTCTGAGCACTGTGAGCAGGTGCATACTAATGATTTAATTAATCGAAGCTTTCATTTTTAAAGATCCATTGATACATGTACTTGAGCATAATTTCATGTATATAATTGACGACATTTGGCACCCATCTTCAATATAGGTGGTTTTTCATCCGGATCGTTCTAATCCAAGATGGTGGTACGTGATCCAAGTTGCACCACGAAGTAAGCAAATTTTTGAAGATAGAGATGTGGATATGGAGATGCCACTACCAATGCCAGGTCCAATTGATGAATCTAGTGAAGAAGATGTAGATCACCATATGAGCCAAGAGGAAGATGCGCATAATGACATCGCACGAGAGGAAGATGGAGATCACGATATTGAGGAAGAAGACAGTGATCATCGAGAATCACCACACTTTATTGAAGAAGATGATCAAATACTTTTAGGTGAACGTACGATGCTAGAGTATGATGATGATATAGGAGATCAACTCGGTATAGAGTTGGAGATAGACTTGTTTGGCACCTTAGACTTGACTCAAGATGAAACAGTTGATGTAAATGCTCTTAATTGATTTTTTTCATCTCAAACTTGGACATGAATATATGAGATTCAAAGGCTTGATGTACATGCTCTTATATTTTTATTCTCTATGAGATCAAACATGTATGAAAATTTGTCATTGGAAAAAACTAACTTTTAAGGCCTATATGGAAAAAAAAACCTCTCTAGTAAATGTCGCTATAAAATAGTATATTAGTGTCGCTATATAGTGATACTTAAAAGTCGCTATATAGCGACCTTTATAAATGCCGCTATATAGCAACTTTTGGTAAGCTAGTGACACTTTACGGAACCCGCTTTTCATGCCGACAATTAATGCCACGTGGGCGCTAAACGTCGGTACGTAAACGTTGCAATAGGATCCGTGTATAGTAGTGTCTCTTCCTTCTCTTTCTCCTTGTCTCCTCAATTCAATCTCTTTGAGAAGTTGCTTCTTTAAACTCCTCCTTCGTCTAACTAGTTATTTGAAAAATGGTATGTTTCCTCTCTTTCGTAAGGCCAGTCCACAAAACACCGACGAGCGGGACGTACTATTCCAGGTAAGAAAGTGCTTCCTCTTTTTTCCTTTTGTTATTTTTGTTATTTGCATTGGCCTGCGGCTAGCGCATTAAGCATAAGCTGCAGTGATGGGCGTAGTAAGCCTCTCTTCCCCTCTCTTCCCTTCTCTTCTTTTTTTCATCTTTCAATCTCTTTTCCCCTCTTCTTTTTTTCCCCTCTTTCAATCTCTTTTTCCCTCCTTTCCTTCTCCTTCTTCTTCAATCTTTCAATCTCTTTCCCCCTCTTCCAATCTCTTTTCCTTTCCCTCTTCTTCTCTCTTTTCCCCTCTTTCCCCTCTTCCAATCTCTTTTCCTTTCCCTCTTCTTCCTCTTTTCCTCCCTCTTTTCCCTCCTTTTTTCCCCCTTCTTTCCCCTCTTTCATGCTCATGCTCTTATGCTCATGCATAAGCATAAGCATAAGCAAGAGCATATGTCTCTTTCTCTTATGCTCATGCATAAGCATAAGCATGAGCATATGTCTTCTCTTATGCATAAGCATAAGCATAAGAGAACGAGACATATGCTCTTGCTCATGCTTATGCATGAGCATAAGAGAAGGAGACATAAGCGTAAGCATGAGCATACGTGTCCTTCTCTTATGCTTATGCTTATGCTTATGCATAAGAAGAGACATATGCTCATGCATAAGCATAAGCATAAGCATAAGAGAAGGAGACATATGCTCATGCTTATGCTTATGCATGAGCATAAGAGGAGACATATGCTCATGCATAAACATGAGCATATTTCTTCTTCTCCTTCTCCTTCTCCTTCTCCTTCTCCTCTTTTCCTCTTTCCCCTCTTTGAATCTCTTTTCCTCTTTTCCTCCCTCTTTTCCCCCCTCATTCATGCTCATGCTCTTAAGCTCATGCATAAGCATAAGCATAAGCATGAGCATATGTCTCCTTCTCTTATGCTCATGCATAAGCATAAGCATGAGCATATGTTTCATTCTCTTATGCTTATGCTTATGCTTATGCATGAGCATATGTCTCTTTTTCCCTCTTTCCTTTCCCTCTTCTTCTCTCTTTCCCCCCCTTTTTTCCCTCTTCCAATCTCTTTTCCTTTCCCTCTTCTTTCTCTTTTTCTCCCTCTTTCCCCCCCTCTTTCCCCTCTTTCATGCTCATGCTCTTATGCTCATGCATAAGCATAAGCATATGTCTCTTTCTCTTATGCTCATGCATAAGCATATGTATTTGCCTTTCAATCTCTTTTTCACTTTCCCTCCCTCTTTTCCCTCTTTTCCTTCTCTCATGAGCATATCTCATTTTCCTCTTTCGATCATAAGCATATGTATTTTCCTATGCCTATGCCTATGCTTATGTTTGTTTTTTGTTTTCATGTTTGTGTCTATGTTAGACATGGGATCACATCGCATGTCCAACTAGTATGGACAGCCTTGCATGAGGAGACATCACGATCTCTATGCTCTAGAGGACTTTGATTCCTCTCAGGCAACACCTTAGGGGACTACCCCTCGTCGGACTCCTCTCGGACCTAGCACTACGACTACCCCGGGTCTGACTCCTCTCGGACCTAGCACTGCGACTACCCCGGGTCTGACTCCACTCGGACCTAGCACTGCGACTACCCCTGGTCCTACCCCTGGTCCGACTCCTCTCGGATGGAGCACAGTGACTACCCCTCAGGGAACTCCTTTGCTAGTGGCACATGGCTTTGTTGGGAGTCCCGATGAGTTTGTAGCACAGATGACCGATGAGGAGGCAACGAGATTCTTCTCTCTGCTATCTCAAAGGACCTTAACCATTCCCTCTCCTACACTGACGGCTGGACCTACTACCCAGCCATCCCCTCGTGCCCCTTCGAGTGAGGGGTCATCACGTGCACGTGCCTTTCATAAGGGAAGGAAGAGTAGGAGGGGTCGCTTATGTTGTGCTGACTCGAGAGATGTAGACGAGTCAGCACACTCACATCCCTACAGGTCTCCACTTGGTCCCAAGACACAGTATCAGTCAGGTCCCTTACCCTCTCCTACTCCCACTACTACTTCTCGCTCCAAAAGCACTTGCACAGCTTTTACTCGCTCTAACTCTACCACTACCATCAGTCCTCCTTACCCAAACGAGGACCTCGAGATATTATGAATGTTCTTAGTGGGGGACGAGAGAGGAAAATTTTTTATACAAGAAAGTCCTTAAAGAGGGATAGAACATACTCATATGATGTAAATCGCAAGGAATGTAAACATTAAGCAAAGCATTGTGTAGTATGAGACTAATGTGGATAGCAATGACAAACCTAGGGCTAAGGAAACTTTCACATTGTCAATGAAATGGTAAACTATATCGAAAGTAACATTTTCAAAAAATGTTCAATCCATAATAGGCCTTATCTCAAGGTTTGACCATCGAGCCCAAAACTTGGACGAGTATGAATGGTGATGTAGTCCTTATCTTATGGATATAGCTTGTAATGTGAGATGGTTAACTAATCATGTGTGCATTGACCATTATGAAATCTGGTCATGGAAGGTCCCTTCAATTGACATGAGATGAGGTAAAGTATTGAAAATGGAGTTGCATATAGAAGTTGCTAACTAGGACAAAAGAGGTTGTGGGACACCATTATTCCATTTTGAATCTGACATGCTCTTCTTCTTCTCTCTTTTTCCTCTTCTCTCTTTTTTTCCACTTTCTCCTTTTCCTCTTCTCTCTTCTCCTCTTTTTCCCCTCTTTTCCCTCTTTCATGCTCATGTTCTTATGCTCATGCATAAGCATAAGCATGAGCATATGTCTCCATCTCTTATGCTTATGCATAAGCATAAGTAGGAGCATAAGAGACAGAGATATATGCTCATGCTTATGTTTATGCATGAGCATAAGAGAAGTAGACATATGCTCATGCATAAGCATGAGCATATGTCTCTTTTTTCCTCTTTTCTATTTTCCTTTTCTTCTCTCTTTCTCTCCCTCTTTCCTCTTTTCCAATCTCTCCTTCCTTTCCCTCTTCTTCTCTCTTCTCCTCTTTTCCCCCTCTTTTCCCTCGTTCCTTTCCCTCTTATTCTCTCTTTCCACCTTCTCTTATGCTCATGGTTATGCTTCTTTCCCTCTTCTTATCTTTTCCAATCATAAGCATAAGCATGAACATAAGAGAAGGAGATATATGCTCATGCTTAATATGCTTCTTTCCCTCTTCTTCTCTTTTCCAATCTCTCTTTTCCATCTTTCCTTTCCCTCTTCTTCTCTCTTCTCCTCTTTTCCTCTCTTTTTTTTCCTCTTTCTCCTTTCCCTCTTCTTCTCTCTTCTCCTCTTTTCCCCTCTCCTTTCCCTCTTTCATGCTCATGTTCTTATGCTCATGCATAAGCATAAGCATGAGCATAAGATAAGAAGACATATGCTCTTGCTTATGCTTAAGCATGAGCATAAGAGAAGTAGACATATGCTCCTCTTTTCCCTCCTCTTCTCCTCTTTTCCCTCTTTTCTTCTTCCTCTTCTTTCTCTCTTCTTTCTCTCTTACTCCTCTTCTCTCCCTCTTCTTCCTTCTCTTTCCCTCTTCTTCCTCTTCTCGTCCACTTCCTCTTTTTCCTCTTCTTCCTCTTCTTTCCCTCTTTCCTTTCCCTCTTCTTCCTCTTCTCGTCCACTTTCTCTTTTCCCTCTTCTCTCCCTCTTCTTCAGATTTCTCTTCCTCTTCTTCCTCTTCCTCTTCCTCTTCTTCCTCTTCTCTCCCTCTTTGCCTATGCTTATGTTTGTTTTTTTGCTTTTTACTTTCGTGTTTGTGTCTATGTTAGACATGGGATCACGTCGCTCATCCGATTAGTATGGACAGCCTCGCAGGAGGAGAGCTCATGATCTATATGCTCCAGAGGACTTTGATTCCTCTCAGGCGACTACCCCGAGGACTACCCCTGGTTCGAATCCTCTTGGACCTAGCACTACGACTACCCCTTGTCTGACTCCTCTTCCATGTAGCACTGTGACTACCCCTCGGGGAACTCCTTTGCTAGCCGCGCATGGCTTTGTCGGGAGTCTCGACGAGTTTGTAGCATAGATGAGTGATGAGGAGGCAGCGAGATTCTTCTCTCTGCTATCTCAAAGGACCTCAACAATTCACTCCCCTACACTGATGGCTGGATGTACTGCCCAGCCATCCCCTAGTGCCCCTTTGACCGAGGGGTCATCACTTACATGTGCCTCTTGTAAGGAAAGGAAGAGTAGGAAGGGCAGCTTAAGTTGTGCTGACTCGGGAGATGTAGACAAGTCAGCACACTCACATTCCTACAGGTATCCACTTGGTTCGGAGACACAGTATCAGTCAGGTCCCTTGCCCTCTCCTACTCCCACTGCTACTCCTCGCTCCGGAAGCACTCGCACAGCTTTCACTTCTTCTGACTCTGCTACCATCAGTCCTCCTTACTCATCAGGGGATTTCTCCTATCAAATCATAGCTGTCGAAGAGATAATAAAAGATAGAAAGGGCAAAGCAGTGATGGCCAACATGAGGCAGTTGATGAGCCATCACTTCAAGAGTGGCATTGCTACCGATTGGCGGTATCAAGATGACCAAACGAAGCATGCGGTCATCGATGAATTAAAACAAAAATACCCTAACCTGCCAAATTGGGAGTTCAATGAGGATTATATGCGAGAGCGCATGGGTTTGGTCTTGAAGCATCGTAGATCAACCTTGTGTACTTTCATCACAAAGGGGTTAGCTAAACCCAGCTGGGCAGACAAAGCTGATTAGAACTTCTTTAAGAAGTAGAAAAGGGACAATTTCAAATTATTCGAGGGTCAGAGGAGGGCTACAAAGAGACGGCTGAACATCATAGGTACTTCACACTTTGGTGGAGGCGGACGGTTGGCATTCGAGGCAATCGTGGTAAGTCTACTTCTTCTCATTTAATGTATTGTTCTATTTGTTTTACTACATATTACATGCACTTTAGCTAACTCTAACTCTTGTAAATTGGATCCACAGCAAGTTGCGATGGGTCATCTTCCTATAGATGTAGAGACACGACGCACATTTTGCATAGGAACAAAGCCGTGGTTTATTGAGCAAGAGGCAATGGGAGCGACAGTCGATTGGGCTAAGGTGGCTGCTCGCACGGTGTAAGTCTACTCCTACTTGTAATCTCACTTTTTAAATTGTTTTATTCTTAAGTTCCAATCTAATTTTCAATTTATATGATTCACTCGTAGGGTCGAAGCTCAAGCGTCCCATCATCGGAGGCGAGCGACCACTAGGGCCAGGGATCAGATGCACGTGATGAGGATCAGGAAGAAGGCGTAGCTCTCGAGGACCAAGGATCAGGCCAACAAGATGAGGACGAGAATGATTCGGATGAGTAGTAGTAGTAGTGATAGTAGTAGCAGTTTGCATTTTCTTCGCCATGTATGTCATTTTGTATATCCGCTCGTTTGAGCAATTTTGTATCACCCTTTCGAAAGAGTAATTTTATAACAAACAATGTTGTATATGTTCGACACGTATATGCTTTTGTTGCTCGATCATTTCATTTGAGCGATTTTGTAACACCCTTTTCGCAAGGGAAATTTTGTTATAAAAAAACTTTGTTTTGTAATTACCAAAAAAAAAAAGGATTAGTGGGGCTAAATAGGGCCATAGCAAGCCCTGTTTAGCCCCACTAATCCCTTTTTTTAAGTTCTATTAATCATCGCTATATAGCGACGTTTACCAGTGTCACTATATAGCGATGATTAACATTGTCGCTATATAGTGACGTTTATCATTGTTGCTATATAGCGACGATTTATAGCGATGGTTCTTTTCTGACGCTTTTAGCAACATTTGCGCTCGTGAAAAAAAATAAAATTTAATGTAAAAAGCGTCGGTATTTTCGTCGAAAAAGGGCCTATGCCTTGTAGTGAGAAATACAAAAAAGATAGAAGAGGTGAGTCTTCTATCTTTTACAAAATCTCGTCTTTTGTCTTCAATCCTTTAAAATCAAGCACAAAAACTAGCACATAGCCTTAGCAATACAAGGAGAAACATGCTTCAACACTCACAAAACGAAATCTCACAAAAACGAACCTACATTGTTCAAAGAGACTCACCTTCTTGAAAAACTTCTTTTCAACAAAGCAAAGAGGGAGAAGGGTGGAGAGGGAGCACAAGTGTTAGGAGAGGGGTGAGTAATGGTGAGGAGTGGAGAATAGAGTGGGAGGTCATCGGAAATAGGTGGGAGGAGAGATTGTAGCTTACAATAGAGATTGCTAAAGAAATAGGTGGGAGGAGGTTCGGGTTTTAAGCCACAACGTTGCTATATAGCGACGCTTTTAATTAAAAGTGTCTCTATATAGCAACAGAACAGAGCAAATCATTGCTATATAGCGACAGAACAGGTCAAAACGTCGCTATATAGTGACGCTTTAGGACACTTTATGTTTAAAGTTCAAAAAGAAGCTCATAGATGCTATTTTATAACTGTTAATATATTTCCTTGCAACTTATGTTGTGATTTTATAAGTGTAGATAGAAGGGACGAGTGGAAGCTTATCCAATGATGCACCAATGCCCCGGAGCACAAAGTGGCTTATGGGGAGGTTATATTATCATTGCACTCACTGTAAGTGAGAAGTACGACATCAACGTTGTATTATCATGCGCCACTTGCAGATGTATGGGGAGGAGCCCAAACTAGTACCCACCGTTGGTGTTGCATGTGTTGATGGATTATCGGTAAGTCAAAGCTATTTAAGGTTGCGGTTAATATTGGATACCATTATGGTATGAAACCTTGAGACAAGATCTTATATTTACACGAAATCTTAAAACAGGATGAGGAGGCTGACAAGGGTACGCATATACCTTCACACTTTGAGCAAGACTATAGTCTCCCGAATGATGATGAGGGTATAGTCGACATGATGGATTCTATTTTTAGGGGCACTACATCCCATGTACATGTGATGTCAGAGTCTGAGGTCAAAATGCAAGAGTTGCAATCAACACAATTGTAAGAGGGTGCTAAGATGTCTAAACTACATGCTTGTCTCTCAATCTTGAATCTGCAGTAAAGTATGGGTGGCCTGATACAAGTGTCTCAGCCTTAATGACGTTAGCTCTTGCATTAATTTGACTCATTATTTGGATATTGTTTGTTTTGAGAATCATAATGTATGGATTAGTGTACCGAATCATCATTATTCAAAGCCTATGTATGTTTGAATTGTGATAGGTTGCTTCAGAAGATGTTGCCTACACCAAATACCATGCCCGCATCAAGAGATGAAGCAAAAAAGATGCTAACAACAGTGGGTATGGATTATGATACCATCCATGCTTGCTGTAATGATTGTATTCTCTCTTTCATGAGCATGGAGATTTGGCTAGTTATCTGAAGTGTGGGGAACAATGATATAGAGATGACTTGCAGGGTGAGCAGTTACCAGTAAAGGTCTTGAGACACTTTTCCATCATTGCAAGAATACAACACATGTTCTGATGCAAATCCATAGTGGAGTTGATGACATGGCATGCATCTCATCGGTCCACTGATGACACATTGAGGATTCCCACAAATTGTGTAGCTTGGAAGCACATAGACAATCAGTGGTTGGACTTTGCGAGGGAGCCACTCAACTTACATTTTGGGCTCACCATGGATGGCGTGAATCCTTTCGGATTACGCTCGACATCTTGGTCGACATCGCCCATAGTCATGGTGTTTTACAATATCCCACCATGGCTAACAATTAAAAAGGGACACCTCATGCTTGCACTACTTGTGCCAGGGAAGTACAAGGTAAAAAATATGGACGTGTACATGGCACCTTTGATAGAGGAGTTACAGATATTATGGAGAGGAGTGCGGGTCTTTGATATTTCTAGAGCTCCTAGACATACCAATGATATTTTGGTTAGGGGTATCTTGATGTGGACCATGCATGACTACCCACGATATGGAGAGTGCGTAGGTACGTGGTTGTGTCTCTACAAGTATAATATAGGATTATGCTTTTATGACTCTCTTTCGCACGCATGTCTTAGACTAACACATTCATCCACGCGTGCAGGACTTGTTACAAGTGGGTACCATGCTTGTCTTGTTTGTGGACCGGGTTTGAAATCGCTTGCATGATACTCCAAACATATGAGGAAAAATGTTTATGAAGGTCATGCTCGATACCTTCTGCTGGACCATCTCGCACGTGGAGGTCAAATTGATCCACCACCATCATATTTGAAGGCAAGTGACTGGATTCAAGCTTGGAGGGCGAATGGAGAGGAATGTCATCCTGGTATGAAGAGGCTATCGATCTTTCACGAGCTTCCTTATTGGGGTCAGTTACAAATCAATCATCTCTTGGATCCCATGCATATCTTCAAGAATGTGGAGGCTACTATTTGGGCACACTTGGTTGGTTCCAAAGACTCGAGAGGAGTGCGAGAAGACTTGCATGCGATGAATAGGATGTCTTGTTTGTGGCCCCAAGTGCATGCTTCGGGAAAAGTTGTCCTCCTGAAAGCAACGTGGATCCTCTCTACGAGGGAGGAGGCAACGGTCAAGGCAGACATTGCCTCTTTTCAAACACCAATAGGGTACATGCGTTGCTTGAAAGGAGCATTTTCAAAGGACAATAAGCTTAGTGGGCTCAAGTCCCATGATTGGCACAAGGTCTTACAGGTATTCTAAGCTATAGAATTAGTGTACTGATAATCGTGATGCGTTAGGGTAACTATGATTATGTTATATTGTTGGCATGACTTCTTTGTTGCTTTAATAGTTCATCCTCCCAATTACAATAAAAGGGTGCTTACAAGAAGATGTTAGAAATGCTATATTCAAGATTAGTGGTATTGTGAGGTATGCTTACTATCAAATCGCATTGATTGCATTTTCTTCAATTTAAGCTGATTAATCTATAGACTGATTATGAAAATATCTTACATGGACATGTGAAATAGGTGGATATCTCAAAAAGAGATCTCCATATCGAGCATCGAGAAGGCTAGGGTGGAATCCATTGAAGCCGTATGCTTGCTTGAGAAGCACTTTCCCTCGAGCATTATGACAACTCAAGTCCAATTGCTTGTGCACATAGTTGATGAGGTGGCTATTGCAGGTACCATTCATAGTCGATGGATGTTTTTTCTCAAGTGGTTTATGAAAACTTTGAAGGGATTTG
This sequence comes from Dipteris shenzhenensis, assembly GCF_047967505.1. Taxonomy (NCBI): domain Eukaryota; kingdom Viridiplantae; phylum Streptophyta; class Polypodiopsida; order Gleicheniales; family Dipteridaceae; genus Dipteris; species Dipteris shenzhenensis. The sequence goes on from NC_141612.1 coordinate 37,562,391, forward strand.
TAAGACAAAGAAGCATGGCAAAGGGATGGCTTGTGCAAGAGTCATTAGTATATATCACGGAGTTTCTTGCATCCACGGATCCTGATATGCCTCAAGCTTGGCATAGCAAGGATGATGATTGCATCGTTGGTGAGGTTCCCCAAGGAAAAGGGATTGAAAGAAAGATAAGCGAAGTGCAAATGGAGAAATTTAATAAGTTTTGTATCCTCGATAGCCTTGAGATGCAAAGTTAGATTGAGAGATATGAAGTGGCCAAAGCAGAAAGAATAAATGCAAGGACGAGATTCAGAGTAATGTACACGCGATCGCAACCATATCCACGGGATCTAGTTCTTCTCCCCACTCACATGTCACTTGATTGGCTACAACTGGATCTATGTAAAGCCGAATGCAATGGAGAGACAATAGACGAGCACGAGCAAGAGTTATCATCTGGATGTATGATGCATGTAAGTTTCTTACCTCTTGACGTAATTAAGTAATTATTTGTGGCAATATACGCTATAAAGTAGATGCATCTTCATTGTTTTAATGATGCTCTTTTACAGTACAAAAAGTACAATGCATTATGGTCATATGGATGAAATTTTTGCGTGGAACGCATCGATTCAAAGAGAGTCACATATGATTGTGGAGTCATGGCTAATTTCACACAAGATAGCTAAGCAAGTGCTTCAGATGCCAATCTTCTCTCCTCATAGTCGGATTATTATGGAACCATATGCGAAATCTAGGAAGTTGATTTCAGACGATTTAGTATTTTCATTCTTGATGTAAAATGGTTTAGAACTATTTACAATGATCCCCATGCGACAGTTAGAAAAGATAGTAGTGGTTTCTTTGCAATAGACTCCACCAAACATTGGACCGATGAAAGTGATATTTTTGTTCTTCCCGAGCACTGTGAGCAGGTGCATACTAATGATTTAATTAATCAAAGCTTTCATTTTTAAAGATCCATTGATACATGTACTTAAGCATAATTTCATATATATAATGAATGACATCTGGCACCCATCTTGAATATAGGTGGTTTTTTATCCGGAACGTTCTGATCCAAGATGGTGGTACGTGATCCAAGTTGCACCACGAAGTAAGCAAATTTTTGAAGATAGAGATGTGGATATGGAGATGCCACTACCAATGCCGGATCCAATTGATCTCGATAAATATAGCGAAGAAGATGAAGATCACAATCTGAGCCAAGAGGAAGATGCGCATAATGACATTGCATGGGAGGAAGATTGAGATCACGATATTGAGGAAGAAGACAACGATCATCAAGAATCACCACACTTTATTGAAGAAGATGATCAAGTACTGTTAGGTGAACACATGATGCTAGAGTACCATGATGATATAGGAGATCAACTCGGTATAGAGTTAGAGATAGACTTGTTTGGCGCGTTAGACTTGGCTCAAGATGAAACAGTTCATGTAAATGCTCTTCATTGATTTTTTTCATCTCAAACTTGGACATGAATATATGAGCTTCAAAGGCTTGATGTACATGCTCTCATACTTTTATTCTCTCAAAAGATCAAACATGTATGAAAATTTAAAAAAATTTGTCATTGGCAAAAACTAACTTTTAAGGCCTATATGAGTAAAAAAGCTCTCTGAAAAACGTCGCTATAAAACTCAGGGGGGTCACTATGTATAAACCCTCTATATCACGTGCGTTCAAGGCCTATATTTAAAATCCCTTATCTGTAAAATTTTTCATTAATAAAATGTACCCCTTTTCTATACAAATCTGTAAATTTTTTCCAAAACTATTTTAAATAGTCCCTTATGTATATTTATTTATGTAAATTTTAGAAATAAAAAATATCCTTCTATTGAACTCACGTGATAGGGTTACATATGATGAGTGATCCCCCCGAGCTATAAAATAGTATCTCAGTGTCACTATATAGCGACACTTACATTTTTGACAAACGTCGCTATATAGCGACTTTAGAAATCATCACTATATAGTGACGTTTGCTAAAAGTCGCTATATAGCGATGCTTTATAGCGAGATGCGCTTCCCATATCGACGATTAGCACCCCGCGCACACTAAACATCGGTACTTAAACATCACAATAGGATCCGTGTGTAGTAGTGATACAATGTCAAGCTATTGCTTTATCTTGTGATTACGTAGGTGATAGAACGATTTCCCACTAGAAAGAAGATGACGTAAGTATAAATGGCAACCACAGTAATGACAATGCGTAGTCCTATTGTATGCATGAAGTTGATACCCTGAGTAGGTTCACTATTTGAAAATCCCTAATATCACATGCGTTCAACAGAATTGGTATTAAGTACCCCTTATGTATGTATAATTCTATAACTCCATAAGAAAATAAAACCCTTCTATTGAACACACGTCCTATCTTACATATACTTTAGTGAACCCCCAGGCTAGATACCAATGAGTCACCCTCTATTGAGCTGAAGCCAAGCATAGATCATCACAGTCGTTGCACTTTGACATTTTTTGCCTCTTTGGGATTTTAACATGTCCAAAGCTTTTTTTCCAAAGAGTATACAAAGTATGAAAAGATGCTGGTGCATGCCCTCTTTGCCTCTATGTTTCTCCAATAGAGTTAAATACTTCTTTTTTGGTCAAACCTATCGGAAGATGCATTTCTGATAGGTGGGGTTGCGGTAAAGCATTTTCATAAATGTAATCTTTCAAAATTGCTGTTGCCGCAACCGTTGAGGCTCTTGTTTTGGGCCTTCCTATGTTTCCATGAATGTTAAATTTAACTCCATACTTTGCTTTATTAGCCAAATTCCAATATGTGCCATGTGATAATCCTGTAATAATGCGATATGCATTATTGCATATACTTTTTCCATTTATAAGAGGCCTTATTTGATGTCCTGAACTTCGCCTTCTCTTATCATTTACAAGAAAGCAAGACAATCTCATGAGTAGGTATTCATTTCTTCTGCTTCCTTTCCTTTGCCAGACATGTTCTCTACAACCCTTGATGTCATGTAAGTTAATGGATCGCATACATGTATGCTTACAGCATGTAGATCGCATTGCTTTTAGCATAACATCTTCATTCATTACTCTTATTCTCTTTGGTTGCTTTTCTGGATCTGCCTGCACTCGTTGTCTTTTCATGCATCTATATGTCCGTTTTGGGACCTTCTGTACATTCTTATTTGGATTTGTGTAGTTCTCCTTGTAAGATTTATTTGTCACGTTGTTTTCATGAGATGTTGCATCCTTGATCTTATCACTCTGATAGTCAAATACTGAATATTCCTTTGTTGATGTCATCCTTGCTTTTGATACATTCGTCAAACCATTTGTAACATTTACAAGTTCACAATCAAAGTCAAACACCGAATAGTCCTTTGTTGATCTCATCCCTACTTTTGATACAATCGTAGAACCACTTGTCACAATGGCATTAGAGTGTCCCGAATGATCTTCAAACTCATCTATTCCTAAGAGAACATCACTCATTGATGCACTTTCTATGGATTTCATAACTCCATAGTCAGTGGTGATAGAGTGTCCAGAATGATCTTCAAACTCATCTATTCCTGAGAGAACATCGCTCATTGATGCACTTTCTATGGATTTCATAACTCCATAGTCTTGAAACTCCTCTACTCCAGAGAGAACATCACTCATTATACTATCGTGCATGATTTCCATAATTCCATAGTTACCTGCTTTGACTCCAAGAACTTTATCAGTATCCATGAAGCCATCCATGCTTGAAGATATAACACTTTTGACATCTTTGCCCAAGTTCTCAATGTGCATGAACTCATCCACCCCGGATAAGGCATCACTTGTGAAATATTTTTCTTTCTCGGTACCAATGAACTCATCGACTTCTGATAAGACGTAAGTGCTATAGTTGAGTGCATTGGAATCATCCATCTCTGAAGGAATAGAGCTTGGTACATTGGCATATTCTTTCAATTCTTTGATATTGTAGTATACATTATGTTTATCATTAAAAACCACATGCCGAGTCTTTCCAATCTTTAAAAATTGCATGCTCCATCTCAAATCCTTACCTACCTCATAGTAGGGACCATCCAATGACATTGAGTTATCATCCATACCATCATGAGTAACTTTTTGAATTTTCATCTACGCAAATGTCTAGTGTTTAACTTGTTCAAATCCCAAGACTTGACCTTCTGCTACATACTTATTTGTAAATGATAACATTTGTAAAATATCTCCCACTCTAAAATCCAAAGATATGCACTTTGTATTCCTGATGACATGTGTTGGATAAGTCTCATCTCTGTCCCATGCAATAAATGCTTTGTTGGAAGTATTATAGGGCAGAACATCTCCAAGGATTTCCATATCCGCACACTTATGCTTTAGCTCAACATGTGCACTAAGAATCCTTGATACGATAACCGCCACCTTATCTTCGCCAAGTCTTCTAAAGTGACAAGTAGAATTTGGATCACTTTCATGGATTGTAGCAAATGCAACTACTTCTCTTTTACAACATAAAATCACCTCCATCCCCGGAATAAATTTTGTAGCCATCTCCTTTATGAGTTTCCTTTGCAGACAAGCTGTAACAACCATTATAAAGAACATTAGTCTCTTCTCAATAATCTACTTTATTAATGATTTAAACATCCAGAACTTGTTTGAAAATTTAATTAGACACTAACAAATAACAACCGTAAACAAATAACAACCCTAAACCCTAAACCCTAAACCATAAACCAAAACAACCCTAAACCCTAACCAATAACAACCCTAAACCCTAACTCCCAAACCCTAAACCCGAAACCCTAAACCCTAACCCCCAAACCCTAAACCCTAAACCCTAACCCCTAAACCCCAAACCCTGACTCCCAAGCCCTAAACCCTAAACCCCAAACCCTAAACCCTAACTCCTAAACCCTAAACCCTAACTCCTAAACCCTAAACCCTAAACCCTAAAACCTAAACCCTAAACCCTAAACTCTAACCCCCAAACCCTAAACCCTAAACCGTAACTCCCAAACCCCAAACCCTAAACCCTAACTCCCAAACCCTAAACCCTAAACCCTAACTCCTAAACCCTAAACCCTAAACCCTTAACCCTAACCCCCAAACCCTAAACTCTAAACCCTAACTCCTAAACCCTAAACCCTAAACCCTAAACCCTTAACCCTAACCGCCAAACCCTAAACTCTAAACCCTAACCCCTAAACCCTAAACCCTAACTCCTAAACCCTAAACCCTAACTCCCACACCCTAAACCCTAAACCCTAAACCCTAAACCCCAAACCCTAAACCTTAAACTCTAACTCCCAAACCCTAAACCCTAACCCCCAAACTCTAAACCCTAAACCCTAAACCCTAAACCCTAACTCTCAAACCCTAAACCCTAAACCCTAAACCCTAACTCCCAAACCCTAAACCCTAAACCTTAAACCCTAAACCCTAACTCCCAAACTCTAAACCCTAAACCCCAAACCCTAAACCCTAAACCCCAAACCCTAAACCCTAAACCTTAAACTCTAACTCCCAAACCCTAAACCCTAACCCCCAAACCCTAAACCCTAAACCCTAAACCCCAAACCCTAAACCCTAAACCCTAAATCCTAAACCCTAAACCCTAAATCCTAAACCCTAACCCCCAAACCCTAAACCCTAAACCACCAAACTCTAAACCCTAACCCCCAAACCCTAACCCTCAAACCTTGAACCCTAAACCCTAAACCCTAAACCCTAACTCACCAAACCCCAAATCCTAAACCCAAACCACGAAATCCTAAACCTTAAATCCTATGAGTGTTTTCAAGTAATATCATTTATTTAAGTAATAGTTTTAATTAGAATTCATAAGTAATAGTGGAATTGATAGTTGGGAGGGTGGTAGTGGGAGAAAGGGAGAGTGGGAAAGTGGAGAAAGGGAGTGTGGGAGGGTGGTAGTGGGAGAAAGGGAGAGTGGGAGAGGGAGTGGGAATGGGGGCGGTGGGGGTGGGGGTGGGGGTGGGGGTGGGAGGATGGGAGTGGGAGTGGGAGAGGGAGTGGGAATGGGGGAGGTGGGGGTGGGGGTGGGAGAATGGGAGTGGGAGTGGGAGAGGGAGTGGGAATGGGGGAGGTGGGGGTGGGGGTGGGAGAATGGGAGTGGGAGTGGGGGAGGGAGTGGGAATGGGGGAGGTGGGGGTGGGGTGAGGGTGGGAGGATGGGAGTGGGAGTGGGAGGGGTGGGGAGTGGGAGTGGGAGGATGGGAGTGGGAGAGGGAGTGGGAATGGGGGAGGTGGGGGTGGAAGTGGGAGGGGTGAGGTGGGAGGATGGGAGTGGGAATGGGGGAGGTGGGGGTGGAAGTGGGAGGGGTGGGGTGGCAGGATGGGGGAGGGAGTGGGAATGGGGGAGGTGGGGGGGGTGGGAAAATGGGAGTGGGAGTAGGAATGGGGGAGGTGGGGGGGTGGGAAAATGGGAGTGGGAGTGGGAGTGGGAGAGGGAGTGGGAGGATGGGAGTGGGAGGGGTGAGGTGGGAGGATAAGGGTGGGAGAATGGGAGTGGGAGTGGGAATGGGGGGGGAGGGGTGGGGGTGGGAGGATGGGAGTGGGAGTGAGAGGTGTAGGTGGGAGGATGGGAGTGGGTGGGAGAATGGGAGTGGGAGTGGGAATGGGGGGGGAGGGGTGGGGGTGGGAGGATGGGAGTGGGAGTGAGAGGTGTAGGTGGGAGGATGGGAGTGGGTGGGAGAATGGGAGTGGGAGTGGGAGTGGGAATGGGGGAGGTGGGGGTGGGGTGAGGGTGGGAGTGGGAGGGGTGGGGTGGGAGGATGGGAGTGGGAGAAGGAGTGGGAATGGGGAAGGTGAAAGAATGGGCGTGGGCGTGGGAGTGAGAATGGGGGAGGTGGGGTGGGAGGATGGGGGTGGGAGTGGGAGTGGGAATGGGGTGGGAGTGGGAATGGGGTGGGAGGATGGGAGTGGGTGGGAGAGAGAGAGAAGATAATCTAATAGAGAGGCCAATGGGAGAGGAGATAATGTTATAGAAGGACCAATGAGAGAGAAGCACTTAAAACCCTAGTTTTTCTTATATATATTCTCCTTCTCTCATTATTTCTCATTTCAACAAGGAAGAGCAAGAGGAGAAGCAAAAAGAGCAGGAAGAGCAAAAGCAAGCACAAGCATCGATTTCAACTTTTTTCCAGGTACTTTTTTTAAAATTTGTATTCTTTCAAATTTTATTATAGAGAGAGAAAAGTGAAGGAAAGATTTTTAGAGAGAGAATATAAGAGAGAGAGTCTTGCTGCCTCGGCAGCAAAAGAGAGAGAGAAAGAGAGAGGGAGAGAGAGGAGAGAAGGGGGGGGAAAGAGAGGGGAGAGAAAGGGAGGGGGGAGAGAAGGGGGAGGGGGGGAAGACAGGGGAGAGAGGGGGGAAGCCGCGAGGGGGGGGAGAGAGAGAGGGGAGGGGGAGGCCGCTGCCGCGGCAGCGGAGAGAGGGGGGGAGGGAGGGGAGGGGAGGGGAGAGAGAGGGGAGGGGAGAGGGAGGGGAGGGCTGTCGCGGCAGCGGAGAGAGGGAGGGAGAGGGAGGAGGGGGAGGGGAGAGAGAGAGGAGGGGGGGGTTGCCGCGACAGCGAGAGAGGAACGGGGGGGGGAGAGAGAGGGGGGGTGCGAGAGAGAGGGGAGGGAGAGATAGAGAGGGGGGGCCGCTGTCGCGGCAACGAGAGAGGAGGGAGGGGGGAGAGAGAGAAGGGGGGCGGCGAGAGAGAGGGGAGGGAGAGAGAGAGAGGGGGGGCCGCTGCCGCTGCCGCGGCAGCGAGAGAGGGAGGGGGGGGAGAGAGAGAAGGGGGGGCAGCGAGAGAGAGGGGGGAGAGGGAGGGGAGGGGAGGGGAGAGAGAGAGGGGGGAGCCGCGGCAGCGAGAGAGGGGGAGGGGGGGGAGAGGGAAGGGGGGGGGGAGCGGGGGCAGCGAGAGAGAGGGGAGGGAGAGAGAGAGAGGGGGGGGCCACTGCCACTGCCACGGCAGCGAGAGAGGGAGGGGGGGGAGAGAGAAGGGGGGGCAGCGAGAGAGAGGGGGGAGAGGGAGGGGAGAGAAAGAGGGGGGAGCTGCTGCCGCGGCAGCGAGAGAGGGGGAGGGGGGAGAGGGAAGGGGGGGGGCCAGGGGCAGCAAGAGAGAGGGGAGGGAGAGAGAGAGAGGGGGGGGCCGCTGCCGCTACCGCGGCAACGAGAGAGGGAGGGGGGGGAGAGAGAGAAGGGGGGGCAGCGAGAGAGAGGGGAGGGAGAGAGAGAGAAGGGGGAGAGGGAGGGGAGGGGAGGGGAGAGAGAGAGGGGGGAGCCGCTGCCCCGGCAGCGAGAGAGGGGGGGGGAAGAGGGAAGGGGGGGTGGAGAGGGAAGAGAGAGGGGGGGCCGCTGCTGCGGCAGCGAGAGAGGAGGGGGGGAGAGAGATAAGGGGGGGCAGCGAGAGAGAGGGGGGGGAGAGGGAGGGGAGGGGAGGGGAGAGAGAGAGGGGGGGACGCTGCCGCGGCAGCGAGAGAGGAGGGGGGGGAGAGAGAGAAGGGGGGGGATGCGAGAGCAAGAGAGAGGGGGAGGGAGAGAGAGAGAGGAGGGGGGGGCCGCTAGGGGGGGAGAGGGACGAGAGAGGGGGGGCCGCTGCCATGACAACGAGAGAGGAGGGGGGGGAGAGAGATAAGGGGGGGTAGCGAGAGAGAGGGGGGGGAGAGAGAGAGAGGGGGGAGAGGCAGGGGAGGGGAGGGGAGAGAGAGAGGGGGGGTCGCTGCCGCGGCAGCGAGAGAGGAGCAGGGGGGAGAGAGAGAAGGGGGGGGATGCGAGAGCGAGAGAGAGGGGGAGGGAGAGAGAGAGAGGAGGGGGGGCCGCTGCCGCGGCAGCGAGAGAGGAGGGGGGGAGAGAGAGACAGGGGGGGGAGGCCACTGCTGCGGCAGCGGAGAGAGGGGGGAGGAGAGGGAGGGGGGGGAGAGGAAGGGAGGGGAGGGGAGAGGAGAGAGAGAGGGGGGGCCGCTGTCGCAACAGCGAGAGAGGAGGGGGGGAGAGAGAGGGGGGGCGCGGCAGCGAGAGAGAGGGGGAGGGAGAAAGAGAGAAGGGGGGGGACCGCTGCCGTGCCGAGAGAGAAGGGGGGGGAAAGAAAGAGAAGGGGGTGGGAGAGGAGGGGGGCGGCAGAGAGAGAAGGGGGGGCCGCTACCGCGGCAGCGAGAGAGAGGGGGAGGGAGAGAGAGAAGGGGGGGCCGCTGCCACGGCAGCGAGAGAGAAGGGGGGGAGAGAGAGAGAAGAGGGGGAGGCGCAGCGAGAGAGAGGGGGGAGAGAGAGAGAGAGAGAGGGGGGGGCCGCTGCCGCGGCAGCGAAAGAGAGGGAGGGAGGAGAGAGAGAGAGAGAGAGAGGGGGGAGAGAGAGAGAGAGAGGGGGAGGCCGCTGCCACGGCAGCGAGAGGGAGAGAGGGGGGGAGAGAGAGAGAGGGGAGGGGAGAGAGAGAGAGGGGGGAAGCCGCGGCAAGTGAGAGAGAGAGTGGGAGCGCAAGTGAGAGAGAGGGAAAAGGTGAGGAGAAAGGGAGAGAGAGAGAGAGAGGGGAAATGAAGAGGAGGGGAGAGAGTAGACTAAGATGAGAGGAAACGTAGACTAGAGCGGAGAGGAAAGAGAGAGAGAGAAGAGTGAGAGAGATGGACGAGAGATGAAAATTTAGAGAGGGAGGACACGAGAAAGTACGATCGAGATAGAAAATCTTACCAATGAAGAGGAGAAATGAGTGGGCGATGATCGAGAAAAGATAAAGGAGCTACGATCAATGAGGCATATGAGAGGAGATTGGTGTGTGATTTAGTCGAAACTTAAACAAACAAAACTATAAACCTTGGTGTTTGATGAAAATTTAGAGAGGAAGGGCACAAGAGAAAGTACGATCGAGATAGAAAATCTTACCAATGAGGAGAAAAAATGAGTGGGCGACGATCAAGAAGAGATAAAGGAGAGATGTTTTGATGGAAGAATTTGGGAGCTACGATCAATGAGGCATATTAGAGGAGATTGGTGTGTGATTTAGTCGAAACTTAAACAAACAAAACTATAAACCTTGGTGTTTGAAAAGAGAAACGTGTGGAAACTAGAATTTCAAATTTCTCGCCTTTTTTTAAACTATGAATCCTTGTGTTTGAAAAGATAAACGTGTGAAAACTTGAAAATTGTGATAAAAGACAACCTTGTGTTTCAAAAGACAAACGCGTGGATGTGAAAATTGTGATAAAAGACAACCTTGTGTTTCAAAAGACAAACGCATGGATGTGAAAAGACAAATGTATGCTAAAAGCAAAACTTGTAGAAACTTGAATTTTAAATTTTTCTTTGTTTTTGAATTTAAAATGAGTTTCACTTTCATTTTCAATTTACTAGTTTAATTTAGACTATAATGCATTTTGTTTTGGAATATAAAAAGTATAATTTTAATTTTATTACATTTTAAATCAAAATTTTAAAAGTAGTTTAACTTACATTCGTTATTATTACTTTAATTTATTTCTTTTTAGGGAGAATTAATATATTCTTCTAGGTAAATATTAAATTTTTAATTTTAAGTCTTGTTTTCTTTATTTTACGTTATTTTTTCATAAACTTTAAGTTAAACTACTTTATAGTTTTTATTATTTAAATTCAAATTTATTAAGATTTTGACTTCTTATTAATGTGAATGTAGGTAAATATTAAATTTTTAATTTTAAGTCTTGTTTTCTTTATTTTATGTTATTTTTTCATAAACTTTAAGTTAAACTACTTTATAGTTTTTATTATTTCAATTCAAATTTATTAAGATTTTAACTTCTTATTAATGTGAATGTTCAATTCTTATGAGTTGTAAGTAAATTAGTTTTTGAAAATATAAATTTTATCTTTTTTAAAATGAGAAGGGGAAGGGAGAGAGAGAGAAGGGGGGGGCCGCTGCCGCGGCAGCGAGAGAGAATGGGGGGGGAGAGAGAGAGAAAGGGGTGGGAGGATGGGAGTGGGAGAGGGAGTGGGAATGGGGAAGGTGAAAGAATGGACGTGGGCGTGGGAGTGAGAATGGGGGAGGTGGGGTGGGAGGATGGGGGCGGCAGCAAGAGAGAAGGGGGGGGAGAGAAGGGAGGGAGAGAGAGAGAAAGGGGTGTGAGTTTAAAAAAGATAAAATATAAATTTTATCTTTTTTAAACTCACAACCTTAGTGTATTAAAAAGAATAATGGAAAATAGATTATTTTTTGCTCTTAATTCGCAACCTAAGGATATTAAAAAGAACAATGGAAAAGAAATTATTTCTTGCTTTTCTTCGCTTCGATGGTTGGTGTAGTCTAGATTAGCATAGATTAGTTTGTCCTTAGAGGAGAGAACTCCAAAAAAACCAATCAAAGCCATGCTCAAAATTTCCCGACTAGTTCCTAATCGGAGTCAGTCCATTCGTTCACATTCGGTTTCACAGTCACAACAACCCTACCATTTAAGCAACGATTAAGGTTTTTAAACTTTCAAGATGATTGAAAGTTGTATCAGTGGACATGACAGATTACAGTTGTGGAAGTTGACAGAGCATTTTACACCTATATCAGTTGCGAGAGTTGACAGAGCATTTTGCACTTATATATGACAGACTTCAAATTTGTATTCAGAGATCATTGTAAATCCTTATTTTTTTTCACATTTATGCTCTAAGCCTTGTAAAGCCTTTTAGGCTATTCCCAAAGCATTTATGCTTTAAGCCTTGTAAAGCCTTTTAGGCTATTCCCAAAGCATGAAATTGATACTTATATGATTGGGAAGAATAAAAACTTGAGGTGTATTAATGGGACTCATTGTACTTTTGATTTTTCAAAGTAATTGTAGTTTGTCAAAGTACTTAAAATTTGTGTTGTGCTTGAATACAGGATGGATCTTGAGGCTACAGCATTTGTCAATGGTATGACACTGAAATACAATGGAAGAATTTATGCCCCAAAGGACTTCACAAACTGGACAGTTGTTGACACAACAAAGAAAGCATGGTTCTTGGTCTTAAGTAAAGGAAATCTCATTCTAGTGATGACAAAGAGAGAGTTGGAGAAAGATGAGTGGGCATCAAATGTATCTTTCTCAAAGAGCAATTTGATTCAAGGGGGCACCTTAGTAGGAATAAAAATTGAAAAAGACAGCAGTACAATGATGATTTACACAAAGTCAAGAATGAGCAACAGATCGTTTCTTCTTTCTAAGAAAGATGCAATGCACTTTGTGATGCCGCCGCCAAAAGCACCTAGATTTCCTGAATTGGTTCCTGCATTGGAGATCCTTCAACATGTGTGGGAGGAATTTCCCATTGAGGAAGCAAGAAAAATGCAGTCAAAGATTATCCTTGAATACTTTCAGGGTGTTATCCAACAAGGTTCAACTTCATTGGAGGGACCTAAGGTGCAAGAATCCACACATGAGAAAGGAAGTGATGAGACACGCCATGTAGACCTGGTTCATGGTAATACAAATGAGAGAGGAAGTGGAGTGGATGAGACAGAACACATTGTAGCAATGGATGAGGGTCTTGTACACGACGTGGATGCTTACAAGGGATCTACATCTGAGACAGGAATTGAATTGGTGGAGACCGGACATGTACATGCATCTCAGACAAAAATTGAATTGAGTGAGACACGACATGCATCAGATAAGACAGGACATGCACACACATCTCTTGTTCATGGTATTACTCACTTAGATGGTGTAACTCATGAAGTCGATGGAATAACAGAACAAGTGAAGCCCTTAAGTATACCTGAAGTTGAGGCAATAGAAGAAGAAGTAGGGCGATCTAAAGCAGTTCACATTGAGCCCCTAAAAGATAAACCTCGACGTCAAATGCAAAAGGCAAGTACTTCACGAGCTACAGTTCCAAGTCCTATAACTGGAAAAAGAGGTCGTTCATATACAAAGAAAGGGCAAAGAAGAGAAGAGGAAGAACATGAAGAGGATGCGGAGGGTCTTGAAATGGAGTCAGATCTAGAAGCAGAAATGTTATCAATGAAGAACCTAAATCTTCGCTTGAATGAGGCTGTGACAGATGAGGATCCAGGATATATATGGGGCCAGAAGACTCAAGTTATACATGCTTCAACAGTGGTCAAAGCAAGTGTCTTCACCAACAGCAGGACCTTAGATACAGCCTATGCTGAAAAGATTTTTCAGGCTTTGATTGATGGAAAAAAACCAGTTGTTTCTAATTTGGTACTCCGTCCAAGAACATTTTGGCCAATCATGGGAGATTATAGTCAATCCATCAATTTCTCTCAGCCTATAGATTTTGAGATGCAATTCACTAAGTTCCTCAGAAAACAAGTTCCCTCACTTCAAGAAGGACAGAGTTCAGTGAATGATCTAGAACGACATATAAGGGATGCCAAGAGAAATTTCTTAGCTCTTTGTACATTTGAGGCAATAGATGGTCAGCACTATGCCTATGCTTGTAATGAGCGCTCTAGAGATGCATACAAGAAAGGAGAAATTACTTATCAAACCTTCGCGAGTGTGCCTCAATTTCACTACTATTCTGCATGCATCTGTATCTTCAAGAACGAGAAAAAATATTTGATTGAGTCAGAAAGACTTAATCATGACATTTATGCACTACAAAAAATCACCTCCACTTCAGAGATGTTGCTCAAAGCTAGGACCATATGGAAAACTTTTAATTCTCCTTTGACCACTCTCAAAAGAACTGCAACTAAAGTGGAAGCGGATAATCTTGTTGACTTCTACACATGCTTGAGTGCCATTGTACCAAGGGGAAAGCAGGAAAGAGCAGAGGTGATTACAAGCTTCAAGACAGTAAGGGATAGGTATCAAGACTACACAAGCATACTTTTCCGTAGTGATGAAGTTTTTCATCAGATCAAAGATGTGTGTCTTGCATGTGAGAAAGGAGATGTTACATATGAGGCTCCATCATTGATTAAAGAGAAGGCAAAGAAGATTGAGAAAAAAGAGATGACAGCTCGGATGTGGAGGCCTTTAAGAAACCTACCAGACAAATACGCAAGTCTTGCTGCAGAGAAATTAATGTCCAAAGAATGGTTTTTTGGCAAAAAGGATAAAGATCATTGCATGGAAGATTGCATCATCCAACAGGTCAAGCGTGATGCAGTAAAGAGTGCAATTGAATATTTATTGGGAGAAAAAAATATTCCAATTAGCCAATGTAAAATTGATCATAACATTGTGAGGCAGATGGCATCAGCTTTACCGTCAGCTAAAGAGAAGGCTTGGGCACATAAATGGGTGAAGGTAGAAGATGATGGATCTGAAATTACTCCCTCTATGAGAAGTGACATTCCGGAAAATGTGTATGCATATGCACAAAAAGTCATCAATAACCACACTCTCAGAAAAGAAAAAACTTTGAACAAGGGCTTTTATTTCATACATGAAATCATTTCAGAGTCTAGAAAGAGTGTTGAGTGCAAGGGAGTTTCATTGAGTGATTTTTTGTCTGACGACACTGCTTGGGAGAGACCTCAGCTTTTCTTTGTCTATGAAATATCACCGGATGACATCCGTCAACTCCTTGACAGAATATTACATACCACCATTGGTAGAGTGGGACAATGTAATATAGTCATATTTGCTGATAAAGATGACAAGGAACAAATGTCTACTACCCTAGAAAAACAATATGGCAATGAGCTCAAGATTTACAATGGGATATACTCAAGAAAAAGGGACAAGAGAGAATGCGGTCTCAAGATACAGAGTCTAGAAACCTTTTTCTTGTGCATGAAGAGCCCTTACAATGATCACTCCTTACAAAACAATATAAGAGGGAATGCAAAGAGATTGCAACTACTGCTGGAAGAGCATGAAGCTCCAAGTCCCCTCCATCGCAACGCAAATCACTATGAAAGGCCAGCAAAAAGTGCTGATCTTTTAATTAGTATGATGGAATTTTTGCTACCGTCCGGATGGGAAGTCACATTGTGCCGAATGGGACATCTGTTTGAAGCTCTTATCAGAAAAGGACACAATGTAAATATTATTGAGAGCCCTGCTTGCTTGGAATACCTTGATACCGTGGCTTCTCTCACAATAAAGTTTGATAAGAAAGGTCCGATCTCACATGAAGAGGATGACATAGAGATGATCATGTATGATGAGAGCAAGAAAGATGATGAAAATGATCAAAGCTCTTAATATAATAGTGAGGACACCAGCGATAGCAAGGAAGCAGAAGAAGATGGATATGACACTAACCTTGCCTCTGAAGGTTACATAAAAAGACCACAAAGATATGTAGAGGTATGAAGACTTATGTTTAATTTTCTTTATTCATTTAAAGGTCTTTTTAAATTTATAATTAATTTAAAATTTTGAATCTCATAATTATTTTATCCTTTTATAGGAGAAGGGAGAGGAGGAGGATGAGGAGGACATAGCTGGAGCAGAGAATATAGAAAGCTCATCTCAAGAAAGCAAAGCTGCTCTGGCTATCCGTTGGATGACTCTAGAAAATAATCATACATTGCAGCAAATGGAGAAGTCATTTCAAGTTAGGTTTCAAGTTCGAGAACAACCTCTTACTTTTATATTCGATGAAGAGGACATTTCAATCCTCATAAACTTCAAGAAAGAGGTCAATGACAAGGTTATAATAGCCATCCTCAGGTTTGACACAAACTTTTTACTAACTTTATGCTTTTGTATTTCCATTGGATCAAATGAACTAATATTCTTTTCTTTTTATTGCAGTATGGTTTTACAACAGCTTTCGCTATATATACAAAGATGTGCATATATGGTCGATCCTCTTATTTCTAGTGTACTTAGCAATAAGCAGAAGACCATAGATGATGTTTTTAAGTGGTTGCAACCTATTGATTTGACTGCGGCGTGAGTTATCTTTACCGCATATCACGAGGAGTGAGTATCAATCCCTACCTAGCTTATTTCTTACATTGTGGAGGATTATATCAAATAATAATTATTCTTAATTGATAATGCAGCTTGCATTGGAGCTTGGTATTGTGGACATCTTAGCCAAGCAATGCTTCTTTGTCAATTCAATAGCATCTATCCATGGCAGTGTGTCAGAGTAAGTATAACCTACTTGTGTCATAATTATGTCAATGAGATGCATCCTATGCAATGCGCACATTCATTTATGTTTTCTATTTTGATGTGTAGATTTGCTCGAAAGTTGGTAAGTGCTATAGATGCACTTATGCAAATGGAGGGTGACTTGGAAGATCAAATAGAGTATGTAACATGCCCTGCAGCGAAGCAGAATGATGACCACAGTTGTGGGTGGAGAGTTGGATATAACTGCTTTTTGCTCCTTGCTCAAATTTTTAATTTGAGAGGCGGTGAAACCTCATTGTCCACATATACAGACTTGCATCTATATGCATTTATGTCATCTATCATTAAGGCATTTATTGATAACATGGTGGAGCATCCAGAGGAAACATTGGTTGCTACGCCCATAAGTTGTCCTGATGTAACCGCTGTATTGGGCGAAATGGGGAGCTCTTCTGAGGTTAAGGTCATCATTAGCAAGCAACCTCGTGTTTTGACTTTTGGTAGCGAGGAAGTTACAATCCTCTCCGACCCTTTGAAAGAGGCTAATGACAAAGTCATGATGGCCATCCTCAGGTTTGATATGAACATCTCTTGGCTTGATACTTCAATCATTTGATTCAATCTGCTTCTAACATTTGTTTATTTATTGCTGCAGTACGGTTATATCTCATTTTCCTTGATCAGTACAGAATCACATCTGTATGCTCGATTCTCTTCTTTCAATTGTACTTAGTGATACCAAGAAGACAGTAGATGATGTTTGTTCAATTCTACAACCTTTAGACTTGGATGGCATACTACTTGTCTTTATGCCATACTATGAGAAGTAAGTATGGTCTCAATCTTTCTTTTACTCTCTTATTTATAATATTGTGTCAATTAATACTTAATATTGTGATAAATCTTATCGCTCTTTATTGGTGATGTAGTTCACATTGGAGCCTGATAGTATGGGACCTTGATGACAACCATTGTTGGTTTGTCAACTCAATTACAGGCTTTCATGGGGTGTTCAGGTAAGTGTTCTTTTATCATATCATTATGAACATGCATCTTACTATTTACTACACAAATTCACTTTGTCATATGTCATGATGGACAGGTCTGCAAACAAGTTAGTTTCTGCGATTATGAAAATCAGGGAGCATCAAGACCAACTAAATTTCCAGACATGCCTCACAGTGGAGCAAAAAGACATGTTTAGTAGTGGGTGGAGAATTGCCTACAACTTCATGTTGTATCTCAATGAAATTTTTGAACATGTCTCCATAGAAGCATATACCAAGCTCGAGCTACAAGATTTTGTGGCTAAGACTGTTCACTATCTAACTGCTATGATTGGGAAACAACATGATGGACTCAATGAAGAACCTGAGGGAGCCAAAGAAAAAGAAGAGACAATTCAGTCTCCTTCTGTATCACAGCCTCAAGTAGAAGCATTACAGTCTACACTTGAATTAGAGACTCAATGCATTCTTCCTACACAAGAAGTGGAGACTCAATGTGCATCTACAACATCACATCTTGTAAAGGAGGAAGAGATTAAGTCTATCCCGATTGCACCAAAAGTAGAATCTCAATGTACACCATCCACACAAGTAGAGACTCAATGTACTCTTAGAGAATCATAGCCTCAAGAGGACTCATCAGACTCTATTCAGTTGTAAAACATGTAGAAAGAAACATGAGTCCTTGAAGATTTTTATCTTGTTTGTATTGATTAATGATAGTGTTTTTAAAACTTATGTTAAATGTTGCAATACATTAGGATATTTTATGATATTTATTCATTACAATACATTAGGTTTTACTTTTTTGAAAGTCTAATTTATTATGTACAATAAATATCTTATGATGAGAATCTAATAATTATATCATTCTTATGTTCCATCACTTTATTTTATAGATTTCAATGTACTCAAAATCTATCATTTATTATGTACAGCAAGTCTAACTTATATTATATTAAAAGAATATCTCATGATGAGATTCTAATAATTACTAACTTATATTATATTAAAAGAATATCTCATGATGAGATTCTATTAATTATATCATTCTTGTGTTCCATCATTTTATTTTATAGATTTCAATGTACTATCACTATCTTACATGTCTCAAATGTCTCCCATTACGGTCTTGCATCCCATCATTTAATTTTATAATGTCTCGCATTACGATCTTGCATCTAGTCATCTCGCATTACGGTCTTGCATCTGTAGTTCTATAAATTCCCTAGTAGTCGTTCATCTTCTATATCTCACCCGCAGCAGACACTTCTTCCACTTTGCTCTTCTTACCTTACTCCTCTCCTCAAGCTTGCTCCTTCCTCTCCTCAAGCTTGCTCCTTCCATCTTGCCCGCAGCCTTGCCTCCTCTTCTCAAGCATACTCCTTTCATCTTTCCTTACCTCCTCTAGTTACCTTCCTCACTCTCGTTACCTTCCTCACCTCGTTCGTCTTCTATATCTTTCCTCACTCTCGTTACCTTCCTCACCTCGTTCGTCTTCTATATCTCACCCGCAGCAAAAACTTCTTCCACATTACTCTTCTTACCTTACTCCTCTCCACACTTCTTCCACTTTACTCTTCTTACCTTACTCCTCTCCTCAAGCTTGCTCCTTCCATCTTGCCCGCAACCTTACCTCCTCTTCTCAAGCATACTCCTTTCATCTTGCAGCCATTATAGATCTTTTTAAGATAATCAATTCTGTCGAGCAAGCCATTAGCAGCCTCAAAGAATGAATTGCCGAGAACCAAGGAAAGAGAGAGGAGATAAAGCAAAATCCAGCTCCATTAACCCAGTATGAGAAGGATGACTTTGCTTGTCAGAAGGGCTTAGAGAAGGAAGAGGAAAGAAAAATAAGTATGGCTACTACTGAAATAGATAAATTGCAGTCATATAGGAGAGAGTTGATAGACTTTCAAAGTGAGATATCTTCGCGTGTGGCTCGTTATGGAAGATTTTCCCCCGAGGAAGCGCAAGCCATTCGGAATAAACAAAGTGTTATGCAGGAGAAAATTCATCAATCCTTACTTCTCTTCTATAATTTTAACTACATCGATGAGGAAGAGATGAGCTCAGCTCTTGAATGGGTTGAATTTAGGCTAAGGACTTGAAAATAGAAAATTCATCAAATTGAATGGCTGTAGTCTTGAAAATCTCAGGCTTAACTTTTGAAGGTGTTTATTAACACCATTAAATATTAAGAGAGTTTACAACAACCGAATCTTATTTTTTCATGTAACTTATGTAGTCTTGAAAATCTCAGGCTTAACTTTTGAAGGTGTTTATTAACACCATTAAATATTAAGAGAGTTTACAACAACCAAATCTTATTTTTTCATGTAACTTATGTAGGCTGCGTTAAATTTTATAATTTTAGTTTCATGTCCTTAAAAAATATATAAAAAAATGCTTGTTTTTATGTTTTTATATGTGCTTTGAAGATTGGGTTTTTCTTAAATTTTATCTGAAAACTAGTCCAAAAGTATATGCAAAAATGAATTTGTACATTGACAAGTCCAAAATTAATGAAATAAGTGTTAATAGTAGTAGCTTCTTTCTTGCCACCCCAACAAAGACCATCGCTCCCAACATCTCCATCTTGCTTTTCACCCTAGCCTTGGGCTGTAATACATCATTGCATCGATGCATGGTGCTTGCTGAAAGGAGTTGATGCCCAACGCCACCATTTCTTATTATTTCCCAACACGATAACCATTTCTTCTACTAGTGCTTCCTTTTCTTTATCCTCATCTCTTCCTGAAGGTTTTCTTTCACCAGAAACTTTCTCATTGGTAGCTTTAATTTCTTCTAGCCAGAGCATTCTGTCTTGCTAGTCTCCCCAGCTAATCTCAATCAAAGCCTTCGTGGTGTGAATGTGCCATCCTTGTAGATTCTAGCAACACAAAACAAATGTCACTGAAGAGAAATAGCATAGCATGAGCCTCTAATTATATTTGGGATAAATTGAAAATCAAAGCCAAAAAAGGTAGAGTCTAACTTGGAAGTGCGTTTGTAGCCCCATGATCAAGGTCTAATAATGGTTGGGTTAAGAAAACCCAAGGCTACCTGCATCTTTGGAAACTTTGAAGATATATTCATCTTGAGGCCTTCCATACTCATCAATTCTCCTTCATCCATCACTTTTATAATGTAGGGCACATCATCTTTCGACAACAAGGGCACCTTTACGTTAAAGTATTTGACACATGTTGGATAGCCCCTAGCACTTGGTGATGCTTAGAAGTCCCAGAGCAGTCATTATAGTAGTAAGAAAAGGTAGGAAATAATCATAGCCCCATAAAATCTACCAAAAAAATTCAAAAATAGAGGCCTTCTTGCAGATTCTTCTTGAATGAACTTGCGAGTTCATGCATATTAAGAGCAACCTTAAGGAGGGCTTCAGGATTTGCGGCGGTATCAAGATGTTAGTTTTTATAAAACGTTGTATTAAAACATTTTGAACGTTTTTAAATTAACCCTAGGGCATTTTAAAATGGTCCAGTAGTGAATTTTAATCAGCATCGGCTCTAGCTGATTACCTCATGGTAAATCCATACATCATTTAGTATATCAACACAACACCGCCTACCGTTACGTATTAAGTACACCACAATGTTCCACTACACTGAGCAGTATAATCTGATAGACTGAGTGATGTTTAGCTGTACTTCTCGGTGTTGTTAATCATATATAAGCCAACACCGCGCTAGTACTATTCACGTAATCAAGATTTGTAGAATTCTATGGGCTCTTGGGAAAGACAAGAAGCATCAGAAAGAGAATAAACAAAGCTACAAATAGATTTGTAAGTTTTGTTAGTCCTTGTAAGTTCAAAACAATATCTGGTACCGATGGTGGTCTCGCTTTTGTCGGTTAAAATCCATGAGTTCACACTTAGATACTAATTGGATAATTAGCATTTACATACTATTAGGTAAAGAGTAAGTTAGTTGCATGTGACATTGTACATGGCATTGGAAAAATAGATGATTTTAATTTTTTGCATGAAGTATTTAAGTTGTAACTTGTCTAGACTCTTTGGAAAGACTTGTCACTTAGGATTAGGTAAATAGTTTGTTAGTTGCATGGCTTGGGATTTGACTTTAGTTGCATGACTTAAGATTTCAATCTAGTTGCATGAAATATCGTAGGTGCTAGCAAGCTTTGGAAAAATGGAAAAGTAGACATTACAAGTTGCATGAAATGATTCACTTTTGGAAAAGCTTATACATTTGTGTGTATGTTTTTCTTGATTTTAGCATATGAATTTATTTATAAGCATGTAGCTATAGCCTGTAGCTAGTTGGAGGTTCGCTTAAGCTGACTTGGAACAACTTGTTTGTTGATGAATAATATTATACCACGTGTTGGTTGGGGGTTTGCTTAATAGGCTGACCTAGAACATCTCGCATGTGGTTAAATTTTATACTATATATTAGTATTACAAACTAAGATTTAAGAGTGATGAGGAAATATTTGACTCTGAGCTGGTTGTAGGCTCACTTATGCTGGCCATTTGCATCTCGCTCAAAGTCTCGCTAGTTATGGGGCTGGCAATTGTCAGCTTGTAGCAAGTCCCAAAATTATGGTGTGTACGTGTGGAGATATTGTGCTATACATAGGTTTACTATCCGTATGTTTTATATATTATTAGGTGAAACAAACTAGATATGATTATGTTGCATACGTTGCAATTTGTAGCCCTTATTAGAACTCAAACTCCATAGTACATACATATGTAGAAAAGAAAAATATTAAGGATTGAGGGTATTAGGCAAACAAAGTCTCCTAGCTTAGAAAGTAGTAGTAAAATTTTTTATGAGTACTTTTGTAAGTAATGCTAGCTACTACACTAGTGTAAGTGAAATATTGACATCTGTTAGTAGAGCATGATGTTGCGGATGATCATGGTGCAGATAGATGCTTATTAGAGAGAGAGAAGAATGTGTTAAAAGGCAATTTGCCATCTGACACCTATTTTAACAGGTATATTACCATGTTTACAATCATCCAATTACATCGAGAGGGAGCACGAGAGTTGGATGATTTCTATCTCTTGAGGTCTAGAAAGCTTGCATGGAGTATTCTAAGTTAGTGTCCCAAATAGCCACATTGATTTTGGATATAGAGCTGTAAACGATTCCAAATATTGTTATGTGTCCTAAAATCTAAATGATATGGTAGAATCTAAAACATGAAAATTTATGTGAGTGCATGTATTACTTATATAAATTTTTGTATGTTTCTCTTACAACCTTCATTGCAAGCTTGGCTCTAGAAAAATGAGAAAGAAACCCAACAAAGCCTTGGGATCACGTTACAATGTTGCCTAATAACAAGTGGAAATGCAACTTTTGTCATGAGGAGTACTCAAGCTCCGACACAAGATTGCAAAAGAACTTCTTGGGTGATAGCAACAAACAAATTGGAAAAATGCAAGGTGCCAGGAGTTGAGAGAGTTATAGCCACTCTAGGTAGACAAATGCCTAAAAGTAAGGATAACCAAGTAGATGATATAGTTGCACGTCACCAATCCCAACCTCGTGAATCCACGCCTGATGATATACTCACACATCAAGCTATTAAATCTTTAGATGTGCCAACTCAAAGTAGTGGTGTGCCCTTGTTGACATAGATGGCAAGCTGCTCTATGAAGTATATGTAGAGTGGACAAGGCAGCAATGTGGCTCGTTTGCAATCGTGTGCATCTGCAACAAAGATCTTTGGAAGCATAATTTAAACAAAAACATATAGAGAAAGGGTAACAAGACATTTTCAAGGATATTTATCGTACCAGTTACCTACTAAGTGAGACCTATTGAAGGAAAATAGAAGATCCATAAGTGGCGGTGTTGGCTACAGCACCAGTCGTCATGCCACTTTGCAGAAGATATTTCGAAAGCGATGGAATCATGCTCACAATGACCTTCACTATGCTGGTCATATTTTAGATTCTCAATGGTGGGAATATCTTCGTAAAGCATTGGAACATGTCATTTAGCCTTGGCATAATCTCTTGGGATGATTTTTTGAGGATACATCTAAATATGTTGCTGCTGCTGTCAGGGAATTATCCACTTTTCGAAATAGGGAAGGGTTATTTGCATATACAAGAATACAAGACCTTGCAAAGGATATGCCTACATGGAGATGGTGGGAAGAGTGTGGAGCATCATTACCTCATTGCAAACATTGGCTTTGAAAGTGCTATCCCATCCTTGTAGCAATTTGTTAAGTGTGAAATTGGAGTAATTACAAGTTTATACATTCAATAACCACTAGAAATCTCTTGAAGAAGACAGAAAGAGTAGAGAAATTTGTATATTTTTATGCAAATGGTAGAGTTTTGGATTATGTTAAGGGAGAGATCAGTAATGATGGAGATCTAGCCAAGTGGGTACATTGTGATCTCCTAGGCCCATTGCATGATCCTCCCATTGCTACACAAGTGCAAGTCACATCCAAAGCAAGCTCTAGCAATCATAAGGATGAGGATGAGGAGACTTTGTGATGTATACAAACACACAGGCTTGAAATACTATTGACACTATTGATTGTGGTTACATCATGACTCATTAAAAATTGTGCCATTTAAATTTTGTTGATTGACATCATGCCAATTGGAAGTTATGTTAAAGCACTTAGATGGTATTACAAATGTTTTATTTCCATGTTCAAACTTGGAAAGTATTATCCAATTTCTTGCAACCTATATGTACTTGTGTAAGTGACTCTAGCCACTGCACTTGTGTCTGTGAAATACCAACATCCGTCAATAGAGCATGATGTTGTGGATGATCATGGTGCATATATATGCTTACTCAGAAGAGAGAAGAACGTGGGAAAAGGCTATTTGCCATCCCACGCCTATTTTAAGAGGTAGATTACCATGTTCGCAATCATCTAACTACGTTGGGAGGGGGCAAGACAGTTGGATGATTTCTCTTTCTTGAGGGGGCAAGACAATTTGATGATTTCTCTCTCTTTCTCTCTCTTACAATGGAGTACTCACATGTTGGAAGTCTGGACTAAAATGCTACAACAAGATCAAAAGTTTTTAATGATTATGAAAGAAATTGAATTAACTGCAATCCTTAATTTGACAACACTCGATGGCTCCAGAGAGGATCGCAGGATCAACAACAACATGCAATTACGTTATGATGATAGCAGGTAATCATTGGAGATGTGATATCTACCACCATCAATAATTTTGAGGCTCAGCGGCGGCGAGCATGTTATGACACTTCATGGGAGATATTAAAAGAACAATGCCATGGTGTGGAGAGAGTGGTTGCCATCTTGTAGGCACATGCTATTATTGGCATTGAGACAATAACACAATCAATAGACATGGTTGAAGTTGTTGCAAATGTGGAGAATAATGTTATGATGCTAGATGACAGATGCTGGAGATGTAATTTCTGCCATCAAGAATACATTGGCTCTGGCTTAAGAATGAGGCTCGGGGGATTTACCTCCAAAAATTTTAGTATACCATGTGCATTCAAAAAGGGGGGTATTTTAATCCCACTTTTGAGAAAAATTTAACAGGATTACAATAACAAGAGGGTTTTTTTAATTCAACTTTCGAAAGAAATCTGTTAGTTCATGAGTAAAGAGGGGTGATTTTAGTGGGAGGGAAATTTTAGTTGAGGGGTTTTCTAAATACCCCTTGAGCGCACGTGATACCTAGGATTTATTAATAGTGCACCCCCTAAGGAATGAGGTTGCATTTCTTGGGTGATGTGCATAGAGGAATTGCAAAATGAAAGAGGCCAAGAGATGAGGCCATTGTTGCTACCATTTTGGGGTCTATTGACCAACATTAGTATTTTGGGGCATTGTAAATCTTCTTTTTAATTTACGATAGTCTTCAAAGTGTATGTTGCATATGGGGAAACTAATTTTGCAACATAGTAAACATGTTCACCGTGCGTGTCTTATTACAATTTACCATGCAGTGAGTCAATGTTTTGGGGCATTGTAAATCTTTAATTTAATTGATGAAAGTCTACGATTTATATGTTGAATATGGTGAAACTAATTTTGTAACATGTTTCATGAATTGTGTGATAATAGCATTGAATTATTTACAATTCCAATATATTAACATCAGAAAAGATATGTCGCTATATAGCGACGCTGGTAAAGGTCGCTATATAGCGACACTGGTAAAGCATCGCTATATAGTGACCCTTAACAAAACTTTAAAAAAACATTAGTGGGGCTAAACAGGGCCATAGCAAGCTTGCCATGATTTGCCCCACTAATGTTTTTCTTTTTGCATTACAAAAGAATGTTTATAAGCACATAGGTGAGATAAAACTCTCAAACCTTGTTTGTTAGAAAATTTCCCTTGTGAAATGAGTGATACAAAATTGCTCAAATGGGCTGAGAGGTAGAATCATATACATGCAGAAGTATATAAAACCTTGTTTGTTACAAAATTTCTTTTTTGAAAAGGGTGATACAAAATCAACTCTCAAACGAGCTAACATACAAAAGCATATACATGCCAAAGTATATAAAAACTACTACTAATGCTCACCTGAATCGTCATCATTGTGCTCATCACGCTAGCTTGATCCCTGACCTTCATGAGCTACGCTTGATCCTTGGCCCTCATCGAAGGTGTGTGAGCCAAATCCCTTGATACTTGCCTCCTCGTCATCACCGCTCATCTCCACTGATGGGACCTTCGAGCTTGCACCCTAAGACTCAAACCATATTAATTGGAAATTAGATTGGAATTTAAAGAATAAAACAATTTAAAAAGTGAGATTACAAGTAGGAGTAGACTTATACCGAGCAAGCATCCCAATCATCTATCGCTCCGAGCACCTCCATCTCAATAAACCATGGCTTCGCTCCTATGTAGTTTGCACATCTCGTCTCTTTGTCTGTGGGAAGGCGACCCATCGTAGCTTGCTGTGGGCCCAAATTATGAGATTTAGACAAAGTGCATGAATATGTAATAAAACAAATAGAACAATAAATTAAATGAGAAGAAGTAGACTTACCACCCATGCCTCAAATGCCAATTGTTTGCCACTGCTGAGATGTGAAGCACCTACGGTGTCCATCTGTCTCCTCACAACCCTCCTTTGACTATGAAACTTTTGGGGTTGGTCCCTATACTCCTTCTTCAAAAACTTCCAGTCAGCTTTGTCTATCCAATTGGGTTTAGTCTTCTAGATAGGGTAAGTAAACTTTTGTAAAAATGCCATTGTGAAACAAAATATAATCTAATCTTTCTTATTATTGTTCTTGATTGTAGGTT
Source organism: Dipteris shenzhenensis (assembly GCF_047967505.1). NCBI lineage: Eukaryota > Viridiplantae > Streptophyta > Polypodiopsida > Gleicheniales > Dipteridaceae > Dipteris > Dipteris shenzhenensis. The sequence goes on from NC_141612.1 coordinate 37,588,683, forward strand.
TTAGAGGATAGCTTTACATCAGTGTATGTGGATGGATATAGATCCATGCTCATAGAAAAGCTATTAAGTTATGCTCACAAAGTATCCCGAGGGAGACGAAGAGTACACTAGTGCCTCCAAAAGCAAGGAGCCTGATTTTGCTAACGGGAAGGAGCCTACCACCACAAGTGGTATGGAGGAACAGGGGGGTGAGGAACAGAAGATTTCCACTGAGGCCCATTGTTATGGGATAAACTTACCCAGAACAGAAAGATGTATCAGCTATACAAGGCAGCATGACAATGCAGAAAACAGAAGGTAGTTGGACACAAGTTGGACTACATATTAACTCAGAAATGTATATGTCAAGACAAAAGGAGACATAACAAAGAAAGATAGGAGGAAAAAGCTTTCTTCTACCAACAACTAAGAGTTCAACTTGCTCTTGTCCTCATAATATTCAACAAGTGAAGAGAGAGAGAGATGTTACAATTATCATATTACCATGACTATACTTTGTAATAGTCCAAATAGTTATAACTACCCATATGGCTATTTTCCCCACTACTACTATTACTTATGTTGATTACAAAATTGTGTTCCACTTGGTGCTGGGTTATCCCCTAACACCAGGCACTCTCGATGGACCACTTTTCTTGGAACAAAAAAGTGCTGACTCGAAACCCGGAGAAAATGCTCTTTACATGAAATATTCCTTGACATATTTTAGGTCAACTATCTGGGTACACATGATTTTAAGGGCTTCCTTCATGTTTAGTATGTCCATGGGTTTTGCTTTGGGCATCTCTGGATGTGGAACTGCTATAAAGGGTCTACCTTACTGCTCTGTCTCCATGCTTTGGTGTCTTCCACTCCCCTGTCTGAGGTTTCCTACTCCTCAAGTTTGTTATCTAGAGGACCATTTGTGTCTTCCACTCCCCTGTCTGAGGTTTCCTACTCCTCAAGTTTGTTATCTAGAGGACCATTTGTGCCATTCCAATTCTCTTCCCCTTGAGTTGGTGTCTTCCACTCCCCTGTCTGAGGTTTCCTACTCCTCAAGTTTGTTATCTAGAGGACCATTTGTGCCATTCCAATTCTCTTCCCCTTGAGTTGGTGGTGAAGCATCTCTCATATCTGCCATGGTATCTAGGCTGTGCATTGTATCTATAGTGTGTGGCTCCTTTGCCATGGACATGTTGATGTGTATATTCTCCTCTGTCTCATAAGGGCCTCATAAGGAATGGATTAAGAAATTGATTAGTCTCAATGAAAGGGCCATGGTAGGGCCCAAAAAGTCCTAACCCGCCTTACTTAGGTGGGTTAAGCCCAAAAGTGACCCCACCTCTTACACCTCTTACATCTCTTACACAACTCTTACTCTTATGTGGGAACCAACAAATTCAAAATTCAAAATTTGAATTTTGAATTCCCTCCCTACTTCTCTATCCTCCCTCCCTCCCCCCCCCCCCCTGTCCCTCCCCCTCCTCACTCCCTCCTCCTCCCCCTCCCCCTCTTCACTCCCTCCTCCCCCTCCCTCCCTCCTCCATGCATGCTCCTTCTCCCCTCCCCCTCCCTCCCTCCTCCACGCTTGCTCCTCCTCCCCTCCCCCTCCATCCTCCCTCCCTCATCCTCCACGTCTACTCCTCCTCACCCTCCACACCTACTGGTCCTCCCCCTTTCCCTCCTCCTCTGCACCTGTTGGTCCTCCCCCTCCATCCCTCCTCTTCAATTGTGGTCCTCCCTCCCCCATCCCAACTCCTCCTTGCCCTTGCGCTTCCTACGTGCTGCTCCTTTGAGCCCCCTTCTTGACAACTTGTCCTTCTCTACACTCCTTTACTCATGGCACCATTCGAGGATGTCTCCAACAAGTACCAAGTTCACTTAGAGTTGGAGGATGAATATGTAGTCTAGGATTGAGAGGAGTTTCCAAAATTCATAGTCTTTGTTCGCAAGAAGGAAAGAAGGATCTAAACCTTTGGGTACAAGGATCCTTGTATCCTTTAGATCCTGCCGACCAAAAGAGCCCTCCTTTTCATACAATGCATGAGTTAGTTCCGTTTGTTGGAAATGGACATGCAAGGTTTCATGGTTATTGCAATCGATTAACCAATGCTCAGACAATGGCTATGCAAGCAAGCAACATGCACAGAGCCCAAGCAGAGTAGCTAGCACATTTAGCAAATGCATAACTCTATGCAAGATCTTCAAATGAAGAACAAGGATCTTCATGATAAAGCCAAAGCATTGGACTTGGAGTGATAAAAATTAGAAGAGTCACTCTGTAAGCTAGTTGAAACCAAAAAAGTCTTAGAAAGATCTATATACAATCAAGTTCAACGAGCTGTAGAGAAGGAATGAGAGAAGGCAAAAGAACGAGTGCAAAAGATGAAAGAAACACCTTTGAGATTGAAGGATAGGAAAAGAAGGTACTTATATAACATGGATGCATTGGCACCCACTGGTGGTGCTAGAAAGAGGAGAATCCGGGCTACAAGGTTGGTTATCAAATGTTTCAATGTAATTACACTCTTTCGTGCTACCCTAGTTGTGAAGTCCCTAAGTTTTGCTTGTGTTCTTCTTTAGGAACTTCATGGAAGATGTGATGGGAAGAACGGACAGGGATGATATTGACTATTCATATGATCTAGCTAGTTTATTGAAGTCATGAAATGTAATTGGGATACTAAGGGACCCAAGACACAAGCACCTAATAGTGCAAGTTGCTAAAGTGGTGATGAAGGACTTCAAGGATATTGTGGATGCAAAGGAGATGCTTGCAACTTGTGATATTGCTGGTGTAAGTCGAGAAGCTTACACATCTATTTTCAAAATTTTCAAGTTTGCTATTTTGGGAAAGCATAAAAAGTCTACAGTGCCCCTACCCACACCTTGGTCTGTGAGACATGCATGGTGAGAAACAAACCAATGTGCAAGACAAATTTCTTGGAGGGTACTATGACATGAAGTTGGGGGTAATAACTTTACGCACCTCTTCAGTTCCTACTGCTTTCAAACTGAGTGATAGAGATATTCATCATTGGGAAAGGGACATTAAGAGGAAGCTTTTATACCAAGAGACCACACCATACTATCCTCTCTTAGATGAGAATGAAGATGGTAACATCCCAAGTGATGTTGTACTCAAGCATAGGGAGAAGGAAAGGATCAGCGGAGGCCATTCTCAGCAAGCTAGTCTAGGCAAAGAGAAGAGCAATACATTGTTGAAAGAAGATCTTACGGCTCAACATGACATGAAATCATATATATCAAGGAGTTTGAAGGGGATGATTGGGTCGGATGGGTAGGTTCCGGGGAAACATTGGACCTCCTTCATGGATACCTTTACAATTACCTCAAACACTCTTCAAAATATCATAAGATACAGAGACCCTTTTCAGCAGAGACATGATATCAAATATTCAAACACATATTGAGATGCGTGGGCAGTTTACTAGACGAGGGTAAAAACTATCTGAAAAAGAAATAGTCACACATAGAGAGTCATAGACTTTTGGTTTGACATCTAATACAATAACTGAAGACATAAGATGATGCCCCTTGAAGAGACTTTGCACTGATATAAGTTTCATCCAAATCGGACCACTGAGCAAAAAGTTCTGAGCAAAATACTGACAAGGGGTCAAATTGTCATGAAAAACACCTACTCCTTCTATAGGTGCCGACTTGGGAGAATACTACCTCCATGCTTAGACTTCATCAATGATCCAAGTCCCATAGAGGTTGCTTAGGAGGGAAGGAAGAGCTCCCTTTGTGGCTTGGGAAATAGATAAACCATGTATGCGCAATGAGCGGCCGAATAGACAACACTTTTGAGCACTTTGGAAGAGAAAACAATGGAAAAAGGAAAGAGACACTCAAGAGAGAGAACATAAAGTGACCTTCATTACCAATAGAGTGAGACTCCAATCCAATGCAGCTCAAAATATTACAAACACAAGGGAGAAGAAGAGGTTTCATACGTACAAAAGGGAGCATAAGCTCCAAGACTACTCATAGAGAGAGAATGAACTAGAGAGAGATGGACTCAAGAGTCTACATATGAGAATATCTACAAGAGGGAAAGAAGGCTCATGGAAGATGCTTGGGGAGACTAGAGCTATAGAAACATGAGGCCTAATGGTGGAAGAGATGATGAACAAGGGAGAGGAGGGCTCCTTTTATAGAGATTTTATCACCCTCCTTCACCCATTTACAATTGCTGCCTGTAGATTCATTTCCCCATTAATCACATAAGCCCATGTGTCACCATCCATGTCCTTTTTGGCTACTCTTGCCATGTGTCCCATCAAAAGATGCTCAAGACTCTTAAAATATTGAGAAAGTCAAGAGTCTTCCCACATGGAGCCCATAGAGACCCTCTCTTTTCCATATGTCCACATCCTCCTTATTCCACATAGGAATTCTAGAAGGATTCCTCTTGACTCCACACTCCTCCACATGCCTTCCACACGCTTGGCATGTGGCCTCTCTTATATTATTGGAACACATGGACATGAGCCCATGTCTTTATATGACTCACTCTTCCTATTTTCTAAGAACCCCATAATGTCTTATACACAAATAACTCTCACCCCATACCAAGGTATTTATCATTCATACACATGGTATTTACAATGATCGATTCCACTCATCCTCTTGATCCCATACAATATCTTAGAAAATAGAAATAAGTGAGAGCCGCTCGGCTATCACTTGATACTCGAACTCTTAGCAAACATATAAGAAAACAATACCAATGCCAAAAAAAAAAAATCAATTTTTGGTGTCACATTTTCCCCCCCCAAGCAGATCCTCTCTAGTGACAGAGAGGGTCTGCTGGCCCTCAAGGTGATCGAGCATGGTAGAATTTAAGGTGGTACTCATTGATGCATCTGGGTATCACCATGCCATCAACATCCTCAAGCCGATAAGTTCCATTCATGAACTTCTTTTTAATTCGATATGGTCCCTCCCATCGATCGATAAACTTTTTGTCTAGCCGCTTGTCTAGATGGCTATCAAATCTCATGCTTCAATATCTTTCTTCCTGCGTAATTTGGTGTCAAAATGGGCCTTGCACCTTCTTTGAGAAGCTTCCAAGTTTTTTAAGGCCTATAATCTACATTCATCTAAGGCTTCTAGTTGTACCAAGCATTGAGCATAGGCATCCTCTTGTCCTCCCTAAGTTAACCCATACAAAAATTGGTTTACAAGGGGGGCCTTCCCAAGGCCTATGCTGTGAGGAGCACGGGTCCTTTTATCTTAACATGACCTGTGCCTCGACCTCATCAATTGTTTGGCTAACCACTGGATCCAATGCATCTAACACCCTACTAAAGTCCCTTAGGAACATCTTAGCTATCATCGTCATCATCGAGAGTGGGTCATGGCTAAGGAAAGTGATGGTGTGAGACATTCCTTTCACTCGCAAATGGTTGTTGTTTTAATTGGGTTGCTTTATGTTTAGGCACAATTTTATTGTTGGATGTTCACTCCCTTTTTTTGTGTGTGTGTGAGAGAGAGAGAGAGGGGGGGTTGCTTTTGGTGTTGAAATGTACATCTTTGTTGGAGTGTTTGTGCTTGCATTGGATGTACTCTTCCTTTTCACACACGCTAGCTTGTAGTCTTCCTTTCCAAATAGAGAACCAAAAAAGTGATGGTGTGCTGGGTTGTTTTTTATGTTTGTGCACAATTTTATAGTTGGATGTTCACTCCCTTTGAGAGAGAGAGAGAGAGAGAGAGAGAGAGAGAGAGAGAGAGAGAGAGAGAGAGAGAGAGAGTTGCTTTTGTTGGATGCACTCTTCCTTTTCACACACACTAGCTTGTAGTAACAGAGAGGAGACCTTCCTAGGCTTGTGCCCATGGAAGTTCAAGTGCACTCCATTGTCGCTCCCACATCCCCATGCCCTTCTCATTCCACCCTCACAGTTACTCAATCCCAAGCTTTTGAGAGCCTCCACAATAGCACTCCCCATAAAGTCCAGCTCCAGTTTTGGGAAAACAACCGCGAATGCCTCGAGTGGCTCAGTTCCGCCCAAGATGACTCTGTCAACCTCCTTCGCTCTGAGATCTACCAAATCATCAGCCTCTACGCTGTTTTTCAAGGTGTCATCTTCACCGCCGTCGCTCAGTCCACCTCCTCGGCTATGTAGACAGGTGGAGTCCGGTTTCGCTTTCCTTGCTCGTGGGTTTAGGCACCTTGGCCGCTGTCGTGGATAAGCTTCACCGCTTAGGAGAAAAGCAGGACGATATCCGCTTGAATGAATTGAACAGAGACGCGCTGTTTGATAAGATTCAAGAGGTGAGGACCAACAGCTCAGGTTTCGATCTGGACGCCGAAATGTAGTGTGAACCTCTGTCCTGGGGGAGACGAGACCCAATCGCAGGCTGTCACAAGGTTTTTTCTGTACACGGGCTTGCCGTGATTGGGTTCTTGGTTGTTTGCATGATTCTCATCGTCTTTCACTCTGTTAATGTCCTTTGCAAGAACTGCAAAAGCGGAAAGTGTGGCTGACTATGCAGAGCCTGCAATTACACACTGCATAAGGAAAAACCATCGCTTGGAGTTTGGCAATGGTACTCTAAGTCAAGATGTTTCGCCGAGTTTCACTATGCTGTAGTTCAAAGTGTGGGCAAGCAAATCTTCACTATGTTTTGCAAATTTTCACTATGTTTCGCAAGCAGGGCATGAATTCCTGTGTCTGTGAGAGATGGTCGAAGTATTTGAAAACGAGACGACTTGTAATTTAAAGTAACTCAGCTTCTGCATATTCCCTCAGCCTTAGATGTATGGGTGGGTTTTACTAAGTAGGCTGTTTATAAAATTGAAACTTCTCAGCATTTTTTAAACTCTTCGGACTTTGTTAGCGTTGATATAATAAAGGTATGATTGAAACTCAGAAAAAGCTGTCTGCATAATGAAAAAGAAATTCAGCAATGCTACTCTAAGAAAGATTCTGCGCCGGGTATAAGCATATTTTTAGCTCATCGCTTTTTGAAATTTTAGACAGTTCATGCAGATCTATCCAACACAAACCCGAACTCCCAAGAAGCTATGGCAAAAACCAAAGTATGCTTAGAGGTATCCGATCACAGTCTGCCTTCCAATTCCACATCTATAGATAAGTTGAGCATTGGATGAGGCCAAGTTCTCGTCTGACTGCATGCACTGAAGAGATTAAAAATTTTCTATTAGGCTAATGAGACGATGATACCACAGGAATGGTTTGGCATGATTATAGCAATTGTCATCGACCACAGGAAGGAGAGAATTAGATATATATAGAAGCGGTAGTAAAAGAAAATAATGGCCACCCGAATCTCAACCAACTATTTCCATACAGGCATTTTAAATCAATGCATATGGGGGAGTGCAAGAAAACATACCCTCAAAAGCATGCTGGTAGATCGCTTCAAACCTTGCATATTAAGAGAGTGGTTTGATTAGCAGCCAGCCACATAAGGGATTGAAGCAGATCACCATGGAATTTGGAATGTCAAGACGACTAGAACTATAGAAGATTGGAAGAGGCACGCAGGAATTTGGGATGTCATAGTGAGCTCAAAGTTCTTGTCAATGAACTTCTTCCATCTTGTCTTCTTTGTTTTCAGATCTAATTTACATTTCTTATCTTCAAACGTTCATCTCTTGTAGTTGAAGTATAGGATGGAGTTGGCTTAATCTCGCGGGATGCAAATGAGCCTCCTTGAAGCTGACCACGTCATTGCTGATTTCTGAGAGACCTCCAGGTAAGCTCTCTGTCCTCATTGGCTAGGGTTATAACGTATAACTTAACTTTGTGCTTTATCAACGCTAACAAGCATGCGTGTTCATTGTCACTCTTTGTAGCTGCAATCCTAGCAACCTCGTACAATTGTGTTGATTGCAACTCTTGCATTTTGACCTCAGACTCTGACATCACGTGTACATGGGATGTAGTGCCCCTAAAAATAGAATCCATCATGTCGACCATACCCTTGTCATTGTCATGCTCAAAGTGTGAAGGTATATGCGTACCCTCGTCAACCTCCTCATCCTGTTTTAAGATTTCGTGTAAATATAAGATCTTGTCTCAAGGTTTCGTATCATAATGGTATCCAATATTAACCCACGAGCTTAAATAGCTTTGACTTACCGATAATCCATCAACATGTGCAATACCAATGGTGGATACTGGTTCGGGCTCCTCCCCATACATCTGCAAGTGGCACATGATAATATGACATTGATGTCGTACTTCTCGCTTGCAATGAGTGCAATGACAATACAACCTCTCTGTAAGTCACTTTGTGCTCCCGGGCATTAGCGCATCATCTAATGAGCTTCCACTCGTCCCTTCCATCTGGACACTTATGAAATCACAACATAAGTTGCAAGGAAATATATTAACAGTAATAAAATAACATCTATGAGCTTCTTTTTAAACTTTAAACAAAAAGTGTCATGAAGCATCACTATATAGCGACGTTTTGCTCTGTTTCATCGCTATATAGCGACGATTTGCTCTGTTTCGTTGCTATATAGCGATGCTTTTAAATATAAACGTCGCTATATAGCGACTAACTAGCATTGCTATATAGCGACGCTGTAGGCAAAAATCCAAAACCACGCAACGCAATGCTTTCTTTAGCAATCTCTATTCTGAGGAAAGCAATCTCTCCTTCCACCTATATCCAACGATCTCGCTTTCCTCTTCTCTATTCTCCACTCCTCACCACTACTCACCCCTCTCCTAATACTTATGCTTCCTCTTCACCCTTCTCCCTCTTTGCTTGTGTGAAAAGAAGTTTTTCAAGAAGGTGTCTCTTTGAGCAATGTAGGTTCATTTTTTATGAGATTTCATTTTGTGAGTGTTGAAGCATGTTTCTCCTTGTATTGCTAAGGCTATGTGCTAGTTTTCATGCTTGATTTTCAAGGGTTAAAGACAAAAAATGCGATTTTGTGAAAGAAAGACTCATCTCTTCCAGTCTTTTTTGTATTTCTTTTCCTTTTCTTTCTCCTTGTCTCCTCAATCCAATCCCTTTGAGAAGTTGCTTCTTTAAACTCCTCCTTCCTCTAACTAGTTATTTGAAAAATGGTATGTTTCCTCTCTTTTATAGGGCCAGGCCACAAAACACCGAGAGGGACTATTCCAAGTAAGAAAGTGCTTCCTCTTTTTTCCTTAAGCGCTAGCTGCAATGATGGGCGTAGGAACCCTCTCTTTCCCTCTCTTCCCCTCTCTTCCCTCTTCTTTCCCTCTTTTCTTCTCTTCCTTCTCTTCTTTTTCCCCTCTTTTCTCCTCTTCTTTTTCCCCCTCTTTCAATCTCTTTTTCCCTCCTTTCCTTCTCTTCTTTTTTCCCTCTTTCAATCTCTTTTCCCCTCTTCTTTTTTCCCCTCTTTCAATCTCTTTTTCCCTCCTTTCCTTCTCTTCTTTTTCCCCTCTTTCAATCTCTTTTCCCCTCTTCCTTCTCTTATGTTTATGCTCTCTCTTTTTCTTTTATGCTTAAGCTTTCTCTCTTCTTCTCTTATGCTTATATGCTCATGCATAAGCATAAGCATATGCTTTGTTTCCTTTTCCTTTTCTTCCTCTTATGCATGAACATAAGCATATGTCTCTTTCTCTTATGCTCATGCATAAGCATAAGCATGAGCATATGTCTCCTTCTCTTATGCTCATGCATAAGCATAAGCATAAGCATAAGCATGAGCATATGTCTCCTTCTCTTATGCTTATGCTTGTACATGAGCATATGTCTCCCTCTTTCAATCTCTTTTCCTCTTTTCGTCTCTCTTTCCCCTCCTCTTTCTTCTCTTTCAATATCTTTTTCTCTCTTTTTCTTTTATGCTTATGTTTATGCATGAGCATAAGAGAAGGAGACATATGCTTATGCTCATGAGCATATAAGCATAAAAGAAAAAGAGAGAAAGCTTCCTCTTATGCATGAGCATAAGCATATGTCTCCTTCTCTTATGCTCATGCATAAGCATAAGCATGAGCATATGTCTCCTTCTCTTATGCTCATGCATAAGCATAAGCATAAGCATATGTCTCCTTCTCTTATGCTTATGCTTATGCATGAGCATATGTCTCCCTCTTTCAATCTCTTTTCCTCTCTCTTTCCCCCCCTCTTTCCTCTCTTTTAATCTCTTTTTCTCTCTTTTTCTTTTATGCTTAAGCTTTCTCTCTTTTTCTTTTATGCTTATATGCTCATGCATAAGCATAAGCATATGCTTTGTTTCCTTTCCCTCTTCTTTCTCTTATGCATGAGCATAAGCATATGTCTCCTCCTCTTATGCTCATGCATAAGCATAAGCATGAGCATATGTCTCCTTCTCTTATGCTCATGCATAAGCATAAGCATAAGCATGAGCATGAGCATATGTCTCCTTCTCTTATGCTTATGCTTATGCATGAGCATATGTCTCCCTCTTTCAATCTCTTTTCTTCTTTTCCTCTCTCTTTCCCTCCCTCTTTCCTCTCTTTCAATCTCTTTTTCTCTCTTTTTCTTTTATGCTTAAGCTTTCTCTCTTTTTCTTTTATGCTTATATGCTCATGCATAAGCATAAGCATATGCTTTGTTTCCTTTCGCTGTTCTTTCTCTTATGCATAAGCATGAGCGTATGTCTCCTTCTCTTATGCTTATGCTTATGCATGAGCATATGTCTCCTTCTCTCATGAGCATGTCTCATTTTCCTCTTTTCCTCTCTCTTTCCCCTCCTCTTTCCTCTATTTCAATCTCTTTTTCTCTCTTTTTCTCTTATGCTTAAGCTTTCTCTCTTTTTTTTTTTTGCTTATATGCTCATGCATAAGCATAAGCATATGCCTGTTTCCTTACCCTCTTCTTCCTCTTATGCATGAGCATAAGCGTATGTCTCCTTCTCTTATGCTCATGCATAAGCATAAGCATGAGCATATGTCTCCTTCTCTTATGCTCATGCATAAGCATAATCATAAGCATGAGCATATATCTCCTTCTCCTATGCTTATACTTATGCATGAGCATATGTCTCCTTCTCTCATGAGCATTTCTCATGTTCCTCTTTTCCTCTCTCTTTCTCCTCCTCTTTCGATCTCTTTTCATAAGCATATGTATCTGCCTATGCTTAAGCTTTCTCTCTTTTTCTTTTATGCTCATATGCTCATGCATAAGCATAAGCATAAGCATAAGCATGAGCATGAGCATGAGCATGAGCATAAGCTTTCTCCCCCTCTGCCCCCTCTTTCGATCATAAGCATATGTATTTGCCTATGCCTATGCCTATGCTTATGTTTGTTTTTTATTTTTTATTTTTGTGTTTGTGTCTACGTTAGACATGGGATCATGTCGCACGTCCGATGAGTATGGACAACCTCGCAGGAGGAGACATCACAATCTCTATGCTCTAGAGGACTTTGATTCCTCTTAGGCGACACCTCAGGGACCTACCCTTGCGACTACCCCTAGTCCAACTCCTCTCAAACATAGCACTGCGACTACCCCTCAAGAAACTCCTTTGCTAGCAGCCCATGGCTTTGTCGGGAGTCCCGATGAGTTTGTAGCATAGATGACCGATGAGGAAGCAGCGAGATTCTTCTCTCTGCTATCTCAGAGGATCTCAACAATTCCCTCTACTACACGACGGTTGGACCTACTACCCAGCCATCCCCTCATGTCCCTTCGATCCGAGGGGTCATCACTTGCGCGTGCCTATCATAAGGGAAGGAAGAGTAGGAGGGCTGCTTATGTTGTGCTGACTCGAGAGATGTAGACGAGTCAGCACACTCACATCCCTATAGGACTCCACATGGTCCCGAGACATAGTATCAGTCAGGTCCCTTGCCCTCTCCTACTCCCACTACTACTTCTCGCTCTGGAAGCACTCGCACAACTTCCACTCGCTCTGACTCTGCCACTACCATGAGTCCTCCTTACCCAGTTGAGGATCTCTCCTATCAAATCACGACTGCTAGAGAGATAATAGAAGATAGAAAGGGCAAAGCAGTGATGCCCACCATGAGGCGATTGATGAGCCACCACTTCAAGAGCGGCATTACTACTGATTGGTGGTATCAAGATGACCAAAAGAAGCAGGCGGTCTTAGGATCAAAGCTCGAGCATCCCATTATTAGAGGCGAGCGATCACGAGGGCTAGGGATTAGGCACACCTGATGAGGGTCAGGGAGCAGGTGCAACTCATGAGGACCAAGGATTAGGTCAGTAAGACGAGGATGAGGAGGACGATGATGATGATTCGAATGAGTAGTAGTAGTAGTAGTTTGCATATACTTCGCCATGTATATCATTTCGTATATCGACTCGTTTGAGCGATTTTGTATCACCCTTTTCGAAAGGGTAATTTTGTAACAAATAATGTTCTATATCTTCGACATGTATATACTTTTGTTGCTCGATCATTTCATTTGAGCGATTTTGTATCACCCTTTTCGCAAGGGAAATTTTGTAATAAAAAACTTTTTTTTGTAATTACTAAAAAAAAACATTAGTGGGGCAAAACAGGGCTTGCTATTGCCCTGTTTAGCCCCACTAATGCTTTTTTTTAAGTTCTGTTAATCGTCACTGTATAGCGATGTTTACCACTATCGCTATATAGCGATGTTTACCAGTGTCGCTATATAGCAACGTTTATTAGCATTGCTATATAGCGACTGTTCTTTTTCAATGCTTATAACGACGTTTGCGCCTGTAAAAAAAAAATTTTAGTGTAAAAAATGTCAGTATTTTCATCGAAAAAGGGGAATATGCCTTGTAGTGAATGGCTTAATGGAGGCAATTTCATTAGCCATTTAAAAAAAGACTATCACACTTGGTCTTCATATCTATCTAATTAAGACCTACTATCTACTTAGGCAAAGTGATCAAGTTCTAATGAATAAAATGCCACTGATTCCCCCAAAGCAAATCTCAAACAATATTGTCGACTCTCCCCATTGTAGTTTTAGAGAAAACCCGAAACGAAAACTCTTTTCTTGCAAAAAAATAGAGAAGGCAATTTCATAATGTTTAAATATCATTTTCATGTTTGGGATGGGTAGATTAGTTTGGATGCCAAGCCTTAGGGGAATTTTGGACTCAAAAAGGGCCTCTTGGATTAGGCCATTAAGAAATGTGATTAAGAAATCAACCAATAGGAAGGCTTGGACATTAAAAGAATATAGGATTCTTGTTGGGCCTCTCATTGGTGGAGAGAATGTCCTTGGTCCCCACTCTCTCTCACTAGCCCCCTCTTGTCCCCACCCCCATTTGGGGCATTTACTCACCCATTTGACTTTTGGGGGGTTCCCCTACTCTCTCCCTCCTCCTTGGCAGACTGCAAATTCGCGCAACTTTTCCCTCCTTTGCTTACTCACCATCTCCCTCCACCTCTCTCCTTGCCACATGGCCACCATAAATGATAAACTTGCAGAGCAATTGGAAGCACTATTCTTGTAGTATGACAAGATCTTCAACAACAAGGTGGATTGGGCATTCCTACCAAGATCACACCTTGTTCCAATCTTGTATGGTGTGGAAATGGATCTTGAATACTAAGAAATAACTGACAAAGAGGTTTTGATAGAGGCAATTGAAGATCTAGAGTAAATAATTAAAGGGGAGGGGCACATATTGATTCCTAGACTCCCAGACTTCATTCCACCCCTGGTTGCGTCAGACCCCTCCTAGGACTAGCTACATATCTTATCTTGCCAGCCTCCTTGTACTTATGTAACCTTCTCTACCCAGTATGAAATAAACAAAATCTTTGAAAATTTCTCCACATTCAAATTTTGTCTGTCTTCTTTATGGAGGTGAAATTTATTTATTTTATCACCCCACGATACTTTTTGGAATGGGAACAATGTTGGGGTGTAAAGAGGGGAAAAGTTTTGCAAAGTGGGGGGGCCTCTAAGTGGGAGAGGCTTCCTACCTTTTTGTGTTGAAATTTTTACTCCTGTGGCGGCAACACAAGAGACCTCTCCTCCCCTTTCCTCTCCCCCTTTCCTTTCCTTTCCCTTCCCTCTCCTCGACTCTCCTCTCTATTCCCCTTCCCCTCCCCCTTCATCCCTCTCTCTCTCTCTCTCTCTCTCTCTCTCTCTCTCTCTCTCTCTCCTCCCATCACTCTTCCCTTACCTTCTTTCCTTTCTCGAGGCTTCCCCCTCTAAATAAATATAAATAAATAAATATAATATAATATTATCATGGTTTTTTGTATATTTAAATTATTGATAAGTTAAGGAAATTTTTAGTTTTTAAAAGAGGATTGAATTTCTTTAAAATAAATATTTATACTAGGATTTTCACAATATAGAGTAAGGTACGAATTATGTTTCCTATTTTTTGTATTATTGGTTCAAAATAATAGTGTGAGTAAATATAATTTTTATTGAGAAAGGATAGTGTCAAAACGTAAACTTTTGATTTGGGAATGATATTTTCATAAAGTAAACCACCTAGAGAGAGGGGGGGAATTAAACTTGCCCAAGGGCCCACCTCCTCTTAAATTCCATTTGGGGATAATGTGGAGAAGGTGTACATGGGAGCTCAGGGGGGTCACTATGTATAAACCCTCTATATCACGTGTGTTCAAGGCCTATATTTAAAATCCCTTATCTATAAATTTTTTCATTAATAAAATGTACCCCTTTTCTATACAAATCTGTAAATTTTTTCCAAAACTATTTTAAATAGTCCCTTATGTATATTTATTTCTGTAAATTTTAGAAATATAAAATATCCTTCTGTTGAACTCACGTGATAGGGTTACATATGATGAGTGCCCCCCCCGAGCATGGGAGGATGGTTTGGGTGGTCCCTACCATAAGGGGAACAACCAATAAGGGCTCTTTTTAGGCCTTCCCACCCTCCACCTCAATATAGCATCATCCCACACCTTGGAGCACTCTCATTGGTACACCTCAAATCCCTCCCTTATATCCTTGAAATTAGGAAACACTAATTGGAGGCCCTTTTGAGACCCCAATTCTCCCCTAATGATTATATAGAGATATTGTGAAATTTATTATGTGGAAATGATAGTGCCAAAAAGTAAACTTTGATTCTCGAATGATATTTTCATAAAGGAAACTTACCATTTGGGAAGGATTTTTTGGATTAGTCCAAATATAGGAATTAGAGTCCAAAATTAATGAAATATGTGTTTAAAGTGCAAGTTTGCTAAGTCTAAGAGTCACAAAAATGAAGACCTAGATAGCCTCGTAGCCCAATTTAAGACACGATGCTAGGCAAAGAGATTTTAGACAATGCTCACGGACACAAAGAAAATGCAATAGTTTGTAGGCATGTTAAGTGATAGGGCCATGAATTGGTTCAACCATTATATATGGTGTTGCAGAGTTTTAAAATTATAATGCATTAAAAACAATGATTTTGGCACATTCCTGTAACAAGGGAAATGCGTGATGATGTTAAAAGAAATTAAGACAGTTGAGGTAGAGGAAGCTATTGGTAGAGGACCATGAGCAAAAGCTATAGGGAGAGGAAGAAGATGTAAGAGCATGGGGGGAAAGGAGAGAGAGAAGAGGGAGGAGGAGGAGGGAGGAGGAGGAGGAGGAGGAGGGAGAAGGAGGAGGGAGGAGGAGGAGGAGGGGGGGAGGGAGTGCAAGGAAGCATGGACACTTGAGACAATTGCTTAGAATACCAAAGTAGAACTCAACACAATGCCCCAAAGAGTGTGGGCTTCATTCCATTATGGGGCATTTATACAAGTTGGAGAGCTTCTCTCTCTGCATGTAGGAATTGTAAGACATTCTCTCTTTACATGTAGAACTTGTATATAGAAGTTGCATGTAGGAGTTGCAAGTTACATAGGACTCACATGTTGCATGTTGCATGTAGGAGGAGTTGCATGTAGAATTCGCATGTAGAACATGCATGTAGGAATCACATGTTGGACTTGCATGTAGGAGTTGCAAGTAGAAGTTGCAAGTAGAACATGCATACAGTAGGAATCACATGTTAGACTTGCATGTAGGAGTTGCATGTAGAACTATGTAGGAATCGCATGTAGGACTTGCATGTAGGAGTTGCAAGTAGAACTTGCATGTTGCATGTAGGACATGCATGTAGGAATCGCATGTAGGAGTTGCAAGTAGAACCTGCATGTTGGAGTTGCAAGTAGAACTTGCTTGTTGAGGATTCTTAAGAGAGATTATTCCTAGCCTTATGCAAGTACAATTAGAGCTTTGCCGCCGCTACTCTACACACACATTCTATACTACCTAAGTCCATGTTGGCACAAAGACAACAATACCCCCTTCAGCCGAGCCTTCGAGGTGGAGGCAGTGATGCCAATGGAGTTCGTAGTGCCTAGCCTTCGTCTTACTGTTAAGGAAAGACTTACAGAGAATGTGTTAGCAGAATAGCTTGTTGACCTCGAAAGGTTAGAAGAGACAAGGTTGTGTTCTGCCTACTCTCTCTGGGTAGAAAAGGCTCGATGTAAAAAGTGGCTCGATCGCAACCTCAAGTAGCACCTGGCAGAGGGAGATTTGGCACTCCTGTACAATGCCCGTAATACCAAACTTAAGCTAAAGTACCGAGGTATGGGTCCCTACCACATGGTTGAGATCACTCCCCAAGGATCATGCCAAATAGCCATCCTTGATGGGATAAAAATGGATGGCTACCTTAACACGAGCAAATTGAAAAGATACTACAGGCTACTCACTCTCTCCACCCTTCAAGCCGTGCATAGAGAAAAAAAACTCAAGGCCGAGGTTGCCAGGATGAAACGCCAGGCCATCGAGGAAGCGAGAGCCTGTAACGCTAAGCTCCAATAGTGTAAGCAAATGACACTACTTTAGACAATGACTAAACAGATGTAACTAATGGATGAATTGATAGTGGAGCTAGCTAGGTTGCTTGTTCAGCTACCTCCACTACCATACAACGACAGCATATGCAACAGTGAAGAAGCCAAAGGTGCAGGATGCACTCAGAGTTATTGGCCTACTCAGAGTGGCAGACCATCTCCCATGCCACCTGGACATGAAGCTGCCATAGAATTGCTCCAGGTGTACAACATCAATACCAATGTTGGCATTCTGGGAGATGCAGCATGCAATGCCCACCACTACTAGATCAATCAATATGTGGTATGTGCAGCCTTCGGCCTGTCGGTTGTTGGCGAGAAGTAATCCATGAAAAAGAAGTAGGATGCTCTCTGCACGGTCTGCCAGTATGATCGACAGAAGAGCAAGGGCCGACTCTAGTTTGCCGCCATTCACAAGCTCAAGGTCGAGAAATCGGCAAGAGCCTTGCAATGGCTCACGCAAGTCAAGCAAACAGACAATAGTCCATTATGGCCGATATCTTGATACGTTCGGTGGAGCCCTAGCTTACAAGTTGGTCAGACTATTTCTGTAATCAGATGAGGGATGACCTCAAGACGTATGGGGAAGTAATTGGCAATCCCATGCTATACATGCCGGTCCTCTACTACTTGCGGTAGCAGCATCTACTAGTCGGCTTCGGGGTGGCCAAAAAATCCACCACAGGGCTAGCGCAGAGAGAGATCAAAGAGACAGAGGTCAAGATTAAGCGAGCGAGGACAATGCCCAGTGCTACTCGGGCTGATCATCTGCAACCGGACCTAAGCTAGCTATTCCCACAATATGAGGACCGCCAAATGCAAGAATTCATGAGCGACAACTATGACTTCAGTAGCCGGATTCTCAGAACAAGGCCAAACAGGTTCAGGAGGAGCCCATTCTGATCGAAGGCCTTCCCATTGATGAAACAATTACCATTGGTCTCCATCCTAGAGCCAAAACCACGGCGATCACTCCCCCTATGCCCTATGTCTCAGTCTCCATAACCCCCAGGAGACCACATCCTTCACCACCGGTACCTTTTCCTCTCCATGGGCAAGCCTAGCAAAGGCCCTACAATTTTGCAATGTGCCCCAATATAGAGCACCAGGTGGCTATAGCCACATGTCAGCCGAGCAATTATCAAGTGTAAACCTGATGGAACAACTCCTATTTGATGCCATGGCATAGCTCCCACAGGTCGCATCCACAATCTTGTAGAAGAGACATGAACAAGCCTCATAGCTCTCTTCTAGTCTCCTCTAGGCATAGCTCTCTACACATGACAACCAATCCATAATGGTTGCAGCCCAAGCCATGTGATTACCAGGAGGGTGGGGCATTGAGCATATCTAACAAGGAAATCTTAGACTGAAGGTAGGGTCGTAAATTTGATGTATGTGATGTGAGAAAGGCATGGTAACTTCTTGAGATGAGTGCAAAGAGAGGATTTTTTTTTTGCACTTGATAAAAAATTGGATAGCACGTGAATGTGCTGCCCTTTTTGGTGTGAAATGAAAAAAAAAAATCCCTTCTTTCCATGATGAAATAAATAGCGTGAGTATCTAATACACTGCTATTTCCATATAGTGAAGTGAAGCAAAGAATGATTGATTACAAATAGAACTTTTTCCATACCATAATCTTGTTCTAATCCACAAATATTGACATGAAATTTGCCATTGTAGAACCATTAAACATAATAAAATAAAAAAGGAACCCATACTAGATCCATTAGCCAACACAAAATTTATAGTTCTTTGAAGATTTGATAACTTAAGAAAGTGAGCCACAACACCCTTTTTCTTGTTCAAAGAGAAGACATACATAAGTTATGTATTCTATAAGTGGTACACAAATTCTTGGCCTCGCTTTCAAAAGCAAGTGAATGTCTACATGTTTTTGGAATACACTTTTAGAGCACTTCACATCAAAAAGGGTAGTGCATTACCGCGGTGTCCTTTTTGGTATGAAGTGCTCTAAAAATGCCCTTCCTATGAGTGGCTATGGAAGGGTCCATGGAGAGGATATTTTTAGAGAACTTCACACCAAAAAGGTCATCGCCTTATCCCGCTACCCTTTTTGGTGTGAAGTGCTCTGAAAATGCCCATCCTGTGAGTGGCTATGGAAGGGTCCATAGAGAGGATATTTTTAGAGCACTTCACATAAAAAAGGATTGCACATTAACACGCTTCCTTTTTTGGTGTGATGTGCATAAAAAATGCCCATCCTATGAGTGGCTATGGAAGGGTCCATGGAGAGTACAAGATGGTCATTTTTCAGGCACTTCACACCAAAATGGACAGTGCAATGCCCTTTTTGGTGTGAAGTGCTTAAAATTGAGTAGCTTAAAGAGATACCTTATGATTTGCCTAGCTTGAGAAAGCACCTTGCCATAGGCAAGCTTCCATGATTGGGCTTGGAGAGGTTGGAGATGGAGGACGAGCTGGGAGATGCGCCAAGCAGAAGTTGTCTGAATTAGAAGCAAGACTCTAAAGATCTAATAGAAGACAAAACTCGAAACAAGGAGACCAAAGATGATGCAAATCCTGAGATCTTTCATTCATGAATTGATCGTAGAAATAGAAGGCCAAGAGATCCATAAGGTGATTTCCACAAGCCAAGGTTTCGTAGCGATTGGCATCTCTTCTCTAACATTGTTTCATCGTCTAACATATTCTGTACTAACGTAGCTTAGGATTTAGTTCGTGCTTGACTTATTAATTCCAACACCCTCCCTTAAGTCAAGCATCACTTTCATCCATCTAACAGCCTATCAAACTATCTGACAATCTAACAATCTAACAATCTGACAAATTGCAGCTTTTAGAAGAACTTCAACGTTGGATCTTTCTCTATGGACGCTGCATTCGCCTCAGTTCTACCGGTCTTCAAGTCCTCCAGTTGCGAGCAAAATGTCCAAATTTCCCGCAGTAGAAGCATTCCCTCTTGCTCATGTCGACTTGGGAAGAGCTGCGTGCATTCCAAGAGCTAGAATCTGCATTGGGACTGGTTCTCTTCTTGAATTGTTCCGAACTTGCATAGAGGGCTTTCAGTGCACCTACGTCTTGGCCTTTTGCTTTATGATTCTGTTTCTGACGAATCGCTTCTTGAAGTATAATGCTTGCGAGCTCTTTAAATTTCATTTCTTTTGTAACTACGCTCAACATCACGTTCAGGTGATCATAGGATTCAGGCAATGAATTTAGGAACATTATGCAGTCCTCGTCCTTAGCAATTGACGTTCCAATTGACGCCAGTTGTTCTATGAAAGACTTGAACTTCAATATGTGTGTTGCAATGGAGTCGGAATCGTCCATCTTCAGGTTGAAGAGTTGGCGCCTCAAATAAGTCTTATTTGCCATTGATTTGGTTTCGTAAAGAGACGCAAGCTGATCCCATGCTTCCTTGGATGATTTGGCACCACTGACATGCAAGAGTTGTGCATTGGCCAATTGATAGAAGATCTCTTGCTTGCCCTTTGCATCCCGCTTTTCCCACGCTGAGAGATCGTCTGCCTCCTCTTTCTACGGCTTTTCATCATCTCCAGTCACAGTCTTCCACAAACCTTCTTTTGCTTGAAGCGTTGCAGTGATGCGCAGCTTCCACAAGTGGTAATTGGATCCATCAAATCGATCCACGATTCTGAATTCTTTCAGGGATTCGAAGGCACTCGATGAAGAGGCCATTCAATCGGGTGAGGTCTTCAACAATCTAACGCTTGGGTAGCCGTGGAAGCGTTCCTAACATTACATCCTCAGACTCTGTGTGCGATCATCCCCCATTGTCAAACAGCATAATTCGATCTTGGTGGGCGTCAGGCTTAGGGGCAGAACCAACGCTCTGATACCATGTCTGAATTAGAAGAAGACTCTAAAGATCTAATAGAAGACAGAGCGAGCTCGAAACAAGGAGACGGAAGATGATGCAAATCGTGAGATCTTTCATTTATGAATCGATCGTAGAAATAGAAGCCTAAGAGACCTGAGTGGTTACAATAGATTCGTAAGGTCATTTCCACAAGCCAAGCTTTCGTAGCGATTGGCATCTCTTCTCTAACATTGTTTCATCGTCTAATATATTCCACAAGGAACTCTAAACCTTTGTCTATATAGTAAAAAAAAGGTATTTTGCTAGATACAAATGAACGTATCTAGCAAAATTCCAGAATAGTAAATTCTGAACATTTACTAGATTGTCTATATAGTAAGTAATTTATTATATAGCAAATGATTAACATTAATTTGCTAGATATACTATATCTAGTAAATTTGTATATAGGAAAACCAAGGAGTATCTATGTAGATAAGATTTTACTATATGGCGAATCTATATTATAAGTTTACTAGTAAGACTAATTCTAGTAAATTTAGCAATATAGTAAAACCAAGCATTTTCCATATAGACAAGAATTTACTATATAGTTAAGTTTTTACTATATAGCAAATCTATATCCTAAGTTTACTAGTAAGACTAATTCTAGTAAATTTAGCAATATAGTAAAACTGAGCATTTTTCATATAGACTAGCAAATTTACTTTAGAATGTTACTATATAATAGATTCACTATAGTAACTCTATCTATGTAGTAAAAGCTGAGATTGATAAATTTTATATATTACAAAATCAATTTTTACTCACACAATTAAATTTCCATATACATCGTATTAAAAAATGTAAAGTGACATTTAGAATGAATTAAAGATAACTGCATAATCAAGATGTAGAATGCAAACTCATCTTCAAAGAAAGAAAGAAACAACTAGTTACTAAGAAACTTTATAAAAATATTAAACAACATGAATACTTGCATACTTATTGGACATCAAGAAACAAAAATAGAGTTCATCCAATTGTTCAAAATGCACATGTATCATTCCGATACATGTACATCATTAAGACTGAATTATTCATCCAATTGTTCAAAATGCATCCAATTGTTCATCCAAAAATAGAGTTCATCCAATTGTTCTAAATGCACACATGTCATTCCGATACATGTACATCATCAAGACTCAAAATGTGGTCTTCATGCTTCTTTACAATAACTTTTTTTTCTAAAACTAGCCAATCCACTATAGCTTTCCTCATTGCAGGCAAGCTATGCTCAGTTTTGTGTCCATGGAAAGTAGGGTCTCTTTTGATAATGTTGTAGTTAGTCTTTAGAGACGCATACATTTCATTAATAGTATGTATCTCTAAAAACTTCAAGAGAATTGTCTCTTGATCCTCTTCACAAAATTCATCAATCTGAAAGAAGCAATAAAAATATATTATAATCCTTGTTTACTAATTTATAAAAAGAAGAATGCATCATATTTAAAAAAAGAGCTTACTTGAGAAGACATATCAACACAAAAATCGAGGTCCTTCTCGACATGGATGGCATTAAGCTCCTATGAAAGGAAAACAAGTAGTAAAGAGTAATCTTTTATATAACGTAAAATGGAAACCAACTACCAAATATGTATGCATGATTTTACATGTAAGATATATGATTTAAAGTAGAAAAACTAAAATAATAAATACCTTCAGTCTTTGTTGCTTTTTAGCAGCTTTACTTGCCTTCATTTTTTGCATGTTTTTTTTCATCTTCTCACTCCACTTTAAAGAAGAATAAATATTAAGTTCTAGATTCCCATGTGAGACAAACGAAAAAAAACGATGCATAAGAATTAACATTAAACCCGTTATAAAGAGGTATAATGTATACCTTTGGTGTGCGCTTGCTCTTTCTTGCAATTGACATATCCTCAGGATTTAGCGAAGTCTCATGAACGCAAGTTTGATTCAAATCCTCAACCTAAATCATTAAAAAATACTAATTAGATATCCATATTAAACTCAACTGATATAATATAAAATGGCAATGATAATCAATTTTCCAACCTGTTCTGTCTCTTGCAATAACTCCATAAAAGATTTAGATGCTGAAAAATGATGATCTTCAGTCGTTGCTAACTCTTGTGGCATTTCTGGGCAATAAACACCTTCTCCTACCTAACAAAGATTACATAATTCTTATAAACAAATTCACAAGAAAATAAGTATAAATTACAATGTATGTGAAATATGTGATACAAACCTGAACCAACATTTCACTACCGTGTTCCAAGTCATATTGACATGGAGCATGATCCTCTATAGATGCAGCTACTATAAGTTGTTCTTCCTCCTATCATCATTATAATAAAATGCTCAAGAATTAACACATGTATAATGACTTAAACGTATAGAAGGGAAATCCAAATTTGAAAATAAATCATCAAACTTACATATCCCTGCAAAACTTGTTCTTCTTTCTCAAATAATGCACCAATTGTTTCCTGCAATAATTATAATATAGTGAATTTATTTAAATATAAAAGAAGAACATAATAGACAATTTGCATTATGAAGAAAGATATTACCATAGAAGATCCCACTGAAGAGCCCGCAGAAGAGGTGATGCTTTTTCTTTTTTTGTACTTTCGGCTTGCTTGCATTGTTCGAACATAGTACATATAAACATCTTCTTGCTTCCAAAAGTATGTAGCTCCGGGAAACTTAAGTGGCAAAATTTGATCATAGTTATCTTGAATAAAATCCTTGATTTTTTGTTGTTCATCTTTATTGTGCCGTAAATCCATAATAATCTCATTATTTTTGACCCACAACTGCATTGTACGATGGTTTTTACAGTAAGTCACATTTTGGTTATCCCTGCAATGGCGTAGTAAAAAATCCCTTCCATAGAGCATGCCACACTCACGATCTGCCAACTTTGGGGGTCGAAAAATTTGATCATAAGTAGGAATCTCTAGCAAAGATACATCACCACTATTTGTTTGCATTGTGCATCGTTGAGGCATTTTGGACATCTCTTTACTCATGGAGCTTACCACATGCAATCTTTTTGAAGAGCTAGTATTATTTCCCTTTAGCTGCTCTACTGTCTTTTGTAGTTGAGAGATAGTTTCCAATAAGGATTCCAAATTCGGTACATCGGGAGAAGACATAATAAACTCTAGCCTGAACAACAATTCAATAAAACCATAAGGCTTAGCAAAAAAATTTAAAAAAATAGCTAGTATTTGTTTTTACAATAAGAATATTTCTTCTAATTAAGAAAAGAGCATTATAAGTAATAAACGAAAAAGAATAATTATTCTTACTTGTTCTCGCTTGCATGAAAATGCATCATGCATACCCAATGATATCATGGTATTATTATGATATCCAAGCCATAGGTAAATAAGAAGTTTCACCATTAGATGACACTACTCTCCTCTTACTGATAACCGCCCATCCTGGTACTATTATGATGCAACAGTTCCAGTCCCTCCAAAAGCTCTCTTCATTATCAACCTTCCATGTGTTCTCATGCGTGTGATCTTGTTTCAGCCATGCTAGCATGATTTGCTTCCTTTCATAATCAACTGCTCTTATCACAGCATGTAGAAATTGACTATTCAAATCACTAACATCAATGCGTGCTAGCACAACATCATCATGTTCCAACCAAGGAGGCACACAACCAACTTCACCTATTTTCAATAGCCGCGTTCTTTGAGCCAAGTCTTTTGTTTCATATGCAATAAGTTTACTACTAATACTAGGCAAAGGCATAAACTTATGCAACAAAGAACTTATGGATCTTATACAATCCCAATAGTATGGAAGACATTGAGCTTGTAATACACTCATTCCTGTTACTGGGTCTATCAACAAATGCTCCTTGTCATTTATCATTGTAATGCATTGCTTATAGTACTCTGCACTAAAAAAAACCATATACTCTCCATCCCATTGTATAGAGAAAAACTCCCTAATGTGTGCCTTCCAATGACCTACACTTTCCGTTGCATCGTTTCCATCCACTCTTACCACTACATCATCTCCAACCTTATAAATATCACCATTATAAAAGACCTTTTGATATATTGTGACATGACGTCCTTGAAGAAAACCCACTTCAGTAGACCCAAGTCATGTAAGTGCTTCGGAATACCTTCTATTTTGTTTAAGATATATGGTAGGCACCATTGCATAAACTTTTGGTTCTCCTCAGCCTTAAAGCTTTCATGATGCTTACTTGGAACATGTGGCCATCGCCCATACCGAATAGATGAAGGCGCAATCTTACTTACTACCTCAACACAAGAGTCTATCGCTCTTTTGGTCTCATTGGTTGATGCTCTCATGAGTGAAGTGATATATTTGCTAAAAACATTCAAGGAAAAAACATGCATTGCATCATATACTAAGTCCAATGATAAATTAAAACCATAGAGATCATATAACCTCCATAGTATGGACTCTCCAGATAATCCAGCAGTCTTTAGTATTCCTTCTCGTTCTACTTGTGTGAAGGCTTTTCTTGATTGTGACAAGGCCTCGACCATTTCAGCCAAAGAGCGTTTGGGAGGTGGGTACCTAGCTTGAAACCTGTTACCATCATACACATATCTCCCTTGAAATGAAGGATTAGTAACATCTAGAGTGGCTTGAGCTTTATCCCTTCGAAAAAATGATTGTCCACCATCTTTGAATAAACCTATCTTGCACTGGGCTGGATGATCTCCAGTGACCATCATCAACATTGCACGAAGATTGCATAGTTTAGTCTTACCAAAGGAAACATCAAATATTTGTTCCACGGGATAGTTGTAAAACACATCAATCCCCTTGATGAAAAGTTGTTCTAGTTCATCAATAAGAGGCCGCAAGAATGTGCTAAAGGTATCACTTGAGTTTCGAATTATTTTCTTGCAACTAAATGGTATAAACAATACTGGTAGAACTCCAATTATGGAGCTCTTTCCACCATTTAAAACCATAATTTCAACAGCACCACAATCCTTTTGGGTGGTTCGAGAAGCTTGAAAACCATCCCAATGGAGAAGAAGTGCAAAGTTTCGAGGATCACCCTGTGATTAAAATACTTGTTAATATAATATCTTTTAATACATATGACAAAGAGAGCACAGTTATAAACCAAAGAGAAGAAGTTATATTCGTTTTATAAAGAAATGTATACCTTGCATGATTTCTTTTTGCACTTGTTGGAAAAGCGGCACTGCTTACATACAAGCTCGTACTCTTGTGTCCCTTCATTCCATCCTCTTTTTAAAACCTCTGAGAAACATGATGTTGGATATGTGGTATACACTTTGTTGCATTTGGGGTTTCCACAAACCATTGGCAGCTCATATTCAGCATTCGGAT
Organism: Dipteris shenzhenensis; assembly: GCF_047967505.1. Classification (NCBI taxonomy): domain Eukaryota; kingdom Viridiplantae; phylum Streptophyta; class Polypodiopsida; order Gleicheniales; family Dipteridaceae; genus Dipteris; species Dipteris shenzhenensis. The sequence goes on from NC_141612.1 coordinate 37,614,653, forward strand.
TCCAAAAGTCTTCCACCTCACGACATTTTGATCCGTCCCAAAATTCACATATACTATCTGGTTGTGCATTTATTTCCTCTCCCAACCACCTTTCCTTTCTACGCCACATATTTAGTAAATCATGACAATTTGTTTTACTCTTGACTAGGAGCTCTAGTTGCTTACCGATAGGCAAGTAGTCAAATGCTAGCAAATCCTTCCTTGGCTTATTACATTTTTTACACTTCTCACAACATGTAGAACAATCACGTTTAAAGATTCTCTTCCTTGCATTCTCGTGACAAGAACATAGTATTGCATTTCCAGCATACACATCCTCTTCACTAGGTTGAAGAAGCTCAATATCATGTCGATTATCATCTGGACCGATACATAGTCTGTAGCGTTGAGATTGAATCATACCAAGTCCATTGAACATAGAGTTTAGTTGCTCCCAACAAGCAGGAACTCTTATTCCATCAAGGGTGCCATCCCATGATTTTGGTAGTTGTACCAAGAGTTTACTCAAGCTTGGTTTCTTGCATTTTCCACTTCTACCTACTCTTCTTCCACCCATGTCTCCAAACAAGAGCTCAAGCATTTTATCTTGTGCCTTGATTGGTATTTGATGCTCATCCCATAAAGCTTGGAACTCAATTATCTTCTCTAGTATTTGATTGCATAGCGAGGGTCCTTGCAATTCATCAACACTAGCAAAGGCTATAGGGGGGTCAATCGGCTCATCATTGAGGTCATGCAATTCATTTTCATTAGTCTCATCATGAAGATCTTGTGATACATTTTCATTTGTATCACCTTGTTCGAGGAACCCCAAGTGCGTACCCAAGCCTTCGTATCTATGCCTCAATTGTTGGTGTAAAACATAAGTTGACGGAGCCACATGTCGTCCACCCTGACAATATGCGAGACAACTACAAAAAACCCTTCTTCGTTCCATCACCCTAGAAGACATATTCATCTCCCTTGCTTGTTCTACATGAGATGGCATCCGCTCTTCACTCTCAATTTGAACTTCTCTTTGCTGAATCGGATGCACATTTCCAGATAAGTCATGGTTGCAATGCTCATAGTAGGTGCTTCTACTAATAAGCTGCCACCCTTGAGGGGTATGGGCACACCTATAGTTGCAAGTACACCTTCTCAAATTGCTTGAGGAACTTGCCATCTGAAACTCAATCAAAGGATGTAACACCATTAGAGGATGAAACACCATGACGTATAAAGTGCATGACATTGAAGAATAGAGCATGGATATGTAAGCATTGAAGCATAGAGTAGAAGTGCATGAGCCATGCAAGCATCTATAACCTATTAACAATCGACAACTCTTGCTTATGTGGCACAAGGTATATGATGGAGCTAACTTAGATCGAGTAGAGACCAAGATATATAACTTAGCTAACATACATAGGACTAACATACGGATGAAACACCATTAGAGGAAGAAACACAACTAACACATAGATAATGTGTTTAGACATGATACAATATGTAAGACATAATACAAGCATAAAGAAAATCCTAAACCCCACTTGCATTTGACCTACATAGCAAAAACTTATAGATAAGTAACATAGCATGGCATAATATAACACAAGTATATAAGCGTAATATAAGAACACAAGTATATAAGCATAATATAAGAACACAATTATAACATAATCATAGCATAATGCGAAGAACTTAAGAATAGTACATCATAGCATAATATAAGAACCAACTCATACTCCCTAATTTGTTTCTTTCTTCAAGAAGGTAACAAAAAAATTCAAGACCTATACATATTTATTTTAGAGATAATCAAGAAACAAATTAAATCTTTACAAGATAATCAAGAAATAAATTAAATCTACATTGCAACGCAAGTAAGGAGATAAAGCATTTGTCCAACCTGGAGGATTAGTAGATCAAACGCGTAGAGTGGTCCTCGTAGCGCAACCACTAATCAATATAATGAGGATATACCCTGCAATACAAGCACAAAAGAATTGCTTGGCTTCTGCCTTCTGCTTCCATGACCTTCAAGACTGAATCAAACGTTTTGGAGCTAGGCATGAAGGTGACAAAGTTCTAAACATAGAACCTACCTACAACAACGAATAGTTTTGGAAGCATATAGGCGATTCAATAGGCTATATGTTCAAACATCTGGAGATGCCAACGCAAAGGTTCACGTACCTCTCCTGTGATGGCTCAAAGACCTTCACGAAAGTGTCGTTTTCAATCTCGCTATCCCTATCTGCCTCTCGTATTGAAGATCATGGGTGGTCTGATAAGTCGGTATGAGGAGGACATCGAAAAATCGGCCATCAAACTAAGTGATTTTTCAGATAGCATAAAATCTCACAGGCAGTACGCTATCAACAAGCTAATTGAGATGAGCTTCCAAGAACTACCTGGGAAGCTGAAGGCTATATTTCTGGATGTGGTACTTTTCCTTTTACCATCGAGGAGCTGTAGTGAAGCCTGCGAACTGTTATGCATTCTGCACGATGTGAGCAGAGTCGACATGATGAAAATGGTGAGCACTCCAGTTCTGAAGCCATGGAGTTCGCATTCGATTTATGTTCACGGCTTTGTTTGAGAGAATTTGGAATGCCATTTAATGTTTCCCCCCTATTTTGCAGTTGAAAGACTTAAAGAGATACTGTTTCCTAGGGTCGATCGATGGCAGATTTCAGATCCACGATGTCTACACAGAGTTTGCACAGAACACAAAGGAGTCGCGCGGGTACCTTCATTCTGAAGGGGAGAGAGATGACCCGGTCCAATCCGCAGCACAAGGCAGAAAAGTTTTAAGACGGGTTCTCTTTGAAAATGGAAGTTTTCAGAAAGCGAATTTGCAGGATTGCTCGAGCGTGGAGGCCCAAGGAAGGAGAGGATACCTTGGTGCGTGGCGAGCTGCTTACGGGGAGCCTTTCCTCCTGTAGATTTACGATTAGGGAGCAAGGGGAAGGTATACGTAGGGAGGATCGAGTGAATCGAAGAGTAGGAAGTTGCAGGGGAGAGCAAAGACCAAAGGCAGCAGCTAGTCGAGGACACGATGAAAGAGCCGTTGCAGGGCGGGAGTTTTGCCGCCACCGAATTTTGTTAACCAAGTGAGGAATTTCCTATGGAGTAGGGGTGATGGTTTAGTGGACACTAGAGCTAAGAGTAACTTGGGACACTATCACCCTTCCTACAACACAAGGAGGTCTCGTGATGCTAGATCTTGAGGTTTAGAGAAAAGCACTTCTGATCAAGCCTCTAGTGGGAGGCTTGCTTTAGGGGATCAGCCCTAGAAGTAATTTCTACTACATGGTATTCTACAATATACTCCTTAGGATAGATGGTTAGTGGTCAAGAAGGGTCAGTTGGATTTTCTTAGCGGATCATCATACTCAACCTACGTCTCCATTAGTCAAATGGCTCATTCAAATTTGGTATTAATTCCTTTCGAGACACAATCATGCAATTCCTTCCACCAAAGAGGACATATCTCTAGACAACCACTTTTCAATAGCACCTTGGTATAATATCGATAGGTTACCCTTAGCAGCAAGCTTAGGTCTAGATTGGCAAGATGTCATGCCCAGAGTTTGAACTGTGTTGGAGACTGGTTCAGGGAAGGTCAAGAGATCACAAAGGAGACTATCATGCATACTTATGGACCTCTCCCACAAGCCGCTACCACTAGACTCTAGATTATGAGAGCCACCCCTCAACTATGGAGAGAGCATCTCATTGAGCCTTAGGAGGATACTCAACCTATTTTTAGTTTGTTTGGATGCTTCAATGAGCATGGCATATGTGTGGGTGTGAGAGTGGGGCCAGCACAGACTTATGCATACATAGCCAATAGCGAAGGATATTTACTAGAAGAGGATCATACTATAGGCTACTTGGGAACGCAATGGTAACTAGATCCCTCCTGATTAGAAGGATTTTTTAGGGTAGGCCTTTATAAAAGTTGGACTAAGATGGCAAGTTCCCATTGCCTTAGATCATTTTTCCTTTTATAAGTATTTGATTAAAATCTAAGCATGGTCATCTCAAAAAATGTTGTAAAACCATCTTCTTCTTCCCTTCATGAGGGGGTTACTTAGTCTCTTCATCAAGGGGCTTCAACTTCCCTTCATCAAATAGAGCCTTTGTTTTTATGACAAATGCACGTGCAACCACTACTCTCTCTAGATGGATAGTTGCAGTAGGCAGGCATAATTGGTCTCTCCATGACTTGAGAATTGCCATATGACAAGCTCTAGATATGGAGGTTGCATGCACAAGCACCCTAATACATAAAGAATTAATCAATAATGTACCCACAAAGATTGTACATGTACGATCCTATCGCATCTGAAGAGGATATTATTTTGGTTTAACTATTGTCGCTATCAATATCATAGTATCACTCGATCTTTTAGCATTATTTAACCATGCTAAGTTTAAGATTTAGTGAAGAAGCATAACTGCAACAAGTGCATTGGTTTTACAATTAATTGTAACCAGCATAACTACAACAAGTGCATTGGTTTTAGGATTAATTGTAACCAGCACTATGGTTTTATAGAATTAAAGACTTTAAAATATTTTTTGACTACTTTTAGCACTATTTGGACACTTTTTTAACACATCAGATAGCATTATTTTAGTGCTTTTCTCACACATGTTGACCATTTTTAGCAATCTTTAGGATTAATTGTAACCAGCATAACTACAACAAGTGCATTGGTTTTAGGATTAATTGTAACGAACACTATGGTTTTATAGAATTAAAGACTATTTAAAATATTTTTTGACTACTTTTAGCACTATTTGGACACTTTTGGGCACTTTTTTAACACATCGGATAGCATTATTTTAGTGCTTTTCTCACACATGTTGACCATTTTAAGCAATCTTTTTTAACACATTAGATAGCATTATTTTAGTGTTTTTCTCACACATGTACGAATTAAGTAACCAAGATTAACCATTCCCAATCCATAGAAAAGCATGCTAGACAAACAAGGTGTATGTTCCCTATCATATGAAATGTAAAAATAGTACATGCATTACACTTTCTTAAACTACTCTGAGTCAGTAGAAGGTAGACTAGTATAAGTCATAGAAGAATCAAGCATATGACTATATGTGATATGCACTAAAATTCTTATGAGCCCAAATGTGTGTTTTAAATCCCAAAAGAATGATGTAATCAATTGGGCACCGGCCTCTATCACATCATTCAAGGCATTGTTTGCATGCTACATTCTAATATTTGAAATAATGTGTTGAAGCAAGTGGATAATTATGGTGTGAGCATCCGATCACAAATCATCTTGACTAGGAAGTTGGTCTCATGAGGGTTTTAATTTTCGAGAATCTCTCTCTCTCAAGAAGATGTAAATGTTCGAGAACCTCTCTCACATATCAATGTTGTAGGCAGATCCATATTTTTCCTTCACGTACATACTAAGCACATGGAATTTGGGGCATTTGACATTCCCGACTAGACATGTACGATGTCGGATGAACTTCATACTTGGCAAGATCATGGAAACCACTTGCCTTAAGACCCCAGTCATGTTTGGTACCCATTCGACAAGTTCACATACCAATGTCCTTGGCTGATCCCATTTTTCCTTCACGTACATACGATGCACATGGAAATTTGGGCATTTGACCTTCTCAACCGGACATACGGCATTGGATGCACTTCATACTTATCAAGATCATGGAAACCACTTAACTTAAGACCCTTGTCAAGTTTGGTACAAATCAGACAAGTTCACATATCAATACCCTAGGCCGATCCATATTTTTCTTTCAGGTATGTACCATGCACATGGAATTTGGGGCATTTGACCTTCCCAATCGGACATACGATGTATACTATGAACATGGAATTTGGGGCATTTGACCTTCCCGACTAGACATACGGTGCCGGATGAACTTCATACTTGGAAAGATCGTGGAAACCACTTGCCTTAAGACCCCTGTCATTTTTGGTACCCATCAAATAAGTTCACATACCAATGTCTTAGGCCGATCCGTATTTTTCCTTCACGTACGTACCATGCACATGGAAATTTGGGCATTTGACCTTCCTGACCAGACATACAATTTTGGATGAACTTCATACTTGTCAAGATCATGGACACCACTTGCCTTAAGACCCTTGTCAAGTTTGGTACCAATCGGACAAGTTCACATATCAATGTCGTAGGCCAATTCGTATTTCTCCTTCACGTGCATACCATGCACATGGAATTTGGGGCATTTGACCTTCTCGACCGGACATACGATGTCGGATGCACTTCATACTTGGTAAGATCATGGAACCCACTTGCCTTAAGACCCTTGTCAATTTTGTCATTTTAATTATGGTGGCAACTCGTGGCTAATGTGACACCAAGCATGCTAATGATGTGGCATCAATGGGGATGATGATGTCTCATGCTCTAGCCTCATGTGACAGCATGAGGTGGCAGTGATAAGTGAGGTGGCAAGGTGATGTGGCAGCATGAGGTGGTGGTGATGAGTTGGCAATGATGAGGTGGTGGTATGAGGTGGCACTTGAGTGATGATGTGGCACCTAGGGTGTCTCTGATGTGGCTTCATGAGGTGGCAGACGTGGTTGATGTGGCACCATGAGTGGGGGTGAGTGGGAGGTGGCATAGGGTGAGGTGGCAAGTCAAACATGGTCAAGATGGCTCACATGGCATGGTGATGAGGCAAAATTAATGAGTTGTTCAATCCATATGAGCAAGATGCCCACGCCCTAATGGCTACCACCACTAGGCTCGGTGATGCCATAAACCTACCCTTCCAAGCCTAATACCAAGCCTATCTAGCCTTGGTATTTGGCTAGGGTGCCACTTTTTTTCCAAAACATGGGGATTTCACCTAGGGAGGCCATAATTGACGCTTTTCTCACTCAAATTTGACCAAAATTTTGTCTTCTTATTCGTCACGTGGAGGACTACAAAATATGTGATTTTTGGCATGTTTACTTATGTGCACAAATTACCAAGATTAATTCTTATTTTCTTTACTACTCCTCTAACAAGTAAAAGTAAAAGTAAATCTGACAGCTCACAAAATCTAACCGTTGGATTTGGGATTTGATGCTTGCGCCACATATCCTTATGTGTGTACTAACCCTCTACTAAATTGGATTTGACCAATTTTTTGACAATACTCAAAAAATATAGTGTGCACCAAAATGTGCCTTTTTTAGGTCTTTAAATTTTATAAATAAATAATAATAATTATATAATGCATACAAATAATTACCAATAAATCAATTTAAGTTTCACACTATGTGAGGAGAATACATATTAAGTTTCACTATCATCTGATGCATAATGAGTGAGATATTAAGAAATTAATATGATGGTGTTTGTTTGTGACAAAGTGTGACAGCCCCTATGAACCTGCACTGCGCCACAATAAAATTATCATTGTGAATCTCCAATTTTCGATCAGACCATACCATTGTGTGCAAAAAACCATGTGTGATGTATTGACTAAATCCCTAGAGAAGTAGGTTAGATTTCCAAATTTGTGTGCAAAAAGGCTTGTTCCCCCCCCCCCCCCCCCAAAGTTCGGGCACTGAACCAAAAGTGGACACCCTTGGCTTGCAACCACCCTATTAAACACATTGCTTTACAAAAATGATAGTTTTAAAAAATGAAGCAACCATTTTAAAATATTATAGGATGTTCCATTAGCATTCTGGTAATTTCCATGATGCCAATAGCATGTTAAAAACCTCCAAGAATAAACCCAAAATTCCTAGATAGAGAGCTCTTGAACGCTTTTTGAAATTTCTTACATTGAATCCAAAATTTTTAGATTGAGAACAAAGACCATATAGATAATGTGATTCACAATATATTACAAGATTGATATAAAGCAAAAACATGAATTTAGTAGATATGAGTGGAACATTGGCTAATATACATGTGATTTCCAAGATTAAAAATTTTGGACTACATAGCAAAAGGATGTATTTGCTAAAGTCATAAAATTACTATATAGAAAAAAAATAATCTCCTAGATGCAAAAGATTGCAAAAGGACTACTATATAGCAAAAAGAAATTTTCTTAGACCCTCTTCCAAAATAAAAATTACTATATAGCGAAAAACATAATTTTCTAGGTGCAAAAGTTTGAAACTTGACCACTATATAGCAAAAAGAAGAATTTCCTAGATCTAAAAACTTGGAAGGGGATTGTTATATAGGAAAACTTAGAATTTCCTAGATTCGCAACAATTACTATGTAGAAAAACCATGGATTTTGCTAGTTAGACAAACAAGTTTCTATATAGAAGCCTTATGGTACGTAGGAAAATGAATTAGCTAGTTAGAGAGCCAAATTTTGCTATTTCTAAGTAGCAAATCACGCAAACTTTACTAGTTATAGTGTGCTTTCCTATATAGTAATAGGTTTAGAGTTCCTTGTGTTCGCTACTGACATAGCTTAGGATTTATTTCGTGCTTGACTTATTAATTCCAACAGACGGAGGCGGGGAATACAGCTCCAATAGATTCACCGAATTTTGTCAAGTCCATGGGATTGTTCATCAGGTCACCCCCACACACTCCTCAGGAGAATTGCATAGCTGAGTGCATGAATCGAACCATGGGGGAAATGACTCGCTGCATCATTGTTCCAAGCACAACTCTCGTCTCATTTTTGGGGTGAAGCAATCTCGTTGGCTGTGGATGTTATTAACTACCTTCCAACTCGAGCATGTGACATGCAGACACCAACAGAACGATGGACGGGCACGTTTCCATTTTCAGAGTCTTTGGATGCAAAGCACTCGTCCATGTCCCAGATGAGAATCGCTCCAAGCTCGAAGCTAAGTCTCGTGTCTGCTATTTTATGGGACTTGATCATGCAAGCAAAGGTTATATATTTTACTGCCCTTCCACACGAAGGATCATTCGAAGTCGTGATGTTCGGTTCATGGAAGATCAGCCAGCAGGAGAGATGAAGGCCGACTCTGACCCAGAGGAGCTGCTGCCCGAAGCCACCGAGCTCACTTCGTCTTCCTCACACACCCCGCGGGCCTCCCATCTCCTTGACATCCTCTCAATCTGATCCCCTGTCCACTACTAAGACTACATCCCCAACTAACTCAGAGAATAGCTCCCCACTTCACCGAACCACTCCAGTCCCAGAAGATATAGTTCAAGATCGTCCACCAGTTCGGTTCCAAGACTATGTGCTTCCACATGCTCCACAAGATTCAAGCATGTTTGCTGAAGACTTTGAACCTCCGACTCTGAATGCTGCGCTACAATGCCCTCAGTCAGATAAGTGGATCCGGGCCATGCACGAAGAAATGGAGTCCATACATGCAAACAATACGTGGACATTGGTCGATCTGCCCCCAAGACGACGAGCTATTCGCACCAAGTGGATATTCAAAGTCAAAAAGAACTCTGATGGCTCGATTGCTCGACATAAGGCTCGACTAGTAGCTAAAGAGTTCACGCAACGAGAAGGGGTAGACTTCTTTGAAACTTTCGCTCCTGTGACCCGAATTACTTCTGTTCGCATCCTCCTTGCTCTGTCTGTTGTTCATCACTGGAGTGTCCATCACATGGACGTCACCATTGCTTTTCTGCATGGAGACATCGAAGAGGATCTCTACATCGAGCAAGCAGCTCACTTCGAGGTTCGTGGAAAGGAGCATCTTGTCTGCAAGTTGCACAAAGCGCTGTACGGGCTCAAACAATCATCTCGAGCATGGTATATGAAACTTGATCACTTCTTCATCAACAATGGTTTCTCCCGCTTCAACACTGAAAATGGGATTTATAGTAGCACGTGCATTGTAGTAGTTTATGTTAACAACCTACTGATTGTTTCCAACTCTGATCACCTTCTATTGCAAACCAAGGATCATCTTCAACGGCCTTTCCAGATGAAAATTAAGATCTTGGTGTCGCAACTCACTTCCTAGGTATGCACATTGTATGGCGTACGAATCGAGATCGTGTCTGCCTTTCTCAGACTCGGTATCTCACCTCCCTTCTTGAGCAATGGGGCTTCGTCAACAGCAAACCCGTTTCTAACCCAATGACTACGTTGCCTCCCATCCCTGATGAATATCTTCCAGCCATGGATTTTCCATATCGAGAAATCCTCGGAGCTCTGATGTATGCAATGCTTACTACTCGCCCAGATTTGGCCTTCTCTGTTTCCTATCTCAGCCGATATGCCTCCTCTCCTCATGAAATTCACGTTGTTGCTCTTAAACGTGTCATGCGCTATCTCAAGGGCACACTGAACTGTGCACTATCCTATTGCTATGAAGGACCCCACATGCTTGGGTATTGTGATGCAGACTGGGCCAGCGAATCCACTTCAGGATATTTATTCCTTCTTGCTGGTGGCCCCATTACTTGGTCTTCACGTAAGCAAGAGTGCACAGCTCTCTCCTCGACTGTGGCTGAATATGTTGCCCTCAGTCATGCGGCACGAGAATCCATATGGTTACATCGCTTCCTTTCCGAAATCACAAAAGAACCAAGCACATCGACATTCGATATCACTTCATCAGAGAACTTTTTCAAAACGGTAGCCTCAACATCGAATATTGTCCTACTGAAGACATGCTCACTGACATTCTCACGAAGCCTCTCCCTAGAGATCGCCACAACAGTCTCTGTGCCCAAATGAACTGCTTGTTGGGTGGGAGTGTTCTGCCAACTTGAGAAAATTGCAACAGCAGACAACTCATATGAGTACATCGTAGATAGTGTGTGAGTGTTGACATTGGGTGGGAGTTGTAATAAAACTAACTCATCTGAGCTGGGTTGGAGTGTAGTTTGGTGAATTAACTAGTTAGGTGAGCATGGCGAGCATGGCTGCATGCAGAAGTAGGTTAGATAATAAGCAGTGAATTGTGGAGCGCAAGGTAGATACGGAATCAACGGAGGTGGAGTGATCATATATACCCGCTGAGGGTGTCTCTTGTATCGTGCACTACTGTTGCTAATCAGACTGCATTCGATTTGTCTATGTTTCGTCTCTCAGAGTGTGTGAGTCTCATTCTGTTTTTTGCTACATGAAGACTAGTGGACAAAGGCGTGGAGGCCTGACGAATGTCTCGGCTTGACTTTCAATGTTTGATTGACTTTTAAACTGCTTCTTCTATCGTCAATCCATGGATGGTTTTGAATTATGCGGATCGTCTTTAGGAGTGGCATTTTGAGGTGTTTATGCTTATAGCATCGGGACCACCTCTTAAACAGCCTGAGTTCTACAAAAAATCATTAGTGGTGCTCATTTCTATATCAACTCAACAAGTTGATAATTATAATTGTGGTGCTTTCCAACTACTCTGAAGCAAAGCCAGCCTCGCAAATCTCTCTTTGGTCTGTAAGGACTGGCACGCCATGGTCGCCTACAATTCTCTGGGAACCCATTTCATGCCTGCTTTCTCTTCTCTTCCCACTGGAGCATCTTGCCTCCCACCTCTTCTTTACTTCTTGGCGATTTGTAAGCTTCCTAGCTCCTCTGTAGCAATCACAGCTATAGGCGGAACTCTGTGAGGAGCTTTCAGAGCTCTCCCCTCCCCCAATGTAACTTATCGTCTATGTGTCTTTGTTGTAATATCTAGTTGCTCCTACTTTCCCACCATGGTCGAGCAGTGCCACTCTGTGGACCTTCCACAGTGAAATGTGCTTGACCACAACCGGTTCTTTAGCATCCATAGTATTGTGTCAACTCAAGCCTGATAGAGATTGGGGACTTTCTAAAGGAAGCCGAAGGAGCAACGCTGACGATGTGGATCTTTTGACGATGCTCATTGGAACTTTTGTGATTCAAAGCGGGGCAGACAGGCAGGTTTCCCTATGTTGATTTTGCGACGAGAGCTTTCACAGCTCGTGGGTGTTGGGAGGAAGTAGCTAAAAGACGGAGCCAGTAGTTAATGCTTGGAGGCTGTAGTGATGCTCGAGCAGCCATCTTGACCTTCGAGATGTGAAGGAAGAAAGGTAGCTCCTATCGTGGCAGGGTGATCAGTAGCTGCAAATGCTCATCAATCGAGGATGTCACAAAATCGGCATTTCACAACAATAGGTCATTCAAGAGGCCAATAGGCACCCATGACAACTTCTTGCAAATGGATGGTAGAGAAGAGAATGGATGAAACAAGGCGGCTGAGCAACAAATTTTGGGCGTAGGCCCATGCACACTAACTAGGGGTGAAGTGAGTGGTGCTATGGACACTAGTATTTACATTGACATTAAAAGATTAGATAATTGTAACATTGTTACTTTACAACATATAAGATACTAACATTATACTACCAATGTAACATATACATAACAGCATATATTATACTATTTTAACATTACTTTCTTTATCCCTATCCTAGCATTGTTGCATTAACATTGTTATATTATCACTCTATCCTAACATTATAAAATTACTCTATAATATATTGACATTATGGAGTTATCCCTATCCTAGCATTATTGCATTATTGACAGCATCATAACATGTACTATAACTATTAACGTATTAACATATTAACCTATACTAATAACATGATTATTACATTATCCCTATCCTAACATTATAACATTACTCTATCCTCAACGTAAAAGATATGAAGTGTTGAGGATGGTGCAAATTACACCATACCTCTAGGACATTAGGGGAAAACCTAACAATAACCCTAAGGGGCTCACATGTATATCTTCATGTACAACTTAGTGTATAGGTAGCTATATCATGTGCACTCCTCTCTCTCTCACTTCCGCTATCATGATATCAGAGCCAATGGTACTCTCACTCCCTTCATGAGTGTCAAGCCCTCCTTCCATGAGGCATCTTCCATTGAGAGAGTTTTTTGTCTCAAGAGAGAGTCAAGCCCTTGCCCTTGTCAAGGTGTTAAGCCCTTGATAGTCACAAGCCTTCCCTTTGAGGTATCTCCGTTTCTTCTTAATATCTCATTGTAGAGCTTCTTCTCACCTTCATTTTGGTTTCAAAATCTTAGGAATCTGCTTCCAGGAGCTTGAGATATGGCTTCTTGAGTGATTGTTAGGATACTTGCTTTGAGACAACTTGTAAGAGAAAATTAGATTGAGAGAGAGAGTTTTTTTTAATCAGAGAGATATCTAAGAGATATAGATCTCTATCCTATTCAAGTTCTTGAGAGAGAGAGAGAGAGCATTCTGCATCAACTATCTACAATTGACTAGTACTCTCGGGCTATCCAAAGAAGCAAGCTATAGGAATGAGCAGATTGTTCAAGTCCAACGTGCCAAGAAGTAGGGAGAGCAGGTTTCAAGGTTGTCCAATTTGGAAGCAATGTTGGCTATTGCTAATGATGTAGAGCTTTCAACTCAGATTCTTGCAACTATTGCAACCCACTCCTCACCACTGTAGCCGCTCCTAGCCTACCTTCCCTGCCATTCAACCGCATAGGTTCAACCATCGTCTTTGAGTAGATTTGTTTGATACCATTCTTGCTTGGGGGGAACAATAGCTCTACTCCTGCTAAAGCATTTAGAACTAGGGGGCAAGAGCCTTCGAACTCTTGTCCTGGCATGGACACTAAAGAGACCATGCTCCATATTACTTTGTCCATGGCTTCCTACAACTGTTGCCAGCAGCTCCTCCAAAAGGTAATATGACAGCTTCATGTCCTCATAGCAAGCTTATTGGACTCCACGAGCTCCTTCATCAAATAGCACAGCACACCATCGCAGTCACTAGTGGCGCCATTTCTAACAAGAACAACAACAGCTCTGAATGGCTCTACATCCACACAACTCTATAGTTGCAAGGCTCCAACAACCACTACAACGTGCTTGACCTACAAGCAACAAATAGACTGATGGCTACAACTAGCCTCCACAAATGGCTTCCCAACATTGGCACTCATTTTCCACATGGCACCAAAGCAACGACACCCTCATCAATAAAAAAATCGCAACAGATAGCGCCTTAATGGAATATTCTATATTCCATCAAAATCTATGAAGATTCCAGTTTATCTTATCTTAGGTTCATAGTTTACCACATGGTGGCCTTATCATAACAGCCACACGGCATCTTTGCCACAGCAGCAAAATGAACACAACCACATCAATAAACACCTACCCATTGCCACATAAGCACATGCGCACATGACACATCAGCAACCATCGGCACCTTGCCATGTTAGCATTCCCAACTGCCACACCACTTGACCATCCACATCAGCATGTGATTGTGCACAGACATGTCATTAGTGGCCAGTTCAATGCCACATGGGCCATGTCATTTAGACACATCATCATGCCACATAGGTATGCCATGTCAGCAATGCCATGTGGTAGAGTGTCAGTTGAGCACAGCCTCTTCATAGGCACACTTTTGGTACTCTGCATGTGACACTCAGTGCCATGTCAGCATGCCTAGTCACAACACATAGTGCCACACAAGCACACTTGTAAGCAGCATGTGACCACTAGTCTACCACATCACCCTCCATGCCACATCATCATTTTTTATCACCCTCTTGGGATCAAAATTTGGCCATCCTTCTAGGAGCCATAACTTTTGATTCAGTAGGAATTTTGTGTTGATCCAAAAAGAAAACATGATTGCCAAATCGTGCTCTATGCATTGAGAACATAAGATATATAGGTTGAGTTTTCCACAAGTCATCATCATCGAATGTTTATCATCAAAACCACCTGCTGATCCATTATAGCATACCCAGCACATAGAATGATGCAAGATAAAATTCATTTGCTGCATTTTGCGCTTGAACATGTAGTCTAGCTGTAGACTAGCACTACCATAAAGGAGATCCAACTCCACAAAGCCAAGTAAGCCATTTCCACATTACCCGGCTAGTTCTCACTGGCGTCAGTCCCATCGAATCTATCATTGGTATACACACTCACACATCTGACACCAATTCAGTTCTCTTGGCATTCGGCAGCTCATCACATAGTGTGTCACTTGGCAGATTTCTCCTCCTTGGGTTCAGGATCGTTACACATTTGCACACACACATGCCACCCATGTAGAGCCATATTTATTGACTATTTTTGGCATTAGTTCCTGTGCACATACATCAACCTTATACAACCTCTTGGCTACGCCTGACACACGGTTGTCATCACTTCACTACAAACTTAATCCTTTGCATACATTAGTTCTCACATGACTTGGTTTTGACTATTTAGCGTAAGCCCCTCAGTGGCAACTCTCACACTTCATAGGTAGACACTCTCGTCGTTACATGGGTAAGCCTCTTGCACAGAGCATGGAGTTTTAGTTGATGATACATCAGTCATGATTCCAGATGAGATCCGTGAGTGGAAAGAGAACCTACTTTGCCCATTCATTGCCATAGGGCATGTACCAGTGTATGATGCCGACTCGAGCATCTTGAGCGATTGGACACAGATGTTCCGCATGTTAGCATGGATCAACTTGCAATTTTTTATCATGCACATTGGATGGTAAGCCCTTAGCATGAGACACACTTCTTGGTAAGCCCTGAGCATGAGGCACATTGGCAGTAAGCCCTCAACATGAGGCACATTTGACAGTAAGTGATAAGCAGCCTCATCTACATCAGCACATTCTAATTCTAGTGATGTACAGCCATCACTTTCATGCACGGATCCCTCCATCCTTTGTTGTAGATGCAAATACAAAGTAGGAGTTCAGTTATGATCATGCAATTATGCAGTAGATAAGTCCTCAGTACGAAGCTCTCTCATCTCTAGCCGCATGCGGAGATACATGCCACATTGCATTCAGCTCTTCAGGTGATTCCTTTCTAGCGTCCATCACGGATGCTTTCCCCTATGACATAGAGCATATCTTGGACACAGTTTCCATGACTAGTACAGATCATTAGATCAATCTTCAAGACATTACAACATCATCTTAGTCATGCCGCATTGCACCACCCTTGGATCCCCCTCTTTCGATCAGCAGATCATTCCTTAGTGTGAGAATATTTATGCATCATTTTGGTCCTGCCCTAGTGCAGTAGACATCATCAAGTTCAGCCATAGTGCAACCTAGGGAGACTCATTATTTCCGAATGCACTTATGGCTATATTATGCAGTCCTTGATGCAGATTAGTGATCACAACTCCAAATCTGTCCCTAGATCAGCATTTGGCATCGCATATACCTCAGGTACATCTTATGTTTTCTCAATTCTATTCCACGGTTCTAGGCCTTTATACTATCAACTCCTTGACGCTCATATGACAAATGCTACATTCCATGTCGATGGATGTTTAGCCATGCACACATCAGGCGACCTTCAGCTCATGATAGTTGAGCATACAGGTTTGACAGGTTATTGTAGCTTGTCATCTTTACGAGCCTCTTCTTTAATAGAGCAGTGTATCACATTTGCACCTTTGGCACCAGCTTTTATGCAGCCCTTGGATCACCTTGTCCACATCTACTATGCGGTCTTCTACGACCCCACATCATTTGACAGTGATTATTACTCTACTGTAGCATACCTTTAACATCGTTATCAGTTCTTTTAGGTTGGTGACACTCTCATATGTTGCAACGTAACAAATCACGTCTGCACGGCTACATCAACTAGCTTCACATCTAGATGCCTCTTCTACAAGAGTAGCTACACATTCCATGGTGACACATGACATTTTTAGCTTTGACATGTTCAACATCCAACCATATACATCATTGTTCATGCAGTCATCTTTCGATCAGTCAGTCTTTGATTTAGGTGGACTTTACATTTTGCATATTTCCTTCCTCTTCCCTTCAGCCTATCTTTTGGGTTTTGTTCCCAAAGGCGAATGATGACCCATAACTTAAGAGGGGGAAATCCACATTATGTATAGGATCATAAGTTATACTCATTGTACATTCTTCTGCTATGTATCATTGTGCTCACATATGCACATATTACGCTGATTTCTTTTCAGTTTTCTTTTTTGTTTTGGATGCTATCATATGCACCAAACGAAATCTACAAAAAGGTCTTGTACATGCACCCTCTACTTACCTAGTGGGGGCATTTAGTTGAGGTGATCAAAAGGAGAGGTAATAATAGTGACATTCAGAATGCTAACATGAATAATGTTATTTTGTTTATTGAGAAGATGCCTTTGAATATTCCTCTTCATATGGCACTATCTTCTACAATATGGGTTGAGAGGGTTAGTGAAATTCCACAGACTTATGATGGTTATGTTTTCTTTGAGCTTATTTTAATGATGTGGTGTGGACATGGTGGAATCCATTCTTTGCATCCCAATACTTCATCAATAGCACATTAATGAGCCCCAAGCTATATCAAATTTTTGTTGGCTAGAATGCACTGAAAGAAGTTTTGTAGGTGCACATATGAATGTTTCTTCAAGTGCCCAGTTGCTTGAACCACCAAAGAAGAGCTATCTTAGGGAGGAGAGAGAAATGTATCTTGGAGCAAGACAGTCTAAAAAATCTTGGGAAAGGGTTCCAAAAATGTGGAGTGGTAGCATTAAGGACTTGGTAGTGGTTATGATGGTCATTGTGTTAGCAACAGATGATCCTAGTGGATTTCCTTTTTGGATTTCTAAATATGTGAAAGTGGAAAAGGAACGATCAAAGACTAAGTCAATAGAGGTGCACTGGTCTTTCACCAAGTCGATGAATGCTTTCAAAGGTCAATATAACCTAGATATGGTAGTACTAAGGAAGTGTGGCCAAAAAGGAAAGAGGGTGACAAATAATTATCCATGGCTTGATACTCTACAATTGGATAAGGTCGACATTTTGGTATATGCATTGGAAGTAACACAATCTTGGCATTTGACAAAGGGGACACAATACATATAATGTCCCAAAATATCCCAAAGACACTGATGGGATGCAGTGCAAATGAAAGCCAAGACACACCATGCAAAAAAGAGAGTGGCAACTCAACTTGCCCAGGTTGACTTGTTCCATTAGATAGCTTGGAGGAGGAAGACTCTACAACTTCTATCCCACAAAGCTTTGGCTCGAGTGCATATGAAGGTGTATGATTGAAGGATGAGTATTGTTCTTTGTAGATTGAATGGCATGTATGTTCGTGAAGCAATGCAATTTGTTAGGATTTTGAAATGTGCTATGCAATGTCCCTTTTATTTTCATTGGATGCAAAGGCAAGAATTGTAATGATTTTGAGAAATTATTATATTTTATGAAATTTTGGTATTCCAATTAAAGGTCTTAATGCCCATTTGCCACAAAAAGTTTGTCATCAAAAACATGATTTTTACATCTTTTTTCACAAGTCTCGTGTAAAATTGGCATCTTTGTCCAAAATATGTAAAATTCACATGAAAAAAAGGAAATCTTTGGAAGATTCCCCTAGAGTTGTCTTTTTGAGATTACATTTCTCGAATTAGATGTTACAATGTTACTAGTGATGATGTGATTCTATCCTAAATGTGTGCTCTTTTCTCTCGTTTCTTCCTCTTTCACATATTTATCTCTCAAAATTCATTTCACTCACATTCATAATCAAGGTCTCTAATACACTCAAGACAAAACTTATCTTTAAAGTAACTTATCCCTCTTAGCATAGCTCCAAATGAAGAGATTTAAAAACAATAGAGAGTTAAACTCTCTACTACATGATAGAGTTTCCTCATTGTTCACATGCAAATGAAGCTTCTTACCATGAATGGAATAAAAATCTCTCAATGAAAGAATCTTGCAAGAAAAGTGATCTAATGTTGATCATCAAAATTCTGTCCAAAGAGCTTTTCCTTGAAGTTGCATTCCTAGAATCTATTTGTTAATGACCATTTTCAATATTTTTCCATGTGTTATTCATAGAAGTCTATTTAAAGTACATATTTTTTAGGGTGTCAAACTTTACAAGAATTATTATGCTAAGGTCTTAAACACATTTAATACAGTTAGACCTCATTATTCCTATGATATTGGCCACTACCTATCATCATAATTGCTAAAAAACTCAATTGCTACTACCTTATATGCCCTAAGAACCATCATGAGTAGTTTTATTGAGGGCGCTTCATATATTCTAAGATTTACCCAATAACTTCTTATTAAAACCTTCACACTTCCTCTTCATTCATAATTTTCCAATTAGAAAGCTATCACTCCCTTCATGTGTGTCTCTTCTTATGAGAATTGTTTGGAAACCACAACCTATCTACATTTATACTAGTAAACCTTGGTACTACTTCTAAGTTTTTGGAATATTTCAGAATATCTTGCATGACACACATTTGTAGTGTGTCCATGTTAAGTACACTTGTCATACATTTCTTGATAGTGTCAAATTAAGACCTAACCAGCCCTCAAATGCATAGAAGACACTATCTACTAGGGACCTTAATCCTTGAAGGATTTCTCTCTAGTGCTATAATGGACCAATACTGTGAAGGAATCCCAAGATTCAAAGAATAAGTTATAGCAAGCATCCTTGGTTATACAAATCTATCAAGGTGCTTCATTAACAATCAAAATGTATAATAACTCCCAAGTTATAAGCATGAAGATATGGTAGGATTCCCGCATGCCTCCTTGAAGAGATTCATTGAAATCCCATGTGTTCTTGCTTAATCTCACCTTTTTTGCTGGTAGAGTGTACTAGCATGCCACTCTTTTTCAACACCTAGGCTTGTTAATTCTAGAAGTCCTTTGTAGCTGCATAGCCCTTGCCCAAAATATCCACTAAAAAGTATAGAGGTAAAAAAGGTTGATTTTTATTTTTTGGGTGAGTATTAAACTTGAATGGGGCAAAAGTATATTGTTTGATTCCTCATGAATTTAAATAACCACCCATGTTTGCAAATATTCTCTAGTTTTATTTAGTTTTTTAGGTGAGGATTCAAACTAGAATGAGGCAAAAGTATATTGTTTGATTCCTCAAGACATTAAATAATCAAAGATGTAAATCTATTTTGCAAAAACAAAGAGATTATTTGCCAACGAGATTTTGCATCAACAAGAGAGGTAGTTAGTGCCTTGGGGGTGAGTCTTGTGAGTATTTACAAATATTAGCAGATGAAAAGTAGAATAGCGAAAGATGTTACAATAGGCATCAAAAGGCATAAACTATCGGCCTTTGAAGATTTTGGTGTGGAGATTATGGTTGAAAGTATCTTAAATTAAGCCCTTTTAAAATAAAAAGGTTTCATAGAAGTTAGAGAAAGTATGATGTCAATGCTCAAGGTACTTTCTTGTTGGCAAGGATTTAATGTGTATAGAAATTTTAGAAGGATGTCTCTCAAGCAGGAGTAGGGGTAGAGAGACAAAGGGAGAGATGGAGTTTAGAGTGAGGTAGAGAGAGAAGCAAAGAAAGTTTTCTCCATAATTTTCTTAATCTAATTAAAAACGTGATTGTGCTACATTCTTGGATCATAAAGATCATTGATTGCATTGACATGGAAGTGTGTATATCCCTTTGGAGAGAACAACCTTCTAGTTGAAACAATAAAAGAAAGTTTTACTATTGTTGATGAAACCTTTTTGCAAGATTCTTCTTGTTGGTCATACCCAAAGAGTATAGGTTCTCAGTTTTCATGGGGTATTTATACATGATTCTTGATATTATCTCTCAAGATCTATTCTTTCTCTCTAGGAATGTGACTAGAAGTTTCTCCATCTTGTCCCCAATGTCATCTTACAATAGATCAGACTCAAATTTGAGGTCAAAACAAAAAGTTCTTGAATCTCACCTCTGCAGAACACTAAAGTGCAATATTGGTCACTTGCAATCGCTCTTTAAACTTTGTATTTCTCTTTCTAATCTCAAAATATACACTTGGTGTTGAAATCAAAGTCTTAATCTATAATGGGCCCTTTATCAAACATGCGAAAATGGAGTTTGACCACAGAGTTATCCTTTTTTTTGCAAGGCAATACTCTCGCTAGTGTATCTCTCTCTAGAACATGGAATCAAAAATTGTGAAAAGGTACCCCAATGGTTTTGGAGAGTTTCATGATCATGCTACCACTATCACATTTATCTAATTTCATAATAGAATCAATTTATTACAAGCAAAGCTAAGCTGCTACACAAAACACAGACATTTGATGACTTAACCTTTTTGAATTGTGAATAATTTATGTGTGAGTCGACTCATGTGTCATGGGGATGTTGAAGAGATGCCGATGGAGCCTCCACTCCAAGCTACTCCTTGTGAGAGGAATGCAAGAGTCACTCAAGCGGCCTCCGGATTGTTACAATGTGTTTCCATGGGAGAAAGAGGGAAGGGGGAGAGGGGAGAAGAGAGGGGAGAAGGGAAGGGGAAGGAGAAGGGAACATGAGAGTGAAGGGGGATGGAAACATAAGGGCACTACAATGGAAACAAAGGAACCCCCAAAACACTCTCTTGGAAGATAAGAGGGAGCTTGTATTCAAACTTCTGCAAACAACAATGAAGAGCAAAGTCAACACTTTGGCCTTTTATACATGTCACCTTTTGAAGGGAGGGCTAACCCTTTTCCTTTTAGCACTCTCCCTCTCTTTACAATAAAAAGGCTCTTAGGCCCATAGGGAGCCAAGGCATATTGCTATTCTTCCCATCTCTCCCTACTAGCAGAAATAGCGCTTGTGTTAACCATATTAGAGCACTTGGGACAAGCCTGGCGTTAGGTATTCCTAACTGGCTCCCAAATAGCGCTTGTGTTAGCCTCGTGCCTCTGAGACTTAAGCGATTTGGGCCTCAAACTCCCTGAGTGCCCTCACGCCTTAAGTCATTTGGTGTTTAAACCCCATGAACGAGGCTCAAAACCTAGAGTGGTGAGGCTTAACTTTCGCGAGACACTTAACAACAGCTTGCAGCTAGAACATATATCATGTGCATGTTGCTTACACTCTTTTGCCTTGGGGTATTTGGGGATCGAATTTCCTGAGCTTGTCTTGTACTCTTTCCATGGCTATTTCTATTGACGTAGATATAAAATGTACATGTTGCCTGAATCGTGGCCTTGGGTGTTAGCTGGAACCTACAACTTGTGCATGTTGCCTAGATGCTTTGGCCTCGGGATATTTTGGGATCAAACTCCCTGAGTTTGAGCTGTACTCCTTCCATGTGCACGTTGCCTGCAATCATTGGCCTTGGGCTATTTGGGGATCAAACTCCCTGAGCTTGTCCGTTGAAGTAGATCATGAAGCCTAATCACCTCTAATCACTGATTAGCCTGCATTTAGCGGACTGTACTCTATGGATGTTAACATGTCCCCCTTCCTGTTGTTGATCCGCCCTTGAGTCAACCACACTGGAGGAGGTGTGTGGTGAGGACTGTCTATAGGACTGCATAGCAGTCCAGCTGTCATGGAGTGAGGCGAATGAGGTATGAGCAATACTTCCAAAAATGGGTGGTGTGCATATCCTCGTATGTGCGGATGTGATGTCTGTGGAGATTGCAGACGTGGAGGTAGAGGCAGAGGTCCTAGAATTCCATAGGACCGATGTCGAGATCGAACACAATCTGGTTGTTCATATTGTGGAGGCGATTGTCAATGGGGCTACTACGGGTGGGGAGATCGTGGAGGAGTAAGAGGAGGAGGTGGATGAAGTGGACTTCTTCTATGACAATGGGATCTAAAACTGAGCCGTACGTGTCGTTGAATGACTGGAGGTGGAAAAAAAATCCCTCCTGAGTCATCTCTTTGGGAAAGTTGTACTTTGGAAACTTGTACAACATATTGGGGTCCTTCTTCTGGAGGTCTTTGAATTGGGCCCAAGTCCATCATCGTTCCATGGACATATACAAGGGGTGGATTCAGCGATCGACATGGGCACTCCAGTAATGTCTCCAAAATTTCTCCAGCTTCAAGAAGGGGAGTCACGATTGTGGCTATAGACTGGCATCTGCATCGATCTGGAGCATCAAGGGCGAGGCTGTATCCTCCTCTTGTGTGCTTTGGGTGCACGTGTCGCCAGTCATCGAAGGACTGCATGATGAATTGTGTGAGGGGGTGCACCTCTAGGATTTTGTAGAGATGGAGGTGGGAGCCCTCAAGTTGGCGCTTCTAATGATGCATAAGCGCACTGTCTAGCAGCTCCTAAAATTACTACAAGTCGGGGAGCCATTGGAAATCTTCAAGGGGGAAAGTTGGAGGAGCTGGTGGAGCATCGTCATCTGCAATGGGCTCCAGCTCTGTAGTGCCTATTGGCGTTCTCTTTGGTTGCCTGTACAAAATGGGCTACCTTGAGCAACGTGTTGAAGGCTATGTCAGGAAGGTCGACCGTTCTTGGGTGTCCAGCACTCAGACTATCATGACATTCAAAGAGAATTTGGTGCCTAATGTCATTATTATCTGGGACACATACTCTACCATTGTAGAGCAAGTAGCCATCTTCAATAGTATATTTTTTCCAGTTGAGTCCTTTATCTCACTAACATGCGGTGTGTCACCATTTCCATGTGACTCCTCAGCGAAGGTGGTCTCTCAATCAGTTGGATCCCTATTTCTAATTGCTTTCCATACTAATTTCCTACACACTCCTTGGGGATAAGTTGGTTGAGAACTTCAGTAAGTGAAGTAGACATAATACTAGTCCCAAATACTCTGCAAACCAAACGTTGATAAGACATGTAGAAGAGAACAACGACATGGGATTCAACATTTCATGCAATACATGCGGTTTAATTGCCATCTTACATTGAAACAGTGGACATAATTAATCTCTCATTCCTCACCTTTCCACTCTTTAAAGTGGGAGGAGATGTCATAGAATCACACATTAGTCTTTCCATATCTGCCCTCAAGCTTGCCTTAAACAGAATATAAAGGTGTTGACTTCTCTCAGAGTGTACGACCCTTCATAAGCGGTTGTGACCACATCCAAATAGACACATCTATTAGTTCAAAAATAGTAATTGGTGTTTTCTAATATTTAGGAATTAGGAAGGTATTTGGGGCGTACCAATGAGAGTGCTCCTTTGTGTGGGGCAAGGCCATGTTGAGGTGGGCCAAAGCATGGGTGGGGAGATCTCTAACCCATAGTTTAGACTCATGATCTTCACTCCTAGCCATTGATATGATCTAGTAGCCAAAAGGACCATGGAAAAAGAATTTAGGCACTTAGTGTGTGAACTAAGGAAAATACTTTATGGTCACAAGCAAGCACCATAGGCTTGGTGCATCAAGAGCAACATATGTTTCATGAATCAAGGGTTCACAAGAAGTGAACATGATCATGGAATGTATGTGAAGAGAAATTCAAATGCTCTTCACATTATTGCACTCCATGTGGATGACTGCATGATAATAGGTAGCAAGACCATGATGATAATGTAGGGACATCTTTGAAAACTTTTCGAAATGCATGATTTGGCTCCAAAACAAAGTACATTGACTCTACGCCATACCTTTAAGTACACTTATTAGATAGTGCATAGCATGTAAAAGTAGGAAAGTGCTTTGTTTCAGACCCTACATTATTTCAACAAGCATTTTTTAAGCTCATATATTCCAAGACATCAATAGACATGTAGCACTTAGGAGCCGGTTTATAGAAAAGCCATGCATCCACCATTGGAATGGAGTGAAGAAAACTTTTGGATACCTTAGTGTGAAGAAAACTTTTGGATACCTTAGTGTGGATATCATGTCCTCTCTCTACTTGCTCTCTCTCTAAGGGGGGGAGAGAGAGGGGGGTGGGGGGAGCAAAGAGGAGAGAGAGAGTGTGACCCTGCACAGAGTGTCATGATCCGTGTCTTGTATTAGTGCAATGATTTGGGAGGTCAGGATAGAGAGAGAGCAAGAGGGAGAGAGAGGGGGGAGGTCTAGAGAGCAAAGACCAGAGAGAGAGAGAGAGAGAGAGAGAGAAAGAGAGAGAGAGAGAGAAGACAGAGAAGTAGAGAGAGAGAGAGAGAGAGAGAGAGAGAGAGAGAGAGAGAGAGAGAGAGAGAGAGAGCACCAAATGTATCTTCTTAGGCTATTGTGATGAGAAGAAAGCCTATAAGCTGTATGACCAAGAGGCAAAGAAGATCATAGCGAGCCGCAATGTGGTGTTCAGGGAGCAGCCACATGCAGTGGAGGCAGAGAAGAGCTCTTCCACTTTATCATCAAATGAAGAGGTAATTCACTATAGACTTGTCCCAGGAGCTATAAAGGAGGAGGAAATATCAGATGATGAAGATATAAGTCACCAACCTATTGTTACACCACCAGAAAAGCCATTGTCGCGATGGGTAAGGTAGCTCTACAACCATGATAACCAGATGCCTATGTCTATTGAGGAGCATGCAGATGGACCAAGGCAGTCTCAGAGAATCGAGGAGCAAAGGAGGGCTTCTACTCACATAGTTGATATGGCCTTGATGGCTGAGATTATTGCAGAAGTAAAGGAGCCTGCGAGTTTGGAGGAAGCACTTGCAGACTGAGATTGGAAAAATGCTATGCAAGTAGAATATGACAACATCATGAAGAATGAAACTTGGGAGCTGGTAGATCGACCACCTAATAGAAAGGTTATTGGCACCAAGTGGGTTTGGAAGGTAAAGTACAAGGTCAATGGGACTTTGGAGAAGTACAAAGCCAGATTAGTTGCATAAGGATGTTTGTAGGTTGAAGAGTTTGATTTTCAGGAATCTTTCGCTCCGACTGCCATAATGACCACTATTCGCACAGTACTATCGGTGGCTGCTCATAAAAAGTGGCCAGTTTATCAAATGGATGTTAAATCAGCATTCTTGAATGGTGACCTCAAGGAGAAGGTGTACATGGCTCAGCCACCTGGGTTTGAGGCCCCCCATTCTGAGAACAAGGTATGTAAGCTAAAGAAGGCTCTATACGGGCTGAAACCTCGCTGAAACAGGCCCCAAGAGCATGGTACCAATCTCGTACCAATGGATAGACAAATTCTTTCATAAATTAAACTTCAAAAGATGTGCCTTAGATGCTAACTTGTATGTGTACAGGAAAGGTGGAAATTTTGCTATTATTGTTCTATATGTGGATGATCTCCTTATTACAGGTGACTATGAAGACATGATCCAACAGACTAGGAAGGTGTTGAGCATAGAGTTTGAGATGACAGACTTAGGCTTGATGCATGGGGATTAAAGTCTGGCAAGAGCCAGGCAAGATCTTCATCTCTCAGTAGAAATATGCAAGGGAGATCTTGAAGGCATTTGGTATGTCTGAGTGCAAGGCGATAGCTAGACCTATGGAGGTAAATGCGAGGCTATCTATGGAGGATGCCTCACCACCAGCAGACATTGGGAGGTACAAGAAGTTGGTCGGCAGTCTCATCTATCTGTGCAACACCAGACCGGACATAATTTTTGCTGTTGGCGTTTTGAGTAGGTTCTCCAATAAGCCTTGATTATGGCATCACTTATGGTACGAGCACTTCCTTGGCTGGTCATTGTGACTCAGATTGGGCTGGAGATGTTGATTCCAGGAAATCAGTTTCTGGATATTGTTTCTCTTTAGGTTCAAGTATCTTCTCTTGGATCAGTAAGAAACAACCAACAGTGGCATTGTCTTCTACCGAGGCTGAGTACAAGGCAACATGTTTTACTGCTTGTGAAGCAGTGTGGTTGAGGAGGATCTTATGGCACATGGGAGTGCAAGCGGATGAGGCAACTGTGCTGAGGTGTGACAATCAAAGTTGCATGGCCATTGCTAAAAATCCAGTGTTTCATGCATGCACAGAACATATAGAGATTCAGTATCACTATGTGCATGATTTGATCGAGGACGGGATAGTGGGATTGGTCTACTATCCAACAGAGCAAAATGGAGCAGATATCTTCACTAAGGCACTTGGCAAGGATCAGCTTCTTTAGAGACTCGGCATTGGGACGAGAAGGTAGTTCACCTATGGGTGGACATTGAGGGGGTGTGTTAGATATGCTCAATGCCCCACCCTCCTGGTAACCACCAGTGGTCCAAGGTGCTCAAGTTGTAAGGCCCCCATATGAGGAGAAGCCATGTGTGAGCCCCGGACACTGGATGGATCCTGACTTGCAATGGCACATTTTATTCCTCCCAAAAAGCGCCCTTAGTATTTAGGTGTAAAGAATTTCCTTAGATGTCAGGTGTCGATTTTGGACAGCGATCGTATAGGTATTTGGTTACAATTCCCATAGCTAATAGTCCCCTAACTAATTGAATTTTGATTTTTCATTTAAGGGGGGACATATTCTCATTTCTTAGACATTTACAAAGTAGACATATTACCACAAAATCTACCTTTTGAGCTCACACTCAACCTTTTTCCACGAGAAAGTAATTCCATAATACATATTTTGATTGCATTTTCTTTCTCACATACTGGGTTGAGTTACTTAGTTAGCGTTCCCTATACACCTGCCAACCTCGAACGTGAACCAAGAGGTAGTAAGGCCAAAACTGCAAAGCCCAGTGGTATGCACCTGAATTTGGAAAACATTATGACAAATTGCAGATGTTAACAACAATTTTGCGAGTAGCAATTGAGAATCGTCATATAAGGAATTTTGTCGCTTTTTGCCGTCCACGAACGCTCGCTGTTTCAAGTTTCAATTCAATGTAATAGCGGATGGCCTCGCAACTTGGGAATTTGGGACTGCGCATGCGTAATAGTTGCCGTGCCAGATTTTAAAGCTTTGCTTGAGTCCGACCGACAACGACGGACGACGTCCACTTTTGTGGATCATAAATCAATTGGAGAGCGAAAGAACACGGTCTAATGGCTCTAATCAGACACTTTAAATCGACACCCGTGGACAAAGTCTAAAGAGGAATCTGCATGATTCTGCAAACAGTGCAAAGTAGATCGCGCCAATAACTGGCGCGTTCTGTCGACGACTTGATAGCTTGGATTGACGTGGGTAGTACGATGAACAAAATCAGTCAATAGCACGCCTCAAGCCGAACATTACAAGCTTGTGGCGGACGCATAGTCAATTGCCGAGGCTACATTCAGGATATTTTCATGGATGTCACGGCCTCTCACGAATCCATTTTGCTCCTTTTCCACCACCACCTCATAGCATAGATCTCTTATCCTAATCGCTAGGGCTTTAGCGATTAATTTGTATGCTGTGCTTAGCATGGTGATGAGCCTCCAATCCCCCACCTTAAGTCTGCATTGCCTTTTAGGAAACAGCTTCATGAGGCCTGAATTAACGTCTTCAGAAAGAGTACCTTGTTCTATAGCATAGTTTACCATATCAGTGAGGTCTTGGCCGAGGAGATCCCAAAAGGCCCTATAGAATTCGGCAGTGAGCCCGTTCAAGCCCAGGGCCTCTCTGATACTCTGACACATGGGGAGTAAGCCCCTCCATTAATTGCGCCATCATTCATGCCATTCATCATCTTGCATTGCCTGTTCGCCCACTATCTCACCCAAACCCTATTGGAAGATCTCCGCTATCTGCCAGATGTCAGTTACCACCTTTCCCTGAGAGTCAACTACCTTGTCAATGGATTCCCTTTGCTGATTCTGCCTCAGGACTTTAAAGAAGGTTTTTGAAGGGTAGTCGCCCACCCGAAGCTAGACCTGGTGACGGTCTGCTATCCCTAGGTCTGTCAACTTGGCAAGGCACAAAGAACTTCCAAGACACCGGCACATGATTAGAGAGGGCTGTGGAAGTGACACAGCCTTCCGTCTCAACCACCACCCCTCTTTTGAAGCATAGATTCTATCCAGGCAACTGGCACTGAAGTTCTTCCTCACCCTTCGATTATTCCAAGTGAGTTTTGCCTATATCTTCGGCGCAAGCTCGCAGACGTCCACCAGGGAGGCCTTGACACTGAGCTCTTCCCAAGCCTCCAATTCTCCTCCTGAGATCATTGCCCCAAGGTTGGACCTTTCTTCAAGGAGTCCTCAAGCGACTCGGTGCAATTCCAATTGGCATTGAGGATCCAGTGATCATCCACGACTTCATTTCTAAGAATGCACCATAGCTTGGTTCTCTCTTAATCAAAATTCGAGGCATATATACTGCCTACGTGGAAGGTGAATCTGTCTTTGCAAAGTTTCACCCCTATTGCCCATCCCTCCTGCACTTTGAACACCTATTGGGGGTGGAGGGACTTATGCACTAACATTGCCGATCCTCCTCTCCTTCTACTAGGGCAATTCACAAAGTTGTCATAACCTAATTGATCAAAGGCTACCCACCAACTATTTTCACACCCACACTTAGTTTTTTATAGCATCACAACATTCGGCTTACACCTCTGAATTACATCCAAACAACCTTTCTACTTAATTTTGCTACAACAACCTCTAATGTTCCAACACATGGTCTTAACACCAGAGACAATATCCATTGGGGGACCTCCGTCCATACTGCCGTGGTTAATGCATGAGGGCCTTATCCGCATCCTTGAGGAAGTTGAATCTGTTCTCCCTGCTTGTCGAAGAACCTCTTGCAGTATCTTTGATGTTTTTAGAGAGCCCCCTATGAACAATATGTGATGGACCCATGGAGTTGGTTCTCTTTTCTTGATGAGCAAACTTCTCTTTGAGGGCTCTCTTCCGGTAATATGCGTCTGGTAGCTCTTCTTCCTTGTCTTCACCATTGGGACAATCAGGCATATCTCCCAGTGGGGGAAGATTACTTGGGGGCTTGCTGCGCTTTATTTCTCCTTATCCTTCCCATCGAGCTTGATGTCCTCTTATATTGGTGGCACATGTGAGGGCGCAATGCCTGAAGGCTCCTTACCCACCGATGACACCTTACCTTTCTTTCTGACAAGTTACCATTGTTCTTGAGGGGGAGAATGTCAATCCTCCATCCCTTCCAATGATGAGTTCCTGGGGTTTGGGGCGTTAGTATGCGTGGGCTGTCCATCAGTCTCCTGGACTCCTCCATCTTCTTTAGACTCTGGGTCCTCTGCCTTGTCCCCCATGGCAGACTGGTGTTGGGAGCTTTACTCGGGAATTTCTTTACAAAATGACCCAAACTCTTACAGACGTAACATCCAACTAGAAACAAAGAGAACTTGACTTGCTATGCAAACGAGGGGCCACCCGATAGTTTGATCTCGACAAAGTTTGGAGTATCTTGCATCCTGTCCTATAGGATCCAAGATTTCCTTCATGCTTTCAGATTGCGAGGTGGTGGTGGGATCTGAAGAACTTTCCCAAGGGCCACCACTAGCTTGTGCACCATGTCCCCCATCCACTGCGGAAGGTTGGGGAACTCCACCCACATCGGGTAGTCGTAGAGCAGAAAACAGTCGATGCTAAAGTTTGGGCTCCAAGGAAGCACCAACACCGGAGAGTTAGAGAACTGGAAGGCATGGCCCAGTCATTTGTTATGTATCTCCTCGGAGATGCACTGGAGTAGGAAGAACCCTTTGCCCATGAAGTGAGCAGAGTATGTGTTTCTCAACAACTCACATTCATAGGACATGAACTCGACCAGGTCCTCTCCTGATGGGATTATTCCTGTGAAAAATAGGTAGAGGCCACCTCTTGAGAGCTTTTCTAGTTTGGACCACATTTCTTCGTCGACCTATAACTCTCATGCCACTGCATGCTTCCTACCTGTCTCGAACCATGGCTTCTATTCTGTTTCCCTTGCTCTACAAGCCACCTCTGCCTAATAGGATCATTTTGATTTCCTCCTCGAGGAGAGGAGAGAAGCCACTGCACATTTTCTTGCCGAGGAACTTGGCATATGAGGGAACCTGCTCATTACTTCCTGATTTCTCTTTGGAGTCCACCACCTCATCATTCGCCTTACTTGGAACCATCTTTTTTGATTTGCTTGCACCTTCTTGGGGGGGGACTGTAGGGATTCACCGTCCTTGTTCATTCACACACAAGCATTAGAGGTAGCCAAAGGGGCCGGGTCACTACGGAGGCGCTTCAACGAGCCCCCCCTTTCATGCTCTCCGCATAGGTCAGGCATGCACTGTATCTCTCAACCTCTCTCAGCCTCCTCGACTCAGTGTGAATAGACTTAGAGCTTTGTAGCACCTTTTGGTAACACTGTATCTTTCTTACTTGAGAAGTAGTTCAATAGAGAATATCTCTATGCGAGACAAATGGCTTTCCGAATGGTGAACCATATCTCCCAACTGATCTACATCCACACACACACACACACACACACACACACACACATATATATACATACAATTACCAACCCTTTCCGGATGGTTCACATCCTATATATATATATATATATATATATATGTGAGTATTTATGAGATTAGTGGCAATAAATTATCAATATATTTTTGTTTGAAAAAACAATCACATCACCAAAAATCAATTAGGACTAAAAAATGGAATCGAGCTAATGTCGCCATTAAAAAATCAATTAGGACTAAAAAATTGAATCGGTCTAATGTCACCATTTAACACACTACCTGTCAATTAACAGGTGCACTAAACTGGAACACCTATAGTATTATGGCTCATTATATCATGTAGTGATACATTTAATTGTAATATAAAACAACATACCTTGTAATAAATCTGATAAATTAACCAATCCCAACCACCCAATTGGCCAACCATACCATGTGATGAAATAATTTAGTGCACACTAGACCTTGGATGATGTCTCCAATGTAGTTCTCCCTTGAGTGCAACAGTTTGTGCTAGCAAGTTCTTTGAGCTTGTTAAGGACTCTTTTGGCTCTCCAAGCATCTATACTATATTAAGCAGACTAAGTGGTTAGGACCATTAAATGAATCTCGGCCCTTGGATTTAAGCTAATTAATATGGACCATTTAGATGAAATCAATCAGTTATAGACTCACATATCAAGTCGTCTTTGTACACATCCATCCTCCCCTTCTCTCTCTCTCTCTCTCTCTCTCTCTCTCTCTCTTTGTGTGTCTCTCTCTCTCTCTCGTTCTCTTTGATAGTTTCTTTTGCTCTAGGTAGTCTCTCTCATTCTAGCCTCAATTGTGAGCCTAAGTCAAGTGGGCCACATGGTGTAGATTATGTCTCGAGAGATGAATCTTTTCTTTCGAGGGGCTTGCATTGGTGCATTCTTAGACACAAACACACGAATGCAATACAATCACTGATAACTATGCAGAAACAAATGCAATTGGATGGAAATCTCATGGACATAAGTTTCAAGAGGGACGAAAAGTTTTGTGTAGGTGACGATTGATTTTCACTGAGAATTACTCAAATAGCTTCAAAAGGCCATCTAGACTGGAGGAAAATATACCTCAATTGTTTGGTTACTGACCATTAGGCTATCCTTGCATCTAGTGAGCACAAGAATGAATGGGCCTAAATTGGCTTGAAAAGGGCTGGCGATGTTTTTAAAGGAGAATTCAACTGGAATTTTGCATGAAAAGGATGAATTATTGATGCGGATAAACTACTATTGATTAGTGGAGGAAAAGCATTAAATGTAGATTGTGGTGATTGCATCCTACGTAGCTAGTATAAGCACATTTGCAAATGAGACTACCCAGGACACATATTGTCGGGCGTAGCCTTGAGGCTTCAATGAAATTGAGACATCTTATTTTTTGAGCAACAAGCACACTCTGGTGATACCTTTTCCATTAGACTCCAGCATAATGGATACACCATAGCCCTAAGATTAAAATAGAAGAGAGCAGAGCTACAATCTCATGACATTAGTGGTTGTGTACTTGTTTTATGTGTGGAATCCAAATGTATTGAGGCAACATCTTCTCATTGTTACAAATTCTTTAGCAACAAATTAGCATGGTGATGCACTCCGCACTCATCACCAGTATCTATAGGAAAGGCTTGGTTCTATCTAGCCTCAATAGGTAGACCCGCGACACCAAATTGATTGGATCAATTACATGGCTATGGATGTGCAAATGGTTCCAAAATCCATGCTTCAAACCCACAATATCTTGGCCATCGCCCTATCATTTTTGTCAACATCATGGGTGTTTCTTGCTTGGCATCTTTGTGTGTAATACTGATGATCTTGCTTCACTATTGCAAGGGTGCAGAGGAAGGAGGATTACCAAAAAGTGAGCCATGAAAAGTGAGCGAGCCGAAAAAAGCGAGCAAGAAAAAGTGAGCGAGTAAAAAAAAACAATCAAAACAAAACAATAATAGATTGACAAATCCCTTATTTTAGCAACCCTCTAAGTTCTTCAAAAGTCCATGAGAGAGTTGGACCTATGTCATTGCCAAGGCATCATTAGTAAAGATGCACCAAGTCTCACTTTTACTCATTCAATTTTTTGTAATCCTCCATAATCAAGTTCTCTCTCTCCACCAACATAGTGAGATCACCAATGTGGGCCCTTGTTCCCCGGCCCTCATAATGAACCACCGAAATCTTCCACACAAGTCAAAAGTTTCACAGGACTTCTTGAATGGAATAGTCCACATTACATGCATGTGCAAAAGCTTGGTTTTTGAAACTCTATTAACTCTTGGAACAAAACCCATGTTTTTCTGTTTGCAAAATCCTAATGAATCACTCTTACATCCCACCAATCCAATAAAATCTAAAGAGTAAGTACATCCCTTTCTTTAAAATGAATTAAATTCCAAAACAAAACAAACTTTGCTTATAGAAATCAATGGTAGAAGCCAAAATAGAAAACATATTGACATGGTCCCGATTAGGTAAACTTTCCTCTAGATCTGATGTAAGAAATCAGCTAATGGTTTATTAAATTCACATTTTGATGCATGAAGTTTTACTAAATGGTGCAAAAGCATGATAATCATCTAAATCATACCTTGTCATTCATTTTGATGTATAACATGACCCCATTTGGATTTGTATATCAAAAGATACAGGACGTTGAAATTCTCATCTTTTGGGCCAAAAGAGGGAGCGTGCTAACACGTTGCCTATTTTGGCCCAAAAGATGAGAATTTTGGCGTCCTGTATCTTTTGATTTACAAATCCAAATGTGGTCATGTTACATATCAAAACGAATGGCAAGGCATGATTTAGATGACTATCATGACCTTTTGTACCATTTAGTAAAACTTCATGCATCAAAATGTGAATTTAATGGATTTTTTTCTAGTTTCTTGCACCAGATTTAGAGCAAGGCCGATCGTAATAGGAGCATGTTAGAACTCTATCTATATATTGGGACAAAAACAATAAAATGTTTTCTATGTAAGTTCTTCTGATGAAAATATATAGAGCACTTTTACCAAGGTAGACTTTCAATAACATGTTATGATCATGTTCGATGTTGAAGTTTTTATTGAATGATGCACTTCAACTATATACTACTTGTTGGTAGCCAAAGCATTTCTATGCAAGTTCATCTCATGAGAATAAATAACACTAGATCACTAATGTAGACTTACAAGAAGCTTATGTTATAATCATCTTCAAAATTATGGTGAATCGTGATACTATAAAGCTTTATTAATGATCAATTACATATAGTGAGGTTATGTTTTTCTCCAGTGATGCACTTCAAGTATAAAGTACCTGATGTTGATAGCCAAACTATTTCTATTTAATCTCATCTCATAGAATATAGAACACTATTTCTAATGTGCACTTGCAATGATTATGTTATAATCATGTTCAATGTTGAGGAAGCACTATTGGAAGCCCAGGATTTGAATTTGTTGCTCACTCGCTCTCTTTCTACAAAGTCTCTTCTTCACACTATTTCTCGTGAGCAGCAGTAGCTTGGCACCTGTTTGCCTCTATTTCATGAGACGAATCCTGAATTCGGCTTCGTTGCGTGCTTGGACTTCGGCTGCAGTTGGTGTTGATCGAATTGGCTCCGTTGTTATCTTAGAAAAAGGCTTCTACTATGCTACTTGTGCTGATGTAGACACGGTGTATAAGCTCGTAATTATGGAAGGGGTCCCTCGTGAATGGTTTTTTACTTATGTTATGCCTTGGGATCCTCTTTTTGACCCAGCAAAGAATCTTATCAAAATTTGCTGGTACCTCTCCTTTCGCATATTTAGGTTATTGCAACTTTGTTGGGGAAAGTGCTACATCTTCCCAAGCAAGATTTTTTTGGTTTTTATAGAAGGGACATTCGAGTCTGCATCCTTTGGGATATGGATCAACCCATAGCTTCATGTTTGGATATCGATTATGGTTTGGCGCATCCTTTTTGCATTCTTTTATAGTTTGCTTCTTTCCCAAATGCGTGTTACAACTGTAAGAAAATTGGTGATTTTGCTCATTGCTGCCCTTCATCCTCTAGTCAAGATCCTAATGTGAAGGGCACTGTGCCTCTCCCTCGGGTTCCCCCTCATCTCCATTCTAATAAGATAGTGCAGCCCAAGCAAAAAAAAGAATGGAGATGAGTGTGGCCTAAGGGAAATGCTTCAGCCACTGTGTCTCCTTTGACTCATTTATCACCCCTAAAGGCTCCTCTTGATGATTCTTCTTCCTCGATGACATTTACTTTTTCTAGTGCCGATGGTTATGACTCTTGAGAGCCCACTTCGGTTCACTAGTCTCATTCTATTGATGTGGCATCTCATATGGCATTTCTAGCCATTGAATCACAGTCTTTTGAGCTACAAGTGGATATCTCTCCTTTATATATAGTTACTGATGGTAATGAGGATCTGAATGTGGATTTGATAGAGCAAGATACACAGATATAGTAAATGATGATACAATGGAACGGACTGTGGGTCTAAGAGTGCAAGAAGCTCAGGATGCTTCTCCTCAACCACAAAGCACTTTTACAGTTGGGGATATGCATCCTATGCTGCAACAAGTTTTTGACTATGTGATTAAAAATTTTTGGGTGCTTGCTTATCTCAAAAAGAATCACAAAGGCAAGAAACACCTTCATTTTATTGATGGTGATGTGGTTTCTTTACAACAGTTTTGGCATGCAAACAATCTCATTGTGGAGGATATACTTCTAGATGCCCCCCCTTGTGACTTGTAAACATTTTCACTTTTCCAGTTTTCAATCAACCTCCTGGCTGTACTTAGGGGCCTGGGGCGCCAACTCAATATGTAAGATGTTACAACCCTCATCTAAAATCTAGGGTATGGGGGGACAAGGTCCATATACAATATGCACGGATTTCCTTTTAAAATTTCAAATATGCAAGGGAAAAAAAGAAAACTTTATGTCCCCCCTCCCACAAAATATAAGGTATGTACCTTGAAAAATATGTAAGATTTTAAGATTTATACATATTTTTCATAATATGTGAGGCCCAAGGGGGGGGGGGGTCTTTTGGATGAGGGGGGGTGAAACAAAAAATACACTAAAATATGGAAACCCATCTCCTTTCAAATCAATGTAACTTTTTCACCTGTTACCCAAATTTCAAGGTGTAAAGACGTATTTGAAGCTCTTTCAATGTAGAACACAACCATGTTAATTTGAATAATTTCCACTCATGGCCTATTTTTTAATTCATCTCATACTCAAGATTTTGATAGGTTTTCTTACTAAAGGGAGTTGGTGCCCCAGGCCGAGGGGCCTATTTGTAATCTTTTTACTTTTGTACTTCATGGTGTGCTTTTACCTCTTTCGAGATTTCCCACAGAGAAATATAAGATTTCACTAAAAAAGTGTGTGCGCGTTGCTTCTCCATATTTGCTAATTCTCTCCCCTCTCCTCCTTCTCCTAGCTTTCTACATTCTTCAAATAGGATAGAAAATGTAGATTTCATGTGGTTTTTGTATTCTTGCTATTACATGTTGTAGTGATCACAAGACAAGAAAGCTATGACACTACTTTCCAAAGCTATTAGGAGAAGTTGAGCAAGAATTAAATTGCAAGTTCAATGAGAGATCATGATGTGTCGAATGGGGTGCAAAAAGATAGCTTTAACAGCACGTCTCCTCCCATTCAAAGTAATCACTTAGATGCATAGCCACAATTATAGGACATCTCCATCTAGGGCCCCTCTAGGTAGAATGGTAGTCAATCTCATGATGAGTTGCCAACATATATTATTTTAAATGTATACAGACATATACATATGTATTTGTATATAGATGCAAGAGTTTTGCGATCTCCTTCCATTAAAAGTAGCCACAAACTACTTTTATGCATTATGATAGCACATCTCCATTCTTTCTTAATAACATGGTAGTCAATATCATGATAAGATTTTAAGATGCAGGCGCGCGCGTGTGTGTGTTTCTTATCCACCTTTATTTGAGCTTCATGTGCCATGTTGTTAAAACTTTTAATTTTTTAAATGCACGCACACACACACACACACACACACTCTCTCTCTCTCTCTTTGGAAAGGTGGGAAACCCCAAAAAAGGTTAAAACCCTAGAAATGGTGAAAACCTTGTGAAAACCCACATCATGAAACATAAGCATAATTTATAAACTCTAGGGTATGTGCCTTAGGGTGGCTACAAACTATTAGCATTGCCCTTAACATAATGTTAATGGCATAAGTTAGCGATAATATACTTTCTCTAAGCTGCAACTTCGAGGTCAATCTACAAACCATTAGCATTTCCCTTAACATGTAATGTTATTTGAAAAAGTGAGTCATAATATACTTTCTCTAAGTCTCAACTTTGAGGTTGATTAGAAGAAATCCCCAGAGTCAGATTCTCATCAACTCTACAAACCACTCAAGGGCCAATGCACTTGACAATACATCCAGATTTGAATGCCCAAAACATTTGGCCCATCAAAAAATGATTTTAATTTTGGAGAGTGATTACACACTCATATTTAAGCTACCACCTACTTGTTCCATAAATACACAAGAATAATTGACTCCATTTCCACTTGCCACGTGTTTTGCCCACCATCACACAGTTGCCATGTGTTTGCCATGTGTCAATGTCATGTGTTGTCTTCTTTATCATGTAGTGTTACATGTCGCTTTGCCCACCATTTTATAGTGCAATGACCCCTCTTCCCAAAGTTGATGGTGTGGTGGCCAATAAACTTTGGGTGATAGCGGACATGCAAAAGTTGTGAAGCGTATCCATGACAACCTCCCCACAACTTAGCTCAAGGAAAGCTACCTGGTGGGAGACTTTCCCTTAGATCTTCTACGGTTCCCAAATGGTTCCTATTTTTTTTGGGTTGCTTTGTGTATAGAAATGCGTGCTTTTCTTTTAGTGTTTGTGCACACTTTGTGCCTAGCTTGTGTTGGATGTAGTCTCCCTTTCATACAGAGAGGTGCTTTTGTTTGGATTGCTTTTTGTGTTGAGATGTATATCGTTCTTTGAGTGTTTGTGCACAATTATTGCTGAATTATTGCCAAACATAGTCTTCCTTTTCACACAACTTGCTGAACCAAGGCTTGTGCCTAGGACTGTGATGGCCAAGAAATGTGGGTCATGGCTCTAGGAAATTGCTTGCATGAGACTTTCCTTCTACTAGCAAATAGTTATTGGGTTGCTATCTATGTTGCAATGTTTGCTTTTGCTATGTGTTTGTGCACACTTTCTTCCTAGCTTGTGTAGGATATAGTGTCCCTTTTGTTGCGTTACCTTTAGTGATGCAATATATGTATTTCTTGGAGTGTTTCCTCACAGTAGCTTGTGTTTAATGACCAGGGATGTTTTTATCGAACCTATAACAGGGATGATTTTTTCATGTTAGTTTCGTTAATAAGCGAAAGTTTTATACGGCTTGTGAAAGTTTATATGCTTTTATAAAAATAAAAGCTTAGTATATTCGCCACAATTTGAAACTAAAATTAAAAAAAGAGCTAGGTTTAGCCTTTAAGATTATAAAATTATAAATAAAGTCCATGAAAATTCGCCAAAGTTTTATATAATAAATAAATATATTTGGAAACTTTCGCCAACATATTATATATACAATTTAAAAATTAAGCACCAAAAGAAGACTTGTGCAATCAAGAAGACTTGTGGCCTTATATCCAATGTACATTTGGCTAACTTAAGCCTATGGTAGGCCCATCACCAGCACTATTCATCAAGTCATATAATAGGGATATATCTCTTCATGCTTCTATCTTCAACAAGGACATGGAAGGACATTACATACATAGGTAAACATAAGCAACAAGTAGATTCTTAGCAAGAAGAATCAAATGATTAAAATGACACAAAATTAAAGAATGAAATTTTCTATAATGGCCTGGTAGAAGGTGTCTTGTTAGATATTTTAAGTATTTCTTTAGTCACAGTTTATGATCGCAAAAAGTAGGTAAAAATTCAACTAAATTAATGAATAGAGCTAAAGTAGTGAATATGCAGTAAGTCACATATTTAGTTGTGTGTGTGTGAAAATCTAACTTTAATTTCATCATCTACTTCTATACATTTAGAAATTTAGAAAGTTATCACAATGCAAAGAACTTGCCAGTCAATAGAGGCTTTAAATATAAATCTACCCCTCAAGCATTCTCATACATTTAGTACACTTAAGCCATGTATCCAGTCTTAGAATCTTGTATAGTGGAAGATTCTACAGATTTATGACAAGAAATAAGAAGAAATGAACTAAACTAAAATGCCACATGCAAATACTTAAATGTATGTATCAATGTATAGGGGGACATATTCTCTTGCTATTTTTACACACACACACACGTCGTTGGTCTTCGCATTGAAGTCCCATATGAGCAAGACCTCTCCTAGCTACATGCACCTCTAGATGTCCTTGTGGAGTGCTAAGGAAGGTAAGATATGTCCCTAGAGATTGTCCTAATATAATCCATTGTCTGTGGGGATACATAACATGTTGTAATCCCCTCTCTCCCAGCTCACTTTAGGGATGCACATTGATGAATGAGCAAAGGGTGATAGTGGAAGAAAGGACGAATCAAGAAACCCCCTAATCTGCCATGTCTATATTACGTTCCCAACCCAATACCATACCCAAATTAGCCATCCAACCCTTCTATTTGGGATGCAATTTGGTTGTGGCATCAACCCTTCTATTTGGGATGCAATTTGGTTGGTGGGGGCCACAAAAACTTGGGTGTCCAAAATGTAGGAATCGTGCCTTAGCTTAGAGAGGGGTAGTGCTTCATGTAAGAGCACATCCAAGGCTAAGGGAAGTGGCTTGGCATCTGGTCGGTTGTGCTTACTTCTTGAGGAACTCCATCCTTGGGAGTCAAGTTTTGCTGGCTCAGATTTCACTTGCTTAGAGTTGGAGATGATGTGTTCTAGGGGGATCTTTTGGAAGCACTAAATTGTAGGCTCTACAAGGGTGCTTGTTGTTTGGTTCCCATAGAGCTAGAGCTCAGTTGATGTGAGGTTGCTCATTGCACAAGGATCAACACTCAATTTGAACTTGAGCGCTATGCCTGGCAGCTTGTGGCCACATCATGGTCCTGAGGGTGGGGAGCAATATTGATGGAATTGTCCTCATGTTCTCTTAGTATGAGTGCAAACCTAACTCATTCAAGCTACTCATATGTGGTAGAACCTCATGCACTCATGGGGAGGAATAGACGTCAATGTAAATACTTGTTCATGCTATCAAATAGATGCAAAAGCGTATGAAAGATTTCCATGTGTGGGATAATTGTGTGCAACTTACAAATGAATGCGAGAAATCAAGAAAATACATCCTAGATTGATTACTCATGTATATTCTTGGGCATTGTGACCTGTAAAATTTATACAAGTAGACATGCTCTACTTGCGCTCGTGCACAATAATAGACTATGTATGCATGCACAATTGTTTCACTGTAGCTTGCACTCTTGGTTAAGCTTCTGAGCCATTGAACTAAACTCAAGTGATTGCTCTAATTTTAGAACCTCATTCCAGATGTGCACCTCATAATCAACCTTGTACTTTGAAATTTGCCTCTGGGGCTTCAAGAAATGTTTCTTTGTGAGATTCATGCCACAGGTTGAGAACCCACTTGGTTGACTAAGGTGGCCATGTGCTGACGATCTCATGAATAGCAACATATAAAAAAGATTCTACCTATCACACACATGACAATCTATGCGGGGCATACCACTTAGGATAACTAGCTCACATGGGTGAACGCAAAAATCCCATGAGTTGTTGTTGCTCCATGGCAAGCCTTGTTAAGGTGTGAAAGGGTTTTGCAAACCAAATTAAGGTAGGATTCACAAATGTCTGCACATCCTCCGGACGTTATAGCCTTTGGGCACTATTTGCTTTACACAGTGTTTGATGAACTGTGAACATTGTTTCTTGAGCTGGTAAAGGATTCTTTGTTCAATGGCCCACTTTTTTAGATGTCCGCACCTTGGGCAGCATGGGAAGACTGCCCATTAAATTCTCTAGTGACATCAAAAGGAATGGCCTATTAAAGATTGCCATATGGAAGTACAGTCATATTCCAGAGCCATGGGCGATTGTTTGTGAATCCTACCTAAGGTTGTTTACAGATTGAATTGTGCTTGTCACTAGGCGGCCATTGTAACAATGGGAAAGCGGGTGGCCAACCCATTACACCATAGAATGCCTAGATTTCAAACCTTGCTTCCTACGTGGATGGCTTGGGAAGAGTCCTTAGGTTGGGAGAACATGAGCTATTTCAGCATCTCTCAAGCAATGCGGGCAGCCCATTACACACCGAGTGCCCAATGAATGAACAATGTGCCGGGCGCACGGTCCTCCAACAAAATTAGAAAACTACTCACATCTCTCAAAAGAGGAGGGAAAGGAGAGGGAGAGAGGGGCTGAGTGGGCAGGATAGAGGGGAGAAAACTCTACCTTGCTAAGGGTAAAATCATGGTAGGAAGTGTGTTTTAGACTGGCAAGTTTGTGTGGTTGCTATGGAGTGGGAAATTGTTAGCACGTGTTAACAATTCATGTAGCAATTGTTTTGTGGCGGTCTGTAAAGAGCCTCAATTGAGTGAGTGAAGAATTAGACTCTCATATGTGGTAGTAGATTTTGCCCTGCCCATCTCGTGTTTCATAACAATCCCCACTATAATGGCATCGACAGCGAGGACCTCCTGTGCTCGCAAACTTTGCATGCTTTTCGAGACCCACATCGTTGTTTCGCGCTCAATTCACCCACCCCAAATTCAAATCTCACAGCATTCTGCTCTTCTCCGGTGTTTCGTTCGCTTCTCCAGGTTCATCTTGCTCTCCCTTTGCCCATTCGTTTCTTTCTTTTGAATAGAGTCGTAGCTCTATTCACTACTAACTAATTTCTTTGGCAGTTTGCCTATGCTTGCTTGCATTGTCGGATCTCTGTTCCTGATTCCTACGGCTATGTTTGCTTCACACCTGGCTCCACGTTGGATTACTGGGTCTTGTGGCTCGTCCCGCATCATAGGTTTGTCTGGTGATTGGAACTTTGATTTTGGGGAAAGTGAATCTATGCCAGTCGGCACGATGCATTGACATCATTCTTGATCGGTTGAAAAGGAGAAATCTTGTGTCTTTGAATGGGTATCGTAGCTTGGTGTATTAAGCGCTGCCACCTGTTTTCACCGTTTGTTGCATTCAAATCGAGGCTTACATGGATGCAATCATTCTTTCGAAAAATGAGTGTATGGGTGAGTTAAACCTGGTGAACATTTACTTGTGTAATCTACACTCATGCAAAACCCGTGGCTTGCCATGGACAAAAGCCATGAGAATGACAACGGAATGACAGTCACAAAAGTGACAAAATTCCAGGACTCAGGGCTATTCAAGAACATCAGCTTGCCGAACACATCGCTCGACAAAACGTCTCGACTCCTTGCAGTGAACATACTTTTTGGATGAAACTGCAATGCATGAATTTTTCTAGCAACATATGGGTATTGATCCAACGTCAAGAACACATGTTGCTTAGGGATTAGATCCTGCAGAAGCTTGTAGGCCTGCAAAAGTAGAAACAAAACAAATAAGGTGTAGGAAGAAGGGCACATGTTACCTACCTTTATGAAGAATTCAAAGCCCTTACCTGCTCCTTTGTATTTACATGCCTACTCAAAAATGTCATTTGCTCCATTGAGTTCATTCGAAACCTCGTGTAGCAGTATAGGAACACTATTGTCCTTTTTGCTGAATTCTGTTTGACCAACTCTGCCACAGAACTTCTCAAACAAGCGTTTATGGAAACACAATACCATAAACACTGATCTGCTTTCAGCACATTCCACTTCCTCATATTCCTAATCTACTGAAATACAAATAACATGATCTAGCTGATTTGGACAAAGGGTTCAACACAGTATCACAAATAAAGTCTTCTGATTTGGACAAAGGGTTCAACACAATATCACAAATATAGTCTTCTAGGCAGTGATTGAGCTTCTCCCTGCTCTTGCTGTGCGCCCCGCTCTCCGCCATCGCCAAGCCCCCCCACCACACCTCTGTCTCCTTGTGCCCATGCCCTCTCGTGCTCCTCCATCAGGCCCCTGGCCTCTTCTGTGGTTGTGCATGGGATTCGCTGCTGTGCGCAGAACCGTAGGGATCCTCGACCTCCTTTGCGGCCCCTCCTCGCGGGTTCGTGGTCCCCTGCCCCCCCCGCCCCCACCGCCTGGATTGTGGGCTGGGACAGCAGAGTGCAGCTGCTCCACAGCAGCTGACACTTGGGGCTTCCCCCTAGGTGTGGTGAGGCAGGGTGCAGCACATTGCTACCCATGGACTTCCCTTTCGAGGACATAATGAGGAGCAGCCAGCCCGCAGGTTGGTTTATCAGAGCCAAGGAGAGCTTGGTGAGAGCATGGTGAGAGCTTGGTGAGTGTGGCAAGCAAGGTTAGAGAGGAGCAGCCCGGTGGGAGCTTCAGGAAGAAACACGAGAACCAAGCAAAGCTATGATTTCTCTGCATTGGTGCCTTCTGTGGAGGAGGAACATGAAGTGGGTAGACATGGCAGCTGTAAGAGCAGCTTGTTTGCTCAAGGACTGATGGCAAATCTGTTTGTCACTCACGCATCGTCATTGGAGGCCCTGAGCAGTGGTGCATTGGCCACAACTAGTGGGAACTGGGCGATACTCTGTGTTCCTCTACAAGGCGTCTATTTGTAGAAACCATTACTGTCATATGCAGCACGATTTGGGAAGTGATTGCTTGTGTTCGTGTGCTCTTTGATTTGTTGGGTCT
Organism: Dipteris shenzhenensis; assembly: GCF_047967505.1. Taxonomy (NCBI): domain Eukaryota; kingdom Viridiplantae; phylum Streptophyta; class Polypodiopsida; order Gleicheniales; family Dipteridaceae; genus Dipteris; species Dipteris shenzhenensis. The sequence continues at coordinate 37,658,471 of NC_141612.1, forward strand.
AATGCTGGTTGGCAAGAGTGGCACAAATTACTGTGTTCAGACATGCTGCAGGCCTTTATCAACCGCTAGTGTCAGCAAGCTAACGAACCTCAGCAGACAGAGGGAGGTCTATGTTTCTACCAAGTGCCGATGCAACAGCAACTCGCAGAAAGAGCACTTACGTTCTTCCTCTCTAGTATCAGAGCACATGTGGCAGAATCCTCTGCTGTGAAGCTTCACAGTTTAAGATGGAATATGGCTGTCCTTCCCCCTCTTCTGGCTTTGTCGTCCAAGGTTGGTTGCAGCCACCAGTGAAGACCACCTCAAAGAAGGTTTCACCATATCTTGAAAAGTCAAGATCTGACACGTCAATATCTTTGGCAACAAGCAGCTTATTACTTCCGACATGGAGGTTAGCATTGTAGGGGACTTTACAGATCATGAGGTAAAGACGACAAGTCTGCAGACATTTAGAAATCTAGATGGTATTTCCCTATTACTGGTATAGGCTATTGCAAAAGGAAGAGATGTGAGCAAAGGAACAAGAGCATCCCAGCACTAGTAGCAACTCCATCCCATGAGCAAAGGAAGGGCAGCCCAGTGATAGCAACAACATCCACTTTGGAGAAGAGAGTTCTTTTTTTTAAGTCTGAAAATCTGACAGTAAAAGTGAGCAGAATGCCATTTTCGACAGCAAGTATTTGCAAATCCATAAGGATTTAGGCTCGGTGCCCAGTAGAGGAGTCGGAGAACTTTGGAAGGGCTACATTTTCTCTGTTGACAGCTCGGTCATCCGAGTTTACAGTACAGAGTTATTTACTGTCCAAAATAGGGACAGCTCGATGATCGGTGTGCAGACAGCCATTTTGCAGACTGCATATCTTTTCACCTGTGCAGAATCAGCCACTATGTTCAACTAGAGAGTTGTAGATCCTTCAAAATACTACAACTTTGCTGCTGGACGCAAGTTGATCTAACTTTTGGATCAAAAGATATTGCTGTTTAAAGACAGTGACAGCACAAGTACAGTGCCATTTTTCTTTTGCATTCCCTTGCATTCTTATGATGTACAATCGCTCCGGAGCCTTTCTCTCCCTCGTCATAGGGCTGGGCCCTCTCTTATCTAGTATGCTAGTACGTGCATAACTTCTTGCAGATGTCACAAGGGTACAACGGATGCATGATATTGTCGCTTATTTGGATGCCTATGCTCAAAAGTTGGATGCACAAATGCTATAGTGGTACATGCCATTTGGATACCATTTTGGTTGTCAATTGACACATTTTGGATGCATCATTCCTCACATGCTGTGAGAGGTCTCAAGGTAGAGGAGAAAATACAGCTTTGGTAACATTTGTGAGGTGTCTTGATGCTGAGTTCAGTGACATTGATAGTCACTTTGCATTGATTTGTTGGGTTGATTTACATCTTTTAGACAACTTTGGTCCTTCAGTTTTATACTGACTTTTCATAGGGGAGACTCTGACAGATTTATGACAGGCATTTGGTACGCTTTTATGCATGAAAGTGGATACATGTTCGAGTTGGTTTGTGCTCATTGACTTGCAGGATACTTGATGTATGCCCATAGTATTTCTCATGATGTCACTTGGCAGCAGTCTGATTGAGGCCATCATTTTTGAGGTGTAAGATAGAGACAAGACTGGAGGTTGGTGTATAGTGGGTAACACCCCATCTATTGCACTCTCCATCTAGCTAAGGAATAGGGAAGCAAGGTGAACTAATTCCACAACCATCAGCACAAGTAGCGGAATTTGTCCGTCACCAACATCCATGGTACCAGAAGGAGATGCCTTAAAGCTTGGGTGCTACTAAAACTGGTATGTGCAATCTTTATTTGGTCTTTCATACCCCATAGTCAGTAGCTGTAGAGGATTGACTACAGTAGGGAAAGAATCAAGGCTGACATGTAGACAGCAGATCTGCTGCCACATGGGTAGCAAGTCTTTTTTAATGTATTTATTGGTGCATTGTATAGAGTAAGTTGAAATTGATTTGGCATGCTTTATGTAGTGTAGTATTATGATTTCAAACATGAAATAAGGGCTTGGTTCAGGAAGTGGTGTCTGGTTCCTGCGCTCACAAGGCAGGGGACTAAGAGGCACCACGACCTAGGACCAAGTTTCTTAGATCTAGTTGACAAGCTGAAGAAATGTATGCTTATTTATTTTTTAAAAGTTTCTGTTGTGAATATGCATATGCATCATTGTCTGTGATGTGCTCTTTTTTTTAAAATGTATTTATTGGTGCATTGTATAGAGTAAGTTGAAATTGGTTTGGCATGCTTTATGTAGTGTACTATTATGATTTCAAACATGAAATAAGGGCTTGGTTCAGGAAGTGGTGTTTGGTTCCTGTGCTCACAAGGCAGGGGGCTAAGAGGCACCACGACCTAGGACCAAGTTTCTTAGATCTAGTTGACAAGCTGAAGAAATGTATGCTTATTTATTTTTTAAAAGTTTCTGTTGTGAATATGCATATGCATCATTGTCTGTGATGTGCTCTTTCTTTTTTAATGTATTTATTGGTGCATTGTATAGAGTAAGTTGAAATTGGTTTGGCATGCTTTATGTAGTGTAGTATTATGATTCAAACATGAAATAAGGGCTTGGTTCAGGAAGTGGTGTCTGGTTCCTGCGCTCACAAGGCAGGGGGCTAAGAGGCACCACGACCTAGGACCAAGTTTCTTAGATCTAGTTGACAAGCTGAAGAAATGTATGCTTATTTATTTTTTAAAAGTTTCTGTTGTGAATATGCATATGCATCATTGTCTGTGATGTGCTCTTTCTTTTTTAATGTATTTATTGGTGCATTGTATAGAGTAAGTTGAAATTGGTTTGGCTTGCTTTATGTAGTGTAGTATTAAGATTTTAAACATGAAATAAGGGCTTGATTCAGGAAGTGGTGTCTGGTTCCTATGCTCACAAGGCAGGGGGCTAAGAGGCACCACGACCTAGGACCAAGTTTCTTAGATCTAGTTGACAAGCTGAAGAAATGTATGCTTATTTATTTTTTAAAAGTTTCTGTTGTGAATATGCATATGCATCATTGTCTGTGATGTGCTCTTTCTTTTTTAATGTATTTATTGGTGCATTGTATAAAGTAAGTTGAAATTGGTTTGACTTGCTTTATGTAGTGTAGTATTAAGATTTTAAGCATGAAAGAAGGGCTTGATTCAAGAAGTGGTGTCTGGTTCCTATGCTCACAAGGCTGGGGGCTAAGTGACACCACGACCTAGGACCAAGTTTCTTAGATCTAGTTGACAAGCTGAAGAAATGTATGCTTATTTATTTTTTAAAAGTTTCTGTTGTGAATATGCATATGCATCATTGTCTGTGATGTGCTCTTTCTTTTTTAATGTATTTATTGGTGAATTGTATAGAGTAAGTTGAAATTGGTTTAGCATGCTTTATGTAGTGTAGTATTATGATTTCAAACATGAAATAAGGGCTTGGTTCAGGAAGTGGTGTCTGGTTCCTGTGCTCACAAGGCAGGGGACTAAGAGGCACCACGACCTAGGACCAAGTTTCTTAGATCTAGTTGACAAGCTGAAGAAATGTATGCTTATTTATTTTTTAAAAGTTTCTGTTGTGAATATGCATATGCATCATTGTCTGTGATGTGCTCTTTCTTTTTTAATGTATTTATTGGTGCATTGTATAGAGTAAGTTGAAATTGGTTTGGCTTGCTTTATGTAGTGTAGTATTATGGTTTTTAACATGAAATAAGGGCTTGATTCAGGAAGTGGTGTCTGGTTCCTGTGCTCACAAGGCAGGGGGCTAAGAGGCACCACGACCTAGGACCAAGTTTCTTAGATCTAGTTGACAAGCTGAAGAAATGTATGCTTATTTATTTTTTAAAAGTTTCTGTTGTGAATATGCATATGCATCATTGTCTGTGATGTGCTCTTTCTTTTTTAATGTATTTATTGGTGAATTGTATAGAGTAAGTTGAGATTGGTTTGGCATGCTTTATGTAGTGTAGTATTATGATTTCAAACATGAAATAAGGGCTTGGTTCAGGAAGTGGTGTCTGGTTCCTGCGCTCACAAGGCAGGGGGCTAAGAGGCACCACGACTTAGGACCAAGTTTCTTAGATCTAGTATACAAGCTGAAGAAATGTATGCTTATTTATTTTTTAAAAGTTTCTGTTGTGAATATGCATATGCATCATTGTCTGTGATGTGCTCTTTCTTTTTTAATGTATTTATTGGTGCATTCTATAGAGTAAGTTGAAATTGGTTTGGCTTGCTTTATGTAGTGTAGTATTATGATTTCAAACATGAAATAAGGGCTTGATTCAGGAAGTGGTGTCTGGTTCTTGTGCTCACAAAGCAGGGGGCTAAGAGGCACCACGACCTAGGACCAAGTTTCTTAGATCTAGTTGACAAGCTGAAGAAATGTATGCTTATTTATTTTTTAAAAGTTTCTGTTGTGAATATGCATATGCATCATTGTCTGTGATGTGCTCTTTCTTTTTTAATGTATTTATTGGTGCATTGTATAGAGTAAGTTGAGATTGGCTTGGCATGCTTTATGTAGTGTAGTATTATGATTTCAAATATGAAAGAAGGGCTTGGTTCAGGAAGTGGTGTCTGGTTCCTGCGCTCACAAGAGAGGGGGCTAAGAGGCACCACGACCTAGGACTAAGTTTCTTAGATTTAGTTGACAAGCTGAAGAAATGTATGCTGGTAGAAAACAATAAGAGAAAACCATATTTTTTACATGTACATAAACTTGATTCAGAATCCAATGCTAATAACTTAGTGCAAGTTTTGATCCAAGCTTTAAAAGAGTTGGAGGCGTGACAGAGTCTGAGATGGTCAAGAAACTTGTTTGTTTTGCATGTGATGGTGCTTCAGTCTTGCAAGGTTGTCGGAATGGTGTCTTTGTACAAATAGAAACAAAATATGCTCCTTACTATGTTGGGATACATTGTATGGCTCATCGCACAAATCTAGCTTACAAAGTTGTGTCCACATTTCCATCAGTACAACGAATTGAGACGTTGGTTAAAAAAAGCTACTCTTACTTTTGTAAGAGTCTAAAAAGATACAATCAATTTAGAGTTATTGCAGAAGCACTGGGTACAAAAGGGAGGAAGATTTTGAAGAATGTGGATACTAGATGGATATCTTTGGTTCAGCCAGTGAAAAGATTATGGGATGAATACAAGACTTTGGTCTATTTAATGCACATGGAGGCAGAAGAAGAGGATAAAAAGGCAGATATTTTGTATCATAAACTGACCAATATAGATTCGATATTGGGATTGTGTGGAATTATTTCACTTTTAGACAAAATGAATATGTTGAGTAAAATGTCGCAATCGAAGGATATTTATATCAATGAATATGTCAAGGCAATAAAAATCACTAATAACAGCATACGATAAGAAGTCAAGCTCCAGTTTTCAAGACGAGAAATTGTTTAAAGATTGGAAAAGTTTAATAGACTTAGATGGGGATTCCTCACTTTTAACATGTGACCAGGAAGGATATGTTTGCCTTCGTGCAAACAATCAGGTTTTCAGGATGACAAGAGAAGACAAACGACACAAAAGACTACAATACATTAAAAAAGAGGCTTTTTTAAAGAAAGTACAAACAGTGAAAAATGTCCTTAGTGAAGTTGCAAGTGCAGTGGTAGATGAGATTAGAAGTAGGTTTCCACAAAATGACCTAATGGAAGCATTTACCATCGTATTTTCACATTTTTGGGTCAATGGATCTTATGAAAGTATCAAAGCAAGTCTAAAGAATCATTTGGATACTCTCAAAAAACACTTTGGATGGGACATTGACATGGACAATATAAAGTACAATGGTTTGTTGGATTTTGGAAAGCTTTATTCACAATCTTCCCTTTTTGGAGAAGTCATGCACCAGTAAAGTAATTTAATGGGAAACGTTTAAATGCAAGGTTCAATGGTTCGGCTTTGGAAGAGCTCTCTCACAGTACATTCCTACAAGATAATATTTCTGAGCACTTCAAGCTTAAAAATTTATGTCAAACCTTTATTCTTGGCTTAGTTGAGGATGAAAGGTGTTTTAGTACTCTCAATTACTTGAAGAATAAGCTTCGTAATAAGCTAGATGATAACTTAGATCTTAGCTTGAGATTATACTCTTGTTCTTATGATGTTAGTAGCTTTTTGTATGATAGAGCATTAGCACTCTGGAAGTCAAGCTGTAAAAGAAAAGGCTATAATTAGCTTTTTTGGACTATTTAAACTAGACTTTGAGAATTTTCTTCCCCCATTGATTTGAAGGATATTCATTATCCTTAAACAATTTTATGTTTTGCATACTCTACAGTATCCTGAATGCTAGCTATTTCATGTATTTTGAAATTATGTAAAACGGAAAAGACAGAGTTTTTAATATAACTAGTTTTTAATATATTTGTGAAAATTGAAAGTTTTTTAAATGTCCTAGAATATTTAGCCAAGTTTTGAAACAAAAATTATAACAAAAGATATAATTCGCCAATTCTTTGAAACTTTTAAAAATAATTTATGAAAAATTTCGCCAGTATATTATAATACTATATTTCTATACCTTCGATAAAAACATCCCTGACCTATACTTATATATTCATATAAAATCCTAGCAAAAGTTTATCAAGCTACTTTTTTTAATTTCATAATATCAATAGAACATATTACAATTTTATATATTTCTTTTGAAATTTGAAGAAAAAGTCGTAAATCGTGGTGAAACTTACAAAAATTTCCCATAAAAGTTTCAAATATTGGTGAATGTTTCAATGATCCTTTATTTTTATTAGGGCATACAAAGTTTCGACTCCAATATAAAAGTTTAGCTTCTTAACGAAACTAAGAGGAAAAAATCATCCATGCTTTTGACACATTGAGGAGACTTGAAGGGTTGTGCCCAGAACCCAATGATGCGGTGGCCACGAAATGTGGGTCATGGCTAAGGAAAGTGATGGTGTGAGACTTTCCTTCTCCTCCCAAATGGTTGTTGTTTTAATTGGGTTGCTTTATGTTTGCACACAATTTTATTGTTGGATGTTCACTCCCTTGTGTGTGTGTGTGTGTGTGTGAGAGAGAGAGAGAGAGAGAGAGAGAGAGGGGGGGGGGAGGGGTTGCTTTTGATGTTGAAATGTATGTCTTTCTTGGAGTGTTTGTGCTTGTGTTGGTTGCTTTTGGTGTTGAAATGTATGTCTTTCTTGGAGTGTTTGTGCTTGTGTTGGAAGTACTCTTCCTTTTCACACATACTAGCTTGTAGTATTCCTTTCCAAAAGAGAACCAGAAAAGTGATGGTGTGCTGGGTTGTTTTTTATGTTTGTGCACAATTTTATAGTTGGATGTTCACTCCCTGAGAGAGAGAGAGAGAGAGAGAGAGAGAGAGAGAGAGAGAGAGAGAGAGAGAGTTGCTTGTGTTGGATGCACTCTTCCTTTTCACACACTCTACCGTGTAGTCTTCCTTTCCAAACAGAGAGGAGACCTTCCTTGAACCAAGGCTTGTGCCCATGGAAGTTCAAGTGCACTCCATTGCCCCTCCCACATCCCCATGCCCTTCTCATTCCACCCTCACAGTTACCCAATCCCAAGCTTTTGAGAGCCTCCACAATAGCACTCCCCATAAAGTCCAGCTCCAGTATTGGGAACACAACCGCGAATGCCTCGAGTGGCTCAGTTCCGCTCAAGACGACTCTGTCCGCCTCCTTCGCTCTGAGATCTACCAAATCATCAGCCTCTACGCTGTTTTTCAAGGTGTCATCTTCACCGCCGTCGCTCAGTCCACCGTCCTCGGCTGTGTAGACAGGTGGAGTCCGGTTTCGCTTTCCTTGCTCGTGGGTTTAGGCACCTTGGCCGCTGTCGTGGATAAGCTTCACAGCTTAGGAGAAAAGCAGGACGATATCGGCTTGAATGAATTGAACAGAGACGCGCTGTTTGATAAGATTCAAGAGGTGAGGACCAACGGCTCAGGTTTCGATCTGGACGCCGGAATGCAGTCTGAACCCCAGTCCTGGGGGAGACGAGACCCAAGCGCAGGCTGTCACAAGGTTTTTTCTGTATACGGGCTTGCCGTGATTGGGTTCTTGATTGTTTGCACGAGTCTCATCGTCTTTCACTCTATTAATGCCCTTTGCAAGAACTGCAAAAGCGGAAAATGTGGCTGACTATGCAGAGCCCGCAATTACACACCGCACAAGGAAAAACCATCGCTTGGAGTTCGGCAATGCTACTCTAAGTCAAGATGTTTCGCCGAGCTTCACTATGCTGTAGTTCAAAGTGTGGGCAAGCAAATCTTCACTATGTTTTTGCAAATCTTCACTATGTTTCGCAAATCTTCACTATGCTGGAGTTCAAAGTGCGGGCAAGCAGGGCATGAATTCCTGTGTCTGTGAGAAATGGTCAAGTATTTGAAAACGAGACGACTTGTAATTTAAAGTAACTAGCATACTCAGCTTCTCCATATTCCCTCAGCCTTAGATGTATGGGTTTTACTAAGTAGGCTGTTTTTAAAATTGAAACTTCTGAGCATTTTTTAAACTCTTCGGACTTTGTTAGCGTTGATATAATAAAGGTATGATTGAAACTCAGAAAAAGCTGTCTGCACAATGAAAAAGCAATTCAGCAATGCTACTCTAAGAAAGATTCTGCACCGGGTGTAAGCATATTTTTAGCTCATCGCTTTTTGAAAGTTCAGACAGTTCATGCAGATCTATCCAACACAAACCCGAACTCCCAAGAAGCTCTGGCGGAAACCAAAGTATGCTTAGAGGTATCCGGTCACGGTCTGCCTTCCAATTCCACATTTATAGATAAGTTGAGCATTGGATGAGGCCAAGTTCTCGTCTGACTGCATGCACTGAAGAGATTAAAAATTTTCTATTAGGCTGATGAGACGATGATACCACAGGAATGGTTTGGCATGATTATAGCAATCGTCATCGACCACAGGAAGGAGAGAATTAGATATATAAAGAAGCGGCAGTAAAAGAAAATGACGGCCACCCGAATCTCAACCAGCTATTGCCATACAGGCATTTTAAATCAATGCATATGGGGGAGTGCAAGAAAACATGCCCTCGAAAGCATGCTGGTAGATCGCTTCAAACCTTGCATATTAAGAGAGAGTGGTTTGATTAGCAGCCAGCCACGTAAGGGATTGAAGCAGATCACCATGGAATTTGGAATGTCAAGACGACTGGAACTATAGAAGATTGGAAGAGGCACGCAGGAATTTGGGATGTCGCAGTGAGCTCAAAGTTCGTGTCAATGAACTTCTTCCATCTTGTCTTCTTTGTTTTCAGATCTAATTTACATTTCTTCTCTTCAAACGTTCATCTCCTGTAGTTGAAGTATAGGATGGAGCTGGCTTAATCCCGCGGGATGCAAATGAGCCTCCTCGAAGCTGACCGCGCTATTGCTGATTTATGAGAGACCTACAGGTAAGCTCTCCGTACTCATCGGCTAGCGTTATAACGTATAACGTAACTTTGTGCTTTATCAACGCTAACGAGCATGCGTGTTCATTGTCACTCTTTGTAGCTGCAATCTTTTCGACCAAACGAGTTGCTATCTTCTTTTTCATTCTTATCTTCATGAATGACCATCAGATCATCAATAAGAGAAGGAAGACGGTGAACGAAAAGTGAAGAGCAGGGACCCATGACTCAAATTCATTGTCGTTCTTTTTCGCAACATTTTCAACCAAACGGGTTGTTATTATTTTCTTTTTTATTTACTCCTTTTCAACTAAACCAGTTGCTATCTTCTTTTTCATCATGATAAGAGAAGGAAACAAGGAAAAAGAAAATAAAATGGGATTTATGTGTGGTTCCATTCTTTTTTTTCGCAATGTTTGTGTTTAGTGGTCATTCCTTTTCCTATTGTATTTTCAATTATCTTCTTTTATTGAAAATTCGTAACTTTTGTAATCCAAATGATAAGGGCTTGGTGGGGCAGTTTTGGGACAGAGTGGGTCGGCCAGGAGGCCTGCTCCAGTCGGTCATTTCATGAAAGTGATTAAGACACCTATATTTTTTATTTTCTAAGTAAAAAATTCACATGCATAAAACCCAATTCACATTAAATTTCATAAATTGGCTATTGGCACTTCTGATTAACAGAAGCTATTCGGATTAGCACAATGTATAGTAATAATAATCAAACCTAACATAATTTAACAAGAAGTAGCTAGCCTAACATAACATAGGGTTGTGGGGGGCGCAGCGAACATTGAGAGAGGTGAGGACAAAAGAGAGGTTGAGAGGTTTGAGAGGAAGAAGGGAGAGTGGCGAGGGGAGGGAAGAGTGCGAGAGGAAGGGAGAGGGAAAGCAGAGGGACAGGGGCGAGTAGAGAGATGCTATTCTTTGTCTCTCTCCCGCAAATTCGACCAAGCCCCCTCTATCCTCATGGTAAACTGAGTCAACAATGACCTTTTGCACTCTGCATTTCTACCTGTCACATTCTTTCTGCCTCCTTGTTGCTAGCTTACCTTTCCTCGTATTCCCCAATGGCAGATGTGGATTTGACGATCTTTGCAGCATTTGTCAAAAGCGAAGTCTAGTTTGGCATTGGCACCAAATCCAGCAACTTGCTCCTGGATCACTCTTGCAACATGTCCCACCAGAATGTCCTCATCATTGGATGCTTATGAGCCTTCTAATCCATAGCAACAATAGGATGTGTGCGAATGAGAGGCACACAAACCGAAACGGCCACCTGCCATATGTAACATAAGCGAGAAGGGGGATGGAAGAGGGACAGGGGGGTTTGCCAGGATTATAGCCAATGGAGATGGTGGAAGGAGGTTCAAGGGCTCGGGAGGGTTCACCTTAAACAATTTTAGTGTACCACCTGCATTCACAAGCAAGGGTATTTTAATAAAGTTTTGGAAAAAACTTAACATGATTACAATAAGAAGAGGGAGTTTTTAATTTAACTTTAGGAAAAAATCCTTAATTCATAAGTGAAGAGGGGTGGTTTAACTAGGGAATAAATTTTAGTTGAGGGTTTTTTTAAATGCCCCTTGAATGCATATGATACATAGAGTTTCTTAGAATTGCACCCCCCGAGTTCGAGGGTGGGGTGAGATATGGTAACAGGTTGCGGCACACATGACAAATTGAGGGGCAATTTTGGGGAGGCCATACCTTATTTCAGATTTAATCGAGTTGTGATCTAAATGAGGGCATTTTGCTAATGTTAATGAGACCGCAATGTGAAGGGGAGAAAAGTAATGGAATTCAAAGTTTGATTTTGGTATCAAAGTACTAATCTTCTTTTTTATCCACTCACTTAAAAGGAAGATTCTTTTCCCAATGTATTTTCAACCAAGCACTACAAGGCATAGGCCATTTTTCGACGAAAATACCGACACTTTTTACATTAATTTTTTTTTTCACGGGCGCAAACGTCGCTATAAAAGTCACTAAAAGCGTCGAAAAAGAACCGTCGCTATATAGCGATGATCATAAACGTCGTTATATAGCGACACTGTTAATCGTCGCTATATAGCGACACTGGTAAACGTCGCTATATAGGGATGATTAACAGAACTTAAAAAAAAAGGATTAGTGGGGCTAAACAGGGCTTGCTATGGCCCTTTTTAGCCCCACTAATCCTTTTTTTTGTGGGTAATTACAAAACAAAGCTTTTTTATAACAAAATTTCCCTTGTGAAAAGGGTGATGCAAAATCGCTCAAATGAAATGATCGAGCAACAAAAGCATATACATGTCGAACATATACAACATTGTTTGTTACAAAATTACCCTTTCGAAAGGGCGATACAAAATTGCTCAAACGAGCGGATATACAAAATGACATACAAGGCAAAGAAAATGCAAACTGCTACTACCACTATTACTACTACTACTCATTCGAATCGGAATCGTCCTCGTCTTGTTGGCCTATTCCTTGGTCCTCGTGAGTTGCGCCTTCTCCCTGATCCTCGTCACGTGCGTCTGATCCCTGGCCCTGGTGATCGCTCGCCTCCGATGATGGGACGCTTGAGCTTTGACCCTAAGAGTGAACCATATAAATCAAAAATTAGATTGGAACTTAAAGAATAAAACAATTTAAAAAGTGAGATTATAAGTAGGAGTAGACTTATACCGTGCATGACTCTCTTTTGCACGCATGTCTTATACTAACACATTCATGCACACGTGCAGGACTTGTTACAAGTAGATACCATGGTTATCCTGTTTGTGGACCAGAGCTCTGAAATCGCTTGCATGCTACTCCAAACATATGAGGAAAAATGTTTATGAAGGTCATGCTCGATACCTTCCGCTCGATCATCTCACACGTGGAGGTCAGCTTGATCCACCACCATCATATTTGAAGGCAAGTGACTGGATTCAAGCTTGGAGGGCGAATGGAGAGGAACCTCCTCCTGGTATGAAGAGGCTATCGATCTTTCACGAGCTTCCTTATTGGGGTCAGTTACAAATCAATCATCTCTTGGATCCCACGCATATCTTCAAGAATGTGGGGGCTACTATTTGGGCACACTTGGTTGGTTCCAAAGACTTGAGAGGAGTGTGAGAAGACTTGCGTGCTATGAATAGGATGTCTCATTTGTGGCCCCAAGTGCATGCTTCGGGAGAAGTTGTCCTCCCGAAAGCAACGTGGATCCTCTCTACCAGGGAGGAGGCAGCGGTCAAGGGAGACATTGGCTCTTTTCAAACACCGACAGGGTACATGCGTTGCTTGAAAGGAGCATTTTCAAAGGACAATAACCTTAGTGGGCTCAAGTCCCATGATTGGCACAAGGTCTTATAGGTATTCCAAGTAGAATTAGTGTACCGATAATCGTGATGCATTAGCGTAATTATGATTATGTTATATTGTTGACATGACTTCTTTGTTGCTTTGATAGTTCATCCTCCCAATTACAATAAAAGGGTGCTTTCAAGAAGATGTTAGAAATGCTATATTCAAGATCTGTGGTATTGTGAGGTATGCTTACTATCAAATCGCATTGATTGTATTTTCTTCAATTTAAGCTGATTAATCTGTAGACTGATTATGAAAATATCTTACATGGACATGTGAAATAGGTGGATATCTCAAAAAGAGATCTCCATATCGAGCATCGAGAAGGCTAGGGTGGAATCCATTGAATCCGTATGCTTGCTTGAGAAGCACTTTCCCTCGAGCATTATGACAACTCAAGTCCACTTGCCTGTGCACGTGGCTATAGCAGCTACCGTTCATAGTCGATGGATGTTTTTTCTCGAGCGATTTATGAAAACTTTAAAGGGATTTGTAAGACAAAGAGCAAGACCAAAAGCAAGCATGGCAGAGGGATGGCTTGTGCAAGAGTCATTAGTATATATCATAGAGTTTCTTGCATCCACGGATCTCGATATGCCGCAAGCTTGGCATAACAAGGATGATGATCGCATCATTGGCGAGGTTCCCCAAGGAAAAGGAATTGAAAGAAAGATGAGCGAAGAGCAAATGGAGAAATTCAATAAGTTTTATATCCTCAATAGCCCTGAGATGCAGAAGTGGATTGAGAGATATGAAGTGGCCAAAGCAGAAAGAATAAATGCAAGGACGAGATTCAGAGTAATGTACAGGCGATCACAACCATATCCACGAGATCTGGCTCTTCTCCCTACTCACATGTCACTTGATTGGCTACAACTGGCTCTATGTAAAGCCGAACGTGATGGAGAGACAATAAACAAGCGCGAGCGAGAGTTGTATGGTGCATGTAAGTTTCTTACCTCTTGACGTAATTAAGTAATTATTTGTGGCAATATATGCTATAAAATAGATGCATCTTCATTGTTTTAATGATGCTCTTTTTACAGTACAAAAAGTACAGTGCATTATGGTCATATGGACAACATTTTCACGTGGAACGCATCGATTCAAAGAGAGTCACGTATGATTGTGGAGTCATGGCTAACTTCACACAAGATAGCCGAGCAAGTGCTTTGGATACCAATCTTGTCTCCTCACAGTTGGATTATTGTTGTGGAACCATACGCGACATCTATGAAGTTGATTTCAGACGATTTAGTATTTTCATTCTTGATGTAAAATGGTTTAGAACTATTTACAACGGTCCCCATGCGACAGTGAGAAAAGATAGTAGCGGTTTCTTTGCAATAGACTCCACCAAACATTGGACCGATGAAAGTGATACTTTTGTTCTTCCCGAGCACTGTGACCAGGTGCATACTAATGATTTAATTAATCGAAGCTTTCGTTTTTAAAGATCCATTGATACATGTACTTGAGCATAATTTCATATATATAATTGACGACATTTGGCACCCATCTTCAATATAGGTGGTTTTTCATCCGGATCGTTCTGATCCAAGATGGTGGTATGTGATCCAAGTTGCACCACGAAGTAAGCAAAATTTTGAAGATAGAGATGTGGATATGGAGATGCCACTACCAATGCCGGATCCAATTGATGAATCTAGCGAAGAAGATGTAGATCACCATATGAGCCAAGAGGAAGATGCGCATAATGACATCGCACGGGAGGAAGATGGAGATCATGATATTGAGGAAGAAGACAACGATCATCAAGAATCAACACACTTTATTGAAGAAGATGATCAAATACTTTTAGGTGAACGTACGATGCTAGAGTATGATGATGATATAGGAGATCAACTCGGTATAGAGTTGGAGATAGACTTGTTTGGCGCCTTAGACTTGGCTCAAGATGAAACAATTGATGTAAATGCTCTTAATTGATTTTTTTCATCTCAAACTTGGACATGAATATATGAGCTTCAAAGGCTTGATGTACATGCTCTCATATTTTTATTCTCTATGAGATCAAACATTTATGAAAATTTAAAAAAATTTGTAATTAGAAAAAACTTACTTTTAAGGTCTATATGGAAAAAGAAACCTCTCTGGAAAACGTCGCTATAAAATAGTATATCAGTGTTGCTATATAGCGATACTTAAAAGTCGCTATATAGTGACTTTTGGCAAGCGTCGCTATATAGCGACGCTTTACGGAACCCGCTTTTCATACCGACGATTAACGCCATGCGGACGCTAAACATCGGTACGTAAACGTCGCAATAGGATCCGTGTGTAGTAGTGAAGATAGTCCTTAAATTCTTTTTCATCCACTCCATGAAATAGGAGATAATATTGGTTTGGTTAATTCTCTATCTCTATGTAACACTATATTAGAGAATTTGGGAAAATCCCAATTCCTCGGGGGGGTCACTCATCATATGTAACCCTATCACGTGAGTTCAACAGAAGGATTTTTTTTATTTCTAAAATTTACAGAATTAAATATACATAAGGGACTGTTTAAAATAGTTTTGGAAAAAATTTACAGATTTGTATAGAAAAGGGGTACATTTTATTCATGAAATTTTTTACAGATAAGGGACTTTAAATATAGGCCTTGAACGCACGTGATATAGAGGGTTTATACATAGTGACCCCCCCAAGCCCAATTCCCACGAAATAAAATATAGTCACTTCAAAAGTAAAATTTGATGTTTTTTATTGAAACATTAGCTCCATTGAGGACCATGCACAATACTTTCCCAATTCCTAGAAACCCAAGCAAAAATCTTCCGTATGTTGCTATGGCAAAAGGCCTTAATAGATGTGAACATGGCTCCATGGCCAAAACATTTGTTGATTTGCTAGTGAAAGAAAGATGTTTGTTGTTTTGTATGCATCAAAACCACAAACAAAAGCCAATTTATAGATGTTGCATTAGGAAGATTCATTGGAGTAAATTAAATTGTAGTATTGATATATGCAATAGGATTGTTATAGATCTTTGACATCCATCATATAACTGTGGTCTTCAAAAACAAAATTAAACTTGCAACAATTGTTAACTTTTATTTGGTATATTAGATGTATCAAATTAATGTCAAATGCATATGTTTCTATGTTGATAAATTGCAGTATTGACATATGCAATAGGATTATGGTAGAGCTTTGACATCCATCATATAAATGTGGTGTTCAAAAACACCGTTCCATCACAATAGAGCTCATGAAACTCTCCATCACAATAGAGCTATAATCAAAACCATCGACACATAGCCAATTTTGCACCACATCGTTTAACATAATCATTAACAATTCCATACTAGTATTCATACTCACAAAGTAGCTCATCTCCGAAGGAGATATCCTTTATGGTTTGCACAGTAATGTAGCCATGGGCACTCAAATTTCCTTGTGACTTTTGAGCCCAAGGTGGTAGTTTAGGGATGTATACAAATATAACATTTGTTCTTTCTTTATAATACATTGAGCTATTTATATATCCAGCAATGTTTCCATACAATACATCTCCCACAATACATTTCACATCTGTCAATGGCTCAATGAATGGATCTTCAAACATTCCATAAGTCTTCATCCTTGGGAAAAACTTGAGGAGAGATCTCCAAGTATCATAATCATACTTTGGACCATTATATACCATCAAATCTTGTTTTTTCTTGATGCTCGTATGTACAAAAGGACCATATCCTACCCTTGGTATTGTTGATTTCTTTACTTCATAATGGATGCCATCCATTTCGAACACGTGCTCAATGGGTATGGGCAATTTATGTTTCCATAAGCCATTGGTCAAAATTTGTAATAAGATAGCTCTTCAACTTTTTAGGACAATCTGCAACACCTATCATATGTTTAAAATCAAAGAATCATTCTTTTAGTGGAGGAATACAAACTCACATCACAAAGCACATAGCATTTTTTGGACAAGGTACTAACTCAATGTCTATTAATTCTTTCACAAAACAAATTGAAACATAATGTTTTGCTAATCGAATCTAACCAAATAGTGTCCAAATATAAATCAGAATGTAGGTACAAATGTTTTAGTTGAGCATTTGTGTCTACAACTCTAATTAACAAGATAACTCACATTCTTTAAGGGTTGTCTATGCAATAAAATTGAATCAAGTTGGCTAAGAATGCCCTTGCAGCATCGGCAGTGATTCCCCTTTCCTTGCATCCAAGAACCATAGCAAAGCGTTTTGCCTCACTATCTTTCAATGGCCCCATTTTGGCAATTTTTCCTAGCATGCATTCTTCCTCTTCATTCAATGTAACATGTTGAGCATGCACCATACTTCTTGTAGTAGGACAAGTCCCTCTCACTCTAGTTTTGGTTATAGGTGAAGTAATACCTTTCTCTGTGTCTTTTTTTGAACTACGAGTAGACATATGATATTCGACATTCATCCTTTTGAGAACTTCTTTGTTTTTTTCTTTGAATTCAAGGATCACTGGTTGAAAATAATAGAACATATCATGTCCTTCGACAATCGGAGCTTGACCAAATCTGTTAGAAGAGATGGCACTGCGCACATCTACTGCATCATCTAGCATCTGTAGGTATGGTAATAACTCATGAAGCAAAATAGAATCACCACAATCTATATCAAATTTTGTAGGGAAAATGCAATTTTCTGCTGGATTAACACAACCCGTGTAAGGCGAAACATCAATGAACACTGTTCTTGCTGGTTTGCATTCCTCTTTAAAACAACACCACACTCTCATTAATGGTTTAAACTCCGCTTCCACATTCATCCTATCTGGTCGAATGATTCTACTCTTTGTATGCTTTTGGCATGCCATCGCACCCCAAACCATGAAGAAATGTAACTTTCTGTTAACATGATGCTCCAAAGTGTCCAGCATGTGTTGCACCATGCCCTTTTCTCCTGCAGTGGACCAAATGCCAACATGGTAGTGATTGAGCAACCATTGTAGAAAATCTAAACACCCAGGATGGAGAACAAGCCAATGCTTCCCATTGTGCAAGCTCATATGTTTATTTGACTTCGAAAAACAACGCTCGAGCAATAACCCTTTCAAATCTATTATCACTGCTAGTCTTATTTTTGTTATCACCTCTTTTGACATTATTTCTGAGGGTGACATTATGTCTTCTCCTTTACCTTCTAAGATTTCTTCCTGCACCTTAGCTTCATACAATGACATTGCATCTTCTCCTTTACCTTCTAAGCTTGCATTCACATTTGTCAATGGAACATTAACTGCAGACATTGCATCCTCAACATTTTCAATCAACCATATTGAGCTTGGAACTTGCATGCTAATGTTCAAATTAGACACATAATGAATCATTGGATCAGGTGTCACATGTACAGGCAATGCTTCTAGTGATGTGAAATTGAGATGGCCAATATCTGTTGATAAACAAGGAAATGAAATTCATAAGTAGAAATAAACTGAATATTGAGATGGAAAACCAAATTGTCAAACTTTAGGTTGTGTGCTCTCAATGCAATTTGTTTGTGTGAAATCATTCATGTTTTTCTTTTTCAAAACAAAATTGGAATACTAAAAAAAAGAAAGCATTCATGTTCATATGCTTAGTATACCCCCTAAAGTTGTTGAATCTATACCCTTTCAAGTTATTTTAATCCCCAAAACTACATATCCTTACAATGCCAAAAACCTTTGCATAATAGATAGAGTGGAGTCCAACATTATCTAGCATTGCTCGAGTGTTCCCACTAAGAAAAGATTTGGCCAAGCGGCCAAAACATATTTGAGCATTCATATGAAGTGAATAAGGATAGAAACAACAATTTACACTAATTCATTCATCACGATCAAGACTCAACACACTTTTTAACATTTATGAACTCATAAATAAATTTGGATGTGTATCACACTCCAAAGGTATTACAACATGCAAACACATCTTTTCATGAAATATAGAAAATTAAACATATTCAAGAATACATATGAATGTTTGAATTATGGCAATGAGATAGAAGAAATTTCCAAGTAATATTAAAAGATCTTTGGAACAAAATTAATACATCATATGGAGAATCTAGCAAGATAATATATGGAAAACACGAACACCATATAAAAGGACAATTTCAAGGACCTGTTGCTTCCTCTTCTGTTTCCCAAAACTTTGAAGCGTGTTTTTGTAAATGCTCACGCTGCTCTTCATTGAAGGGTTGAAGCTCTTTTTGTCCTGGTATGGTATCAATTTCTTTATCCCCTCCACCTTCAATTGTATCATCTTCTTTTGATACCCCCTCTATTGCCAATATTGGTTCTTGCAAGCCAGCCCATTGTCGAATTTCATGATTACTGTAAGCATACCTGCAACATATACTTTCAACCTTTGCCAACTCCTCATAAGTCTCAACAACTGAAACAACACGCCTCTTACAAGAAAGAGACTCTATTGCAGCAAGCCCCTCAGAGAACAAGTCCAACAAGTCCAATAGATACTCATCTTCTTGACAGAAACCCATGATCATGTCTTTCATGATACTTGAACGTTTTCTTTTTAAGGATAATTCAATGTCAAATTCATCATCATCATCCTCGTCATCATCATCCTCATCACCTGATTCTTCTACACCACTTGATTTTTCATATTTTTAATCTGCAACATATATTGATGTCTTACATTGTGCATTGGTATAGTGCTCAATATCGTTGAAATGCTTTTCCTTGCTTACCAGTACACAGGCAATTAAGCCATCCATAGATCCAGTGACAAATATATCTGTAGTTTCAAAATTAAGGCAACCGAAGTGTATTTTATATTGTCCGCATGTCTTATTTAATGCATTCTTCAAACATGATACATGATCCATGGTCAAGAACACCACAAGAAGGAATTGCACTGGGGGAGAAGCGATTGTCATCAAGCTTTTCAACAAACACTCAAAGCGATCCTCATTCCAATTTCTACTTCTGCTTGGTCCATACATTACATCCAAAAGGGCAACCCCTATTGCCATTGGCTCTTGGTACACATTATGTATAAATTTCATTCCCTCCATGTTTGAACCGACTGTGTAGAACCTCCAAGGCCAGAGGGAATTCGGTCCATGACTTGCACCTTCACTTTGTCCCATAATCCACCTCAGATACCCCTTTGCAGCATCAGGCAATGTTGGAGTTTCCTTGCCCTGTTGAAGCTTCACTTTTAACCATGAGTCAGAGCAACCACGAATCCGATGATACAATTCTGGAGTAATTTTAAAATGTAATCTGCACTCATCCCAATTTTTTAACATTAAAGAAGGCCGTTCTGCCGATATAAACATATAAAGTTTTTCTTGTAGTGCAACATCTCTCTTGATCTGCATAGCTCGTCCTTCAATATCAAGAATCATGGCATCAGTCTTTGTTTTAGCTATGACTACTCTACCTTCCTTAATGTCATTTTGAATTTGACCAATTTGATCATCACTCAATCCACGCAAGCATCTAAACATTGAGACTGTGGGTTTCCTACGGCGTTTTCCATCTTGTGAATATTTGCCTGCAATGTAATCCTCAAGGATGGAGATCCAACCATCATAAATGGCATCGCTTGTGATTATCATATGTACATCCTTCGTGGCAAAGCTATTGCCCAATGTTACCTTGCCAGTGTCAATGAAAGCCTGCAAAATATATGAATCCATTAGAATGCAATAATTAAGAAAACCGACTTGTAAAAAATGATTCATAATTAAAATCTGTACTTACATCCCAATTCTCATGATCTGGATGTCCTTTTGCAAGCCCTTGTTGTGCTTTCTTGGGTCTGTTAAAGAGAATCCATTGTCCCCTCACCTGCTTAAGTATATCAATGTATGGAGATTGTCTCAAGATATTTTGAGACTCCAGGTTTGCCATCTTTGATATCTCCACACAAAAGCGTGCGGGACAATTCACTACAATCCTCGCCTGGCAGGTGCAGTAGTAGTTCTTTCTTTGGGCCGTGCTGTTATCATCATTAGATGTGAATATTTTAGCAGCATATATTGAATGTTGTCCAGATAGTATCCAGTAGTGGCACTTGGTTAAATCCTTTTTATCTACCCTTTCCAGGGGCTGCTTTGTTTCAGGATTGAAAGGCATTAAATCCGCTACAGCAGCAGGAGGCCTAGAGTTATAACCGAAGTCTGCAGCAAGCTTCTCCACATGCTCTTTATTCAACCCTCTATATACATAGCTTGGAGGAGCTTTTTGACATCTTGCAACTGGAATTGAAAATGTTGCATGCAACCCGAATGGGTAGTATTTTTCATATTCCACCGAATGGGTAGTATTTTTCATATTCCACCAAGCCTGATGGTTTCTTTTGCCCTTTTTTTCCTATGACCTTTCCACTTGGCTCCAATTCACTACCACTGCTTCTTTCCACAACTGCTAGCATACCCTCTAGAGGTGTTCCTTCTTGTCGTACATCAACTATAGTTAGCTTTCCTTTCTTTGCCCCTTCTCCGCTACCACCTGGTGCTTGAACCATAGTCGATTTACGTTTCTTTGTTCCTTCCCCACTATCTTCCCCACTCTTAGGCTTCTTTAATGTTGCTGAAACTTTGCGATATGATTCAATGATTGTTGTCATTGTGTGAATTTCATTTCCATCAATTGATTCAACACTTATCCAGCCTCTTGAGTGCATGTTGTCATCTACATCAGACTTCATACGAGATGCTTCATAATCACTGGGATCCAAGAGAAACTTCTTATTTTGATTTATAATGATAAACAATCCAATATCTCCCTCTTTTCCAACCACATCTTCAGTGATTTGATGTACCGATCCAACACAAGTGTATGCACTTTTATTAGGTAACAAAACAAATAAGTGAACTCGTGTCAACTGTGCTCCCTCAATACTATATATGTCAAAGTACCAAGGTATGCTTTTTTCTGCAAATCAACTTACAACTTTCTCAACCTTCTTCACATTTGTGTCTTTCCTGTAAAAGAACCAAGCAATATACAAACTATCATCTTTATAATCTTTAATGTTAGACAAAACACATTATCGATAAACATATCTGAAATAGAATCTGGAATTGACACTAGACATAGTAGTAGATTTGAGAAAGTACTAGATTCTAGGGAGATTTGGCCGCACTAGGGAGATTTGGCCGTGCGGCTAAATCTTATGGGCTTCTTTTAAAGCACTAGAAGGGGAGGTTTGGATGTGTGGCCAAATCATATGGGCTTCTTTCAAAGCACCAAAGTTTGGGGAGATTTGGCCTTGTGGCCAGATCTTGTGGGCTTCTTTCAAAGCACTAGGGTCTGGAGAGATTTGGCTATGCAACCAAATCTTGCTAGCTTCTTTCAAATCAGTCAAACCTTTCTAGATTCTTTTAAATCACTTGGGTTTAGGGAGATTTGGCCGTGCAGCCAAATCTTGCTAACTTCTTTCTAATCACGAGGGTCTATGGAGATTTGGCCGTGCGGCTAAATCTTTTCAAAGCACGAGGGTTTGGGGAGATTTGTGTGTAATCAAATCTTGGTAGCTTCTTTCTAATCACAAGGGTCTATGGAGATTTGGCCGTGCGACCAAATCTTTTCAAAGCACCAGGTTTAGGGAGATTTGGCCGTGCGGCCAAATCTTGCTAGCTTCTTTCTAATCATGAGGGTCTATGGAGATTTGGCCATACTGCCAAATCTTTTCAAAGCACCAGGGTTTGGGGAGATTTGTGTGTGGTCAAATCATGCTAGCTTCTTTGTAATCATAAGGGTCTATGGAGATTTGGCCGTGCAGCCAAATCTTTTCAAAGCACCAGGTTTGGGGAGATTTGGCCATGCAGCCAAATCTTTTCAAAGCACCAGGTTTGGGGAGATTTGGCCATGCAGCCAAATCTTTTCAAAGCACCACGTTTGGGGAGATTTGGCTATGTAGCCAAATCTTTTCAAAGCACTAAGGTTTGGGGTGATTTGGCTACGATGCGAAATCTTTCTAGCTTTTTATAAGTCACGAGGGTTTAGGGAGATTTGACTGTGCGGCCAAATCTTGCTAGCTTTTTTCTAATCACAAGGGTCTAGGGAGATTTGGCCGTGCGGCCAAATCTTTTCAAAGCAACAGGATTTGGGGAGATTCGGTTGTGATGCCAAATCTTTCTAGTTTCTTTTAAATCACCTGGGTCTAAGGAGATTTGGCCATGCGGCCAAATCTTGCTAGATTCTTCTAATCACGAGGGTCGAGGGAGATTTGGCCATGCAGCCAAATCTTGATATCTTCTTTCTAATCACGAGTGTCAAGGAAGATTTGGTTGTGTGGCCAAATCTTTTCAAAGCAGCAAGGTTTAGGAAGATTTAGTTGTGATGCCAAATCTTTATAGCTTCTTTGAAATCACCAAGATCTAGGGAGATTTGGCTGTACAGCCAAATGTTGCATGTTTTGAAAGAAGCCAGAAGATTTGGCCGCATGGCCAAATCTCCCCATTTAAAATTTAAAATTCAAATCTTAAGATTCAAATTTCAAATCTGAAATTTTCAAAATCTTAGATTCAAAATTTAAAATTCAAAATTTAAAATTCAAAATTCAAAATTTAAAATTCAAAATTTAAAATTCAAAAGTTAAAATTCAAAATTCAAAATTCAAAATTCAAAATCTTAGATACAGAATTCAAATTTCAAATTTGAAGATATGAAAGTAAAATCATATACTAAAGACCCTACTTTCAAATCACACTTCGAGATTCCTACTTTTACAAGACTCTTTCTTTCAAATCGTGGTGTTTCGAAATGGAGAAAATGGAGAACATGCATGAATTAGGTACACTTTCGATTTCTTTCGTTTTCTTACTTGGATGATTGAGTAGCCATTGTTGTTTGTGAGCTTGTGCTCTTTGGATTTCAAGCAATCGTAGGAGCTGAGTTTGTCCAAAGGGGGAAGCCTCACTGACAGTCACGCTGGCGGAAGAAAAGAGCATGGGGAGGAAGGACGCGGAGAAAGCATGCTTTGGGGGGGAAGGAGCAATCCCCCCAAAAGCATGAAGAGACCCAAAAAAAAAAAAAAAGACCTCTTTCTAATCCAACTATTGTGTGTGGAATCTATGGAGAGTTGAATTGGTAATAGAATTTTAAAACCTACATAGTTAAGTACACATTGCTAGGACAAAAGTGGGATGGGGAGCCTCCCGGGACCTCTTATTTTGACATAGTTTTGAACTTTTTTGCTTGCAATTAGCTAAGCAAGGGTGGAGAAGTGTTTTCTAAGAACTACCCCATCTAAGACGTTGTCCTAAAGCTCTCAAATCACCCTAGGTACACATTTGAATTTTTTATTTTAAATTTTGAATTTTGAATTTTAAACTTTAAATTTTAAATTTTAAAATCTTGATCTTCAATTTTTAAATTTAACGTTTGAAGATTTGTCCATGTGGCCAAATCTTCCTAGTGATTTGAAAGAAGATTTGGCCATGTGGCCAAATCTTCCTAGTGATTTGAAAGAAGCTAGCAACATTTGGCAGCATGGCAAAATCTTCCCAAACCCTAATGCTTTGAAAAATTTGGCCACACGGCCAAATCTCCCAGAACCTGGTGATTTGAAAGAAGCATGCAAGAGGAGGTTGCACAGCCAAAACTCTCCATACCCTAGTGCTTTGAAAGAAGCCTACAAGATTTGGCCACACGACCAAATCTCCCCAAGTTTGAAAGAACGCCACAACCAAATCTTCTCAGTGCTTTGAAAGAAGTCACCAAGGTCTCGAAGGATTTGGCCGTGCATCCAAATCTTGCTAGCTTCTTTGAAAGCACCAAGGTTTGAGCAGATTTGGCCGTGTGGCCAAATCTTATTGCTTCTTTCAAAGCACTAGTGTCTTAGGAGATTTGGCCATCTTGTTGGCTCCTTTCAAAGCACCAAGGTCTAGGGAGATTTGACCATGTGGCCAAATCTTGTGGGCTTCTTTCAAAGCACCAAGGTCTAAGTAGATTTGGATGTGTGCATAAATCTTGTTGGCTTCTTGAAAGCACCAGCATCTCGGGAGATTTGGTTGTGTGGACAAATCTTGCTATCTCCCTTTCAAAGCACCATGGTCTATGAAGATTTGGCCATGTAGCCAAATTTTGCTGCCTAAAATTCAAAGCACCAAGGCTTAGGAAGATTTGGTCTTGCAATGAAATCTTGTAAAGCATTTTCATCCTAAGTCACACCATCAGATATCAATATTGAACTATAACAAATGCTATGTACTATGCAGGTGCCACATTGAAAGTGGGGGTTAAAGTCAACTTGCTTGTCAGTGGAAAGATTGTTGCCATTGGGACAATATTCTCTACATCACATGATGACATGTGCCAAGGTGTGCCCTTGGGAGAAAACAATGTATCGGTGGCGATCGATATTTGTATGGATGAAAGTGCACTTCTTCCATTTCCTACAATGGATGCATTCTTAGTCTATGAGGCTTTGGGTAGTGTTGTTCGTTGGAAAGCACGATCAATGAGTTGTGTGGACAATGTCAATGGAGCTATTGTACCGATGAATGATATAACATTAGATACCATTGACGTTGAACCTCTATGTGAATATGATGAGTTTTCCATTCGAGAATCATGGAAGGACAAGAAAGTCTTAATATGGGATGAGCAAAAAACCAAGAGCATTGCAGAGGGTGTTGTTTTGTATGTCTACCCATTTGAACCTATAAATTTTGAGATGCTTGGTGAAGGTAATGCTGACTCCACAATGGAGTGAAGGTACTTGAAAAGCATGACTTTTTTTTCCTTGCACAACAATAATTTAATTGAATACTGACAAATATTTGGAAGGTATGACATTGATCTTTTTTCTTTATCTTTTTTTTTGCAGACCATTGCTTTGTGGTTGCAAGTTCTGCACACAGTACAAAATATCAAGGACTAGTGTTGCATTCTTACTTTTTCTCCAACTAAACTAAAATGGTGTTTTTGAACACCACCTTTTTTCGAGAAGAGGCAAAAATGTTTCGTTAAACTCAAACATATGATGTTTTTTTCTTAGCTAATGCAAAACAGGCACAGAGTGGATGTGCTTGGTGAGTGCAAGTTCTTTGTCCATGACTATTACTCTTTTGGCATGGATAGCACATAAGTTCACATCTTCAAAAAGACCTACTATCATTTGCTCCATTGCCTTTTGAATTGCTCCCATAGTGCCTAAAGTGAAATGCACATCACTCTTGTAATGTTGTGCTATTTCACGTACAACACGCTGGAAGGGTGCACGGGGAATGAGATTGTCCACAGTGGTTTGGAACTTGTGGACCTCTTGAAGTGCCTTCACGCCTGATTTTTTCTGCCTCTTAATCTTTGGGGGACCCTGCACTAGCCTTTGGACATGGCTCTATGGCCGTTTGTCCACTTTGAACTTCTTTCGCCTCTCCTCCCTTGCAACCACCTCTTCAGACTCCTCTTCATGTGTTTGGTGGGTCATTTGAGGTGGCTTCTCATGTCTAGGGGTCTGCTTTGTCCTTGGTCTCTTTTTCTTTTCACGAGGCTATGAGACAGCAGGCTGAGGCTCTTGCTTAGCTCGTACTAGAGGCTCCTCATATTTGATCATCTCGAGGCACATAGGGTTGATGGTGCTCTTTCGTGCAGTCTGCTTGGTTGGAGGATTGGGGCCAAGGTTCATTATATCTGCGAGCCCACCAAATACTTCCTCTTGTTGTGGCCCCTGTAATCTCTCCATCTCCTCTCTTTGCCTTTCTTGCTCCCCTTGTTCATCTAGATGCTCCATGCTAGGACCCCACGGAGGAGGGAGGGGCAGCTGATCAGGATTGACTAAACTATTTTTCCCCTCTTGGGAGACCTCTCTACTTCCATGGTTAGTTGTGTGGAAGGACTAAGAGGACCCCTGTGGATCGTTCATCGTGCTGGGATTACTCATGGTGTTGAGATCCCTGGGATCCCCCATGAGAGTCGGATGGTGGGGACTCACGTTGCTTGGACTCTTGATGATGAGAACCGCCTTCAGATCGCTGGTGATCATTGCCCTCTTGGCCACTGGGGCTTGCAGTGTGTTCGGAGGCCATGGCACTCTAAGGAGGACAACGGGTAGTGTCTAAACGGCATCCAGTGGGTCTAGTAGTTTTTTAAACTCATGCCATAGAAATGAGGGATTTTAGAGTTTTGAAGTGCTTTATATAGTCTTTTTTAAAGCACTTTAGGGTTTTTCTTTTAAATTAGGGTTTTTGGAGTGCACCTCCTCCCCTCCTAGTGTTTTGTCGCCAGTTTGGTAATACTTAATCTTCACCACCCTCCCTCCCAACCCACTCACTCCTCCGCCCTACCATGTCGCACATGCACTTCTACAATTTCCAAACAAATTTGTGAATTTTGGAATCTATAATTGACTCAAAATAGTGCTAACTTTATTCATCAAAAATTTTACATTTGGGGCTCTCTTAGGACCCAACGCCTTCCCTATCTAACTCTACCAAAGTGCAACCCCTTGGCTCCATGTTGAGGACTTCCAAGCAGCACATCTCCTTGTCTTTTTGACATGTTGAACCACTTTTGCGAGACTTGAGACCTCTACCTTATGGCATTTAAAGGCTGGCATGAGAGAGCCAGGAAAGTTATGTACTGGCTGTCTATCAGTATTTCAGATTCTATGATTGTGCATATTCAGGATGCAAGCACGCCGAAGGAGGCATGGGATACTTTGACAAAAATGCATAACACAAATATGCAAGCCAGGAAAATGCAGCTCAAGCAGGAGTTGCGTAATGTGCAGAGAGAAAATATGAGCATCAATGACTACCACATGAAGGTGAAGAAGGTTGCAGACGCACTTGCATCCATTGGGTCACCAGTGGAAGATGATGATTTAGTTTCTGTGACCTTGAATGGTCTAGGAAAGGATTATGCACAGTTCCGGACATCCATTGCCGTCCATGAGAATTTTCCTGATTTTGGGGAGTTGATTGCTCTTCTAATTTTTGAAGAGCAGAGAAATGGTGGTGCATCTTCTTCAGGAGGAACTTCAAAAGAAGCTATCTTCTACTCAGATGCTGGAAGAGGTAGAGGCAGAGGTAGAGCAGGTCGATCTGGAGGCTGTGGCAAAAATCAAATTATACAGCAAAATCAAGAAAACCAATCCCATGGAGGAGGACGTGGTAACCTTAGAAGCAGGGGGAGCCAAAGAGGTCATGGTGGATGGCAGAGAGGCCAAAATGCAAACAACAATGTTGAATGCTACAAAAAGCAGAATGACATCATGAATGGAGAATTGCAGCAAGGCAATTATGCTTCCTCTAGTAGACAAGGTGATGACAGAAATGAGCATTTGTTTATGGTGCATCACATGACCAATTCTGTGACAAGTGCAGAAGAAAGCAATGATGTGTGGTATGTTGACTCAAGTGCATCAAACTACATGACAAGTCATGCAAAATGGATGCAAGATGCAAGGAAAATGGAAAGACCAAGATTTGTGGAGACTGGTGATGATACTGCACATCCTATTGTGCAGATTGGTAAAATTCCTTTGTCTATGCAGGATGGGAAAAAGAAATACTTGTCTGATGTATTTCATGTCCCAAATATCACCAAGAACTTAGTTTCTGTTGGTCGAATGGTTGAGCAGGGCTTGCAGGTCAGATTTAATCCTCATGGATGCTTTGTTGAGGATATGAAAAATAAAGGTCGCTTGATATAAAAAGGGAAGAAGAAGGGCAGGATGTTTACATTGGATGCGGACATGCCTGAATTGAGTGCAGAAATGTTTGCACATGGGACCGGTGTAGTTGCAGATATTGATATCTGGCATAAATGCATTGGTCATGTTAATGTACAACGACTTAAATTAAAGTAGGCCGAAAATATTGTTGCAAATTTACCTAAGTTCAAGGTTGCAAAAATGTATAAGGTATGTGAAGCCTGTCAATTTGGAAAACAGGCAAGGAAACCATTTCTGAGACATGTTCAAGATAGTAAGAGGCCATTGGAATTAATCCACTCTGATGTGTGGACTACTAAAGCTGCATCTATTGGAGGCTATCATTATTTTGTCAATTTTATTGATGACTATAGTAGAAAAGTTTGGGTGTATCTTATGAAAAAGAAAAGTGAAGTGTTTGGGCATTTCAAAGCTTTTAAAGCTATGGTTGAGAAAGAAACAGGTCTATAAATAAAATGCCAAAGGTTAGATGGAGGGGGAGAGTACCTCTCAAATGAGTTTGCAAGGTTCCTGCAGGAGCATGGCATAAAGCAGCAATATTCATGCAGTCATACCGAGGTCATACCCCACAGCAAAATGGACTTGCAGAAAGGAAAAACAGACATATTTGAGAGGTATCTTGTGCCATGCTCAACGAAAAAGACCTGCTAGATTATTATTGGGCTGAAGTAGTTGCTACAGTAGTCTACATAATGAACAAGACTCCCACTGCAACAATGCATGGCATGACGCCAGAGGAGTGGTATACTGGTAGGAAACCAGATATTTCTCATTTGAAAGTTTTTGGTTGCATTGCCTATGTTCATGTGCCAGATGAGTTGAGATCCAAGTTGGATCCAAAATCTAAGAAGTGCATCTTTATTGGTTATTCTCTGCAGTAGCAAGGGTATGGATGCTATAACCCTTCTACTCGTAAGTTTACAGTAAGCAGAGATGTTTTTTTGATGAGATGAGCAGTTGGTATAAACCAGTAGTGTGATTGATGATGTAGATGCACAAAATGGTAATGCTGCACAGAATTCACAACAGCAATCACAAAATATTAGTAGACCTGTAGTGTCCTCTAGCAGTGGTTCACATACTTCGCCATGGACAAGTAGATTGAGATCAAGAGAATCTCCTCAATGCAATGCAGATAGTGGTATGCAAGTATCACAAAAGGGGAAAGAGAAAGTAGATCAGCCCATGGTTGATGTAAATGTAGGTCACTCTTATGTGGATGGTGAATCCAGTGGCTCAGAACAGAGCCTTGATGATGAGTTGGGTATTCGGGAGGTAGCAAGCTAAGGGTGTCCACTTCCGTACCACTTTCGGGTGAGTGTGACACCCGCTCGAGTGAAAATACAAAGGTTTTGCTTCGGTCTGCAATACCTCGATCGAGGTATTATCTCCAATGAAAATCACACACGAGGAAAACCAAGCCAAGCCAATACCTCGATCGAGGTCCTATACTTTTTTCACCAAACCGAGCCTATACCTAGATCGAGGTCTCCTGGCATGCCACCTATACCTTGTTCGAGGTATCGTGGCAATCCAGCTATACCTCAATCGAGGTATTGTGGCAAGTCCACATACCTCGGTCTCGATCGTGCCAAATACCTTGATCGAGGCATGCGCCATCCGACAGGGCAGTTGACATACCTCGATCGAGGTATGCTGATCGAGGTATGCTGGACCGATGACTTGGCCGCATGTCCAATACGTTGATTGAGGTATATGGCATCTGGCTGGCAGCTGACATACCTCGATCGAGGTATCGTGGCAGGTCCATACCTCGATCGAGGTAGATGGACCGATGTGTATGGGGCATGTCAAATACCTCGATCGAGGTATAGAGGTATGACGGAGCGATGTATATGTGGCATGTAAAATACCTCGATCGAGGTATCGTGGCATGTCTATACCTCGATCGAGATATGATGGATCGATATGTATGTTGCATGTGAAATACCTCGATCGAGGTAGGGAAACCCTAAATTTTCGTATATAAAGAGAGGGGCCCCCCCTCATTCTTCATACCTCGATCGAGCTCCTCCTCATCGAAATCGACGGATTTGCGGGAGCTCAACGGAATTGCGGCAGCGACGGAGAACGACCGACGGACAACGATGGAGATAGACGGAGCGGGAGATTCCAGGTAAGGTTTTTTTTATGTAGCTTTTTTTTTTGCAAAAATTTATTTAAATTTTAGTTTATAGGAATAATTATAAAATATTTCTAAATTTCAAATGCATTTTAAAGTTTTTTTAAATTATTTTTGAAATTACGTAATTTTTTATTTAAAATGTGAAAATGTAAATATTTTGTTTTTTAAAATCATCTTTTTAAAAAAAGAGATTAAAGTTATTTTTTAAATTAGTGCTATTTTTATTTAAATAAAAAAACGTTTAAATTTTATTTTTAAAAATGATCTTTAAAAAAAAAAGAAAATAAGAGTTTGAGGTAGCTTTTATGTTATGTAAGTTATTTAAGTTAGTGAAGTTTGTATTTAAATATCAAAAAGTATATAATTTGTTTTTTAAAATCATGTATTAAAAAAAAAATATAACTGAAGTTTTGAATTAAATATAATGTTTAAATTTTGTTTTTAGAAATCATCTATTAAAAAAAAGAAAATAAGAGTTTAAAGTAGCTTTTATATTATTTTAGTTTATAGGAATATGTAATCTAATTATAAAATATTTCAAAATTTCAAACGCATTTTAAAGTTTTTTTTAATAATTTTTTTTAATTACATAATTTTTTATTTAAAATGTGAAAATGTATATATTTTGTTTTTTAAATTCATCTATTTAAAAAAAGAGAGAGGAAAGTAGGTTTTATGTTATTTTTCAAATTGGTGCTATTTTTATTTAAATAAAAAAATGTTTAAATTTTAGTTTTAAAAATCATCTTTAAAAAAAAAAGAAAATAAGAGTTTAAGGTAGCTTTTATGTTATTTAAGTTAATGAAGTTTTTATTTAAATGTCAGAAAGTATATATTTTGTTTTTAAAAATCATCTATTAAAAAAAAAAGAGATTAAAGTAGTTTGCATGTTATTTTTTAAATTAGTAAAGTTTTGAATTAAATATAACGTTTAAATTTTGTTTTTAGAAATCATCTATTAAAAAAAAGAAATTATTGCGGTGTGCGTTTATCTATCTTTATGTGGAATATTATAGATTATATAGTTGGTTAAGAGTTGTTTCATAATTTAGGTAGAGTAAGTAGGCTGAGTTAACAAGCTAGAGCAAGATGATCTAGTTAAGGCCTAGTCAAAAAATTGTTTAGGGCTAGCTATTCCCAACTAGCTAGGAGCCAGTCATGCCAACCAATCATTCAACAGATGCTCCAAGTCAAGCAATATAACCAAGGTTATCTCAATGACCATAACCTATCTCTATCCTATAAATATTGTCATTTCCTATATATTCTATACATTTCAAGATGCTATTCTACATTAGTTTGGCATATGTTTAGAGGTGCAATTTGACTTCCACTTGCAATTATTGAGAGGTGCATGTGTCCACCTTCATGTGGAATATTCTAGTATGCAGGTCTTGCCTTGGGTTATATCTTTCAAGTTAGCATCTATTCCTTGTAGTTTATTATAATGTATTGTACATAACATTTTCTTTCTATCACTCAATATCTTTACATCTCTCTTCCAAAAATACACCTCTACTACATACTTTGACATGCTAGTAGAGCCCATGGTAGTGTAGAGCCTCAAAAAATGGAGGGAGCATCTAGAACAAAAGCTATTTGCTATTAATTACAACAAGGGTGGGTAGTATAGACAAGGAGAATGAGCTTGAAGAAACCGACTTTCTAAAGTAAACAACTTGTAAATAATTGTAAATACGAATTGAATTTGCAACATAGCACTATTGTAGGCATAGCCACACATTTGGCCCATCTACCGGTAGGTGCATAGGATGATCCCAACGACATCCTACCTCATCAAGGAGTACGTACAAATAGTTTTCATTACGTAAATAGATTATAAGTCATATTGAATAGAATATTATTTTCATTACCCAAATAGAATATTAATTTCCATGTGTTTTTTTTGTGCATGCGCTAGCCAGCGCACAGGTTCTGGCACCACTATTCGTATGCAGATAGAGATTTCGAGAGCTGAGATGAGGGCACTATAGGATGCTAGGGCACCCCCTCACTTGGTTGCGAGTCTAGATTCAGTCATTGAGGCTCTGGGTCGATTGGACATAGTTGAGGACATTGTGGATACCTTTCAGGCATAGGCTGAGGCAGAGATCACTGGTCATGGCTTGGATTGGAGAGCCATTCGAGAGTTGTTTGAGCGTGAGTCACCTCACAGGCAGGACTTAGAGGATATTTTTTGGGATGGTCACACTGAGGCGATGCGACCACGATCAGGGTTGCCCTTGCATATTTTACGTTGTAGGCACCCCGTCATAGCAGCACACATTTATCCAAGATATCTCGCTACGAATGGTGGTTGATTGCCTCACAACCGTCAGATAGCCAGGTCATTTGCCAAAGCTGAGTTTGTGCTTGGTCATCGGGTAGACTACCCTAGTACCCGTCTAGGATCAGGAGCGGGACATGGTAGGATGGGGCATCAGGAGCGTCAGACTGCAGGTGTTCGGCGTCGACGCGAGGCACCAGAGTTACAAACTATCCTTGCACTGGCATTGCGAGCTGTTGGAGGATGGATTAGGGGGGATGTTCATTCAGTGGCATCATCCTTGCACGACATGGTCTCTGCCCTATCGAGATCACTTTCTATTCCACCTCCCACATCTATGGAGCCTCCCACATCTACACCACCTCCCACATCTACACCGCCTCAACACGAGTTGGAGACTCGAGACGCACAGATTGCAGAGTTGGAGGCATTGTTGGTCGAGTTTAGGGATGAGGTTAGTTATTCTGATTATTTTAGTTTATTTTTTTGTTGCGTGTTTTGAACTAAAGTTTTTTTGTTAATTCTCACCATGTACGCGACATGTTTGCATTGCAGGCACATCTATTGCGACAGGATATGGAGTCTTGTGTACGACTGTGGGAGGTAGATTTGGAGGAGCAGAGGATTCGGACACGCATAGCGTACCATCGTGCGGAGCACTATATTTTGCAGTTGAGACATATTAGTCGTGATCCATCTCGCCATAGGATCGACCGCAGCGTGGCCCTATACCCCGCTCCTCCTGTAGATGTGCCGACTAGGACACCCATACACGCACCAGTCATAGCCAAGCTTCCTACCGCCACTTGCGTCCTTTGCCACGAGGAGTTTGACACCGTAGGGTGGTTTGGACTAGGGTGCGGTCACATCGTATATCTCCATTACATGACCCGCCACATGGTGGCATGATCAGTGTGCCCTGTATGCTGCCCTGTATGCTTTACTGACATTGATGTGGCCACATACAAAGGACTAGGCATGGATGATCTATATCCTGGTCATCGTCAGGCCGTTGATCCATTCGCCCACGTGGTCTTGACAGAGCACTATAGGGAGGAGGCACAGAGAGCTTTGCTGCAGCAGGAGGGTGCTGATACATCAGTGGTTGCAGCGTGTGTTTTGCGACGCTTCTCATATGGTGATTTCATGCCAGGTGACGAGGCATGAGCAGAGGAGGCACACCGTATTAAGCGAGAGGCAGAGCTTCAGACATCATTGCAGCAGTGGGTGGAGTAGCAGCTTGGGCGGGGCCGAGACCAGCGTCTTCTACATGTAGAGATGATTACTCACGCTGGATTTGAGGCACGAGTATTCGCAGATGCACGACTTTGGGAGCTGAGACGTGTATACATAGAGGAGGCGAGGGAGGCAGAGATGGCAACGGTGGCTCGTGCAGCATTCCCTCCTCTTCATCAAGATGAGGCTGGCCCATCTCATGCAGGAGATGAGGCTGGCCTCTCTAATCCGGCTTTGCCTGAGGGCACATAGCGGATGACTAGAGGATGACTAGAGGATCATATGTGGAGTTATCAGATTCTGATTCAGGATGATTTTTTAGGCTTCACACATTTCTTGTTTAGGGATGCACTTCTACACGATGATGATGATGATGTACACATTCATTTTGGTACTTTCATGATATTGTTCTTACTTTTATGATGTATGAGCATTTTCATACTTTCATGATGTTCTTCTTACTTTGTTTATCTCAGTTTATAGTTTGTTCAAATCTAACATAAAGATTTAAAATTAGGAGTATGATTTTGAATTTCAAATATCTCAATTCACACATCTAATACATAAGGTATTTAAAAAAGAATGCCATGTGAAGTAATTGTAAACATTAAGCATTGAAAAAGTGTTCAAGTATAAGGTCTCTCTCTCTCTCTCTCTCTCTCTCTCTCTCTCTCTCTCTCTTTCTCGTGCTATGAACTTTATCATTTTGAATATCATATTGAATTTCGTATATATCAATGCTTGCCATTTTTCATACGTAGTCACTAGTAGGGAATATACCTTCCACGTGGCACATACGAAATCACTTGGAGACCAAATCTTGCATGGATGTATGCATTATACCTTCCACGTGGCGCATACCAAATCAGTTGGAGACCAAATCTTGCATGGATGTACGTCTAGGTCAGCCTAAGAGCCGTGCAAAGTTTAATCCCCAACAGATAAGTCCACATGCGTATTTGGTTAGTACGTGCGCCATTTTTCATATGCAATCACTAGTAGGGAGTGCTTGCAAAAATGTACGCATTATACCTTCCACGTGGCACATACCAAATCAGTTGGAGACCAAATCTTGCGTGGATGTACATCTAGGGTACCCTAAGAGCCGTGCGAAGTTTCATCCCCAACACGGTTTAGGGTTTAGGGTTTAAAGTTTAGGGTTTTTTAGGGTTTAGGGTTTAGGGTTTAGGGTTTAGTCATGCTAGTAGGGATTGTAAAAATGTACGCATTATACCTTCCATGTGGCGCATACCAAATCAGTTGGAGACCAAATCTTGCATGGATGTACGTGTAGGGTAGCCTAAGAACCGTGCGAAGTTTCATCCCCAACAGGGTTAAGGGTTTAGGGTTTTTTAGGGTTTAGGGCTTAGGGTTTCTTAGGGTTTAGGGTTTAGGGTTTTTTAGGGTTTAGGGTTTAGGGTTTGGGGCTTAGTCGTGCTAGTAGGGATTGTAAAAATCTACGCATTACTTTCACGTGGCGCATACCAAATTAGTTGGAGACCAAATCTTGCATGGATGTACGTCTAGTGTAGCCTAAGAGCCGTGCAAAGTTTAATCCCCAACAGATAATTCCACATGCGTATTTGGTTAGTACGTGTGCCATTTTTCATACGCAATCACTAATAGGGAGTGCTTGCAAAAATGTACACATTATACCTTCCACGTGGCACATACCAAATCAGTTGGAGACCAAATCTTGCATGGATGTACGTCTAGGGTAGCCTAAGAGCCGTGTGAAGTTTCATCCCCAATAGGGTTTAGGGTTTAGGCCTTAGGGTTTAGGGTTTAGGGTTTAGTCGTGCTAGTAGGTATTGTAAAAATGTACGCATTATACCTTTCACATGGCGCATACCAAATCAGTTGGAGACCAAATCTTGCATCGATGTACGTCTACAGTAGCCTAAGAACCATGCAAAGTTTCATCCCCAACAGGGTTTAGGGTTTAGGATTTAGGATTTTTTGGGGTTTAGGGCTTAGGGTTTTTTAGGGTTTAGGGTTTAGGGTTTAGGGTTTAGTCGTGTTGTAGGGATTTGTAAAAATCTATGCATTATACCTTCCACATGGCGTCTACGATAGCCTAAGAACCATGTGAAGTTTCATCCCCAACAGGGTTTAGGGTTTAGGGTTTTTAGGGTTTAGTCGTGCTGTAGGGATTTGTAAAAATCTACGCATTATACCTTCCACATGGCACATACCAAATCAATTGGAGACCAAATCTTGCGTGGATGTACGTCTAGGGTAGCCTAAGAGCCGTGCAAAGTTTAATCCCCAACAGATAAGTCCACACACGTATTTCGTTAGTACGTGCACCATTTTTCATACGTAGTCGTGCTAGTAGGGATTGTAAAAATGTATGCATTATACCTTCCATGTGGCGCATACCAAATCAGTTGGAGACCAAATCTTGCATGGATGTACGTCTAGGGTAGCCTAAGAGCCGTGCAAAGTTTAATCCCAAATAGATAAGTCCACATGCATATTTCGTTAGTACGTGCGCCATTTTTCATATGTAGTCGTGCTAGTAGGGATTGTAAAAATGTACGCATTATACCTTCCACGTGGCACATACCAAATCAGTTGGAGACCAAATCTTGTGTGGATGTACGTCTAGAGTAGCCTAAGAGCCATGCAAAGTATCCCCAACAGATAAGTCCACATGCGTATTTCGTTAGTACGTGCGCCATTTTTCATATGTAGTCGTGCTAGTAGGGATTGTAAAAATGTACGCATTATACCTTCCACGTGGCGCATACCAAATCGGTTGGAGACCAAATCTTGCGTGGATGTACATCTAGGGTAGCCTAAGAGCCGTGCAATGTTTAATCCCCAACAGATAAGTCCACATGCGTATTTCGTTAGTACGTGCTCCATTTTTCATACGTAGTCGTGCTAGTAGGGATTGTAAAAATGTACACATTATACCTTCCACATGGCACATACCAAATCGTTTGGAGACCAAATCTTGCGTGGATGTACGTCTAGGGTAGCCTAAGAGCCTTGCAAAGTTTAATTCCCAACAGATAAGTCCACATGCGTATTTCATTAGTACGTCCGCCATTTTTCATACGTAGTCGTGCTAGTAGGGATTGTAAAAATGTACGCATTATACCTTCCATGTGGCGCATACCAAATTGGTTAGAGACCAGATCTTGCATGGATGTACGTCTAGGGTAGCCTAAGAGCCGTGCAAAGTTTAATTCCCAACAGATAAGTCCACATGCGTATTTCGTTAGTACGTGCACCATTTTTCATACATAGTCGTGCTAGTAGGGATTGTAAAAATGTATGCATTATACCTTCCATGTGGCGCATACTAAATCAGTTGGAGACAAAATCTTGCGTGGATGTATATCTAGGGTGGCCTAAGAGTCGTGCGAAGTTTCATCCCTAACAGATAAGTCCACAAGCATATTTTGTTAGTACGTGCGCCATAGCTTTGCCGCAGTCGTGCTAGTAGGGATTGTAAAAATGTACGCATTATACCTTCCACGTGGCATATACCAAATCAATTGGAGATAAAATCTTGCGTGGATGTATGTCTAGAGTGTCCTAAGAGTTGTGCGAAGTTTCATCCCCAATAGATAAGTCCACATGCATATTTCGTTAGTACGTGCACCATTTTTCATACGTAGTGGTGCTAGTAGGGACCAACAGATAAGTCCACACACGTATTTCGTTAGTACATGCGCGAATTTTCTTAGTCACGTTTTTAAAATGTCCTAAAGCACAAAACACAATTACAACATTACTACTAATAAATAATTTTTTGTTTTACAAACACAACAAATCCCGTTGAGAAGACATCGGACATCATGTATAAAATAGAATCTAATACAATGATGTGTATGAATGTGTTTACAACCATAAGAGTGAAATACAAAATATGAGTCCATGAAAATTACAATGGTATGGTCACACAGTGAGGCTATACATATCGAATACAAAAATGTGTAATCAACTAGTGATACCCAATAAAAATCAATCTGATCAACTGATGATCCCAAAAAATATGATATGTAATGTGCTACTCCTCAGGATTAGCTCTCAT
This sequence comes from Dipteris shenzhenensis, assembly GCF_047967505.1. Taxonomy (NCBI): domain Eukaryota; kingdom Viridiplantae; phylum Streptophyta; class Polypodiopsida; order Gleicheniales; family Dipteridaceae; genus Dipteris; species Dipteris shenzhenensis. Next base: position 37,696,617 of record NC_141612.1, read on the forward strand.
GCCAATAGTTGCAAGTATGCTCTCGTGATCCGCCACTGCAAGGTGCCATCATGGAGTGGACGTCGCCTTGCGAGTGCGAACACGACTCAAAGTAATCTTGATCGCAACAACAAGATGAGAATACATGTATGCCTCCTGATCCGCCATGTACTCCTGGAACTCAATATAGCGACCACGCCTCTGTATCTACTGAAAATAGTGGCCACCTATGATCATGCTATGAGCATTGAAGTGCATCCCATGCCCATCCACTGTATCCTCATTCAGCACACTCTTCAGCATAGAGCATCGCAACAAGTAATAATACACACCCTCCTCATTGCCCTCCGAAGCAATAACCGCGAAGATATCACCAATACGCAACATATTTGTAAGCTGGTCATAATCTTTAGAGGAACTAAATCTCGCATCCTGATCATCATGTACCTCCTCCCAAGGCTGGAAGGGAGAAAGCACTCGCCGTACCCATGGATCTGCCCATGGTATCATGGAGCACCGTCCTCAATCATCATCAATGCATGCAAAGCAAAAACATGCAAACCGTCGAGAAAAGATCACGGGGTGAGACTCACCTATGCTCCTGATGGAATGGAAATCAAGAGTGCCAGACATTGAACGACAATCAAAAGGCCTAGACCGATCAAGACTCCCAATGTCCACACACCAAAAATACCAGCTCACCACCCTATCATCACGTGACTGAAACGAGGAGATAGCACTAGTGGATAAGTGCTGGCTGCACCACCGTACCACATCATGTGCATCCTTGAAGCAATTGACACTGTGACGCAACTGGTATCGACGAAAAGCACGCTTCATGCAAGCACCTGCACCATCATGCTCTCCCTTACCGTGCCCTGTCTCGAAGTAGCTCCATGTGATCGGAATGCCTGTCTCATGGTGCCATCTGCAGAACCAATAAAACTTTCTAGCAGATTTGAACTGACCACCACAGCCGTCTGACCAGATCTAGTGCCGCTGCCATGTGACACCATGACCCTCAATAAACTATCATGCAAAGTGAAGCAATGCTGCACAAAATGGGCATCATGCGATCGATCATCACTAATGTAGAAGTGATACTCTCGCACAATGATGCGTGAGTCCATGATGCTATCAATGCCATCCACATGAGCCTGTGCATGACGATAGCTAATGTGCACAAATATAGCAATCTGCAGTATGGCATTGAAAAAAAATATGACAATTGAAATAATTCAATATAATGAGGCCATAAAAAAATCAATACTCAATCACACGTCACCTGTTCGGAGAAATAATACTCCGATTGAATCTCATGCTGTGGTGCAAAGGTATAATTCTCCGCAAAGTCCACCATTGAGACAACCACCCCTGTAGGAAATGTCCTCAAACATGCACGGAACTGACAATCCTCCCATTTCGCAGTGTGCGAGTGGCGTATGTAGCGGTACAGCTTCCCTCGAAAACTGTTAATGAATACAACACGTGGTGTCTTCTTCCCCACAAGCTGCAACCTCCTAGACTGTGCACCACCATCTAATGTCAAGGTACTGTACTCATACTACTGCCAACAAACCATCTGCACATCACAAGTATCTAGTTCAGCTCGTGGCACTCTAGCAAAGTCACCACACAAAGTACACCTGCCTTCCACACAATCAAGGGAGTGGAATAAAGCATCACCATCTCGTGTACACAATATGGAATGAATGAAGTCGTGAGGGCTAGTAGGAACCACTCCCCTATGACCATCAAGGGAACGGAATACGTCATACATCAATCCAAAATCCACATGGTAGCGACAACAACATGTGTCACGCTCCTGAGAGCATCGCACAAACCATGGCCTGCATCGCTCAAATGACCTCTACCCAATCCTGAACTCCGGGTGCGCCTCTACAAACTGAGTGTACAACTCAGTCTAGGTACACTCCAAAAAACATGCACCATGCTCAATGTACACACCGCGTGACACCCTCTTCCGCAATGCCTTCTTGAACACCGGGGATGCTCTGCAATGCTCCTCCCAAAACTGTTGTATGAAGGACCTAGTGGAATCATCCAACAATCGATCGTTGCGAGGTGCACGATCACTCGAAGCCCAAAGAGCATCAGTCTCACGATCCTCTAGACTCTGCCTCCTAATCATGCCTGCTCGCAATGTGCGCGGTGCAATCTGAAGAAGACGTGAAGCGGTACGCACATGGCCTATCATATGAGGTCTACTAATGGTAGCCACAATAGCACGACGTGCTGCCAAGGCATCACTGGGGGGAGGGGGAGGGGGACGGGGGAGGGTGGAGGGGGAAGAGGTAGAGGTGGAGGCCAAAATGTAGGTGGCTAGGGGAAGGGCGGAGGCTGGAGGTAGGGGAGCGGATGAGGATGGGGGGACAATGGAGGTGGGGGTGGGGGTGGGGGTGGAGGTGGAGGTGGAGGTGGGATGTAGAGGTGGAGGTGGATCGGTGGTGGTAGCGTGAGCTCTAGCTCTAGAGGCTCTCTTGCGCTCACGAGCCTTCCGCTTGCGCTCCTCGTCAATGAGATTTGGGGGGGGGTTCCTACATCTTTCACGTCTACTAGCTCTATGGCTTTGAGAACTCATTCTCAATGAAAGTAGGATGGAAGGTGTGACAAAGTGATGAGGAGGCAAGAATGGCTAAGAATGGGTGAAATGAACCAAAACGTGGTGTCTTATAGAGAGCCTCAACTCATCCACTAGATTGCTCTTGATTATTATTGGTGGAGAAGGTGCTAAGATTGAAACTAATTGGCTGGAATCCAACGTTAATTTCGAATATTTGCATCGTTTGATTTTATTCCAGTTTTGTACCTCCAAATACCTCGATCGTGGTCGTAAACCTCGATCAAGGTATGCTATGCCTAGGTCATATACCTCGATCGAGGTATTCAATGCCTCACGCAGGTCATAAACCTCAATCGAGGTACATACCCCACGGTCATATACCTCGATCAAGGTATATGATGCCTCACGTAGGTCATAAACCTCGATCGAGGTATTCTATGCCTCACACATCGCGGTCATAAACCTCGATCGAGGAATTCTATGCCTTGCGCACATTGTGATGTGTATACATGTGGCTGATGTGGCACCATGCATGGTCATAATGTGGCAATATGGTGTGGAATATATGAGTCTCTTCCATGACGTGGAAATGTGATGTGGCATGATGAGTTGGCATTCATGAGGTGGTAGATTGACATGGCAAATTGAGGTGGAGGGATTGGTGATGTGGCAAAATTGATGAGGTATGCCAAGGTGGCAAGGTGTGATGACATGGCTCCAAGAGTTCCTATGATGTGGAATGATGAGGTGGCACATGTGGCTGATGTGGCAGCACGTGTGGCAATGTAAGGTGACATGGCAAGGAGTGATGTCACATCTCCTTGATGACATGGCACCACGCGGTCTAACAACGTGGCATGGTTGCAAGGCAAAAATAGATGACTCAGCCTTCCGCATGGGCAGCATGCACACTCCAAAGGCTTGCCACTAGGGTCGGTGATGCTCCTAACCTACCTCACCAAGCCTAATACCAAGCCTACCTTGTCTTGGTATTAGGCTTGGGTGGCCCTTTTTCCCCCACAAAAGGGAGATTTCACTCTTGGAGGCCATATCGTACGTTTCCCTTACTCAAATTTAACCAAAATTTTTTCCTCTTATTCATCATGCGGAGGACTAAAAATATTGACATTTTTGAAATGTTTGGTCATGTTTGAGAATTACTAGATTTATTTTGAATATTCTTTGTTGATCCTCTAAGGAGTAAAAGTAAAAATTAAACTTCAATCTTCCTAAATCTAACCGTTGGATTTGGGATTTGATGATTCAACCACACACCCTTATGTGCCTACTAACCTTCCACCAAATTGGATTCGCTTAATTATTCAAAATACTAAAAAAATGTGGTGTGCTACTAAAATGCATGTATGTTATGACTTTATTTATTATAAATAATTATTTATAATTAGATAAATCATTCAAAAAATTACCAATAAATCAAGTTAAGCTCTACATAATGTAAAGAGGCCACCTACAAAGTTTCAATAACATTTAATCTAAAATGAGTGAGAAATTTAGAATTTAATATGACACTCTCTGTTCGTGACAAAGGTGTGACCACCTTGGAACCATGCCGTGTGACACAAAGAAATTTTTTGTGTGTGCATCGAATTTTTGATCAGACTATACGATTGTGTGCACAATAGCAAGTATGATGTTGTGTTTGAAGACTTCAAAGACTAGATCCATAGGGAAGTAGGTGAGATTTGCATTTTTGTGTGCTAAAAAGCTTGTTTTTCCACCTCCTAAGGATTGGGGAGTGAACAAAAAGTGGACACCCTTAGCTTGCTACTTCCCATTCCTTCTATTGTTACACCTGGAGTAAGGAAGACAAGGGATGTTTTGAGAGCAGGTGGTAGTGAGCCTATTTTGTGCAGGTCTACCAGAGTTAAGTATCTTGTGGATAGGCTGAAATATGATGGATTTACAGCCATTCACTATGCCTATATGGTCAAAGTGATGGGATATCTCAAGGTGTATGCCCCAGGCACACCTTGATTTCTATGTGTGTGTGCTAGAGGCATAGTTAGGTGCCCATAAGCACTGTTAGGTGGTGGTAGATGCCACATAGGATGATTGAGAATCTAGGAGCTGATTGAGGAGATGATTGTGGAGCTTGGTGGCTCATAACACACTATTCAAAATTTTTGGACTTTCTCTCTTGGTTTGGACCTTTTTTTGGAGCATATCCTCTCCACTCAACTTCACTTAGTGAGCTAAAAAATTGGGTTTTTTAGAGCACTAAATGGGTCACTTATATACAAATATGGCCTTATTAAGCGAAAAAGTCAAGTGGTGACCTCTAATTTTTTTTAAAAAGGCTCAGTGAAGCTATAATTCCCAAACTCGTGCATGGTGCCCCCATCCAATAACTATAATAATAATAGTAGTAGTCTCCTAATCTAGTTCAATTTTAACACTATGAAGTGAAAATATGACACTGAAAAGAGTTTGTTGAATTCAACATTTAAGTGGTGTATAGATACACCATTTTTTTGAAAAAAAAGAGTTTGTTGAATTCAATATATAAGTGGTGTATAGATACACCCTTTTTTTGAAAAACAAACCATACAATAAATTATCTTATTGGGGGTGTATAGATACACCATTTGTATGGAAAAAAGCATACAAAACATTATCTTATGCATCTGAATCTCGTTCAGAGTCATGAGATTCATGTAATGTATTTGCGCTTGATGGGTCAAGTCTTGCCAAATGATGTTTAATATGGACACGACTTGGATCAGGGATTATGATACATTTTTCAACATTGTATCCATGCTTCTTTTTAAAACTTCGTGTCCTCGATTTCCAGCAATGAATAATGCTACTGACTTCCACCTCTGTTAATCCCTCATCATTTGGAACCCATTCACGTTTCTTTTGCAAGCATCCCTCATAGAGTTGTTTTATTGTATATCTTCTCGGGAGATTTTTTGAATGGCTTTGGTTCATACCATAAAGCTGTAAATGTTATAGGAGTTATCCCTTTCTATCTTAGCAACCTTTGCAAGCCAAATTGGGCCACCTTGGTCATCCAACTCTGAACCTGGATCAGCAGATGCCCAAACTGCAACAAATAGACCCTCTTCAATCTCATTAGATGGTATAAACTCTAGTAAGGGTTTGTCTCCCTTCCTGCCACAATATTTTCTAGGTAAAAGGCATTCCTCTGCTTCCTCCATATCTACTAACATATTTATATCCAAAGGAAAACTTGGTGACCTAGCTTGTTCCGGCCAAAAGGATTCACAGTATTCAATGCTCATTAAGTTTTCTTGTCTTTCTAAAGATTGGATAAGTGCTTTAGTTGATTTAATTGTCTCCAAATTCTTAGTTGATTGCTCAGGATATTTTTGCATCATACTTTGAAGTTGTTTAATGAAGGCTTTCAAGCCTTTCATTTCATCTATGTCAAGTGATTTGTTTTTTGCAAGAACAAATCTAGTTTCCTCCAATGGAATTATTCCTTGTAATAAAGCATATGACTCACTCCATAAATGATCTCCATCTACTGAGTAGTGCTTCCATTGCGTCACTAGAATATTGTTATGCATGTGAAACCAAAAGTAGTGTGGATTTGTGTGTCCTATTAGGGTATCATCTCCTGTTTGTAAATGTGGCTCTATGAATGCTCTCCAATCTACCATCCTCTCTAAGATAGCCACTTTTAATTCTTCCTTGCAAGAACCTCCAATTTCCCAATTCGAAATAGCATATCCTCCATTATCAAAAAATCCATTGCCTTCAACTCACCAGAGATACCACTGAAGATTTGATCTATGTCTTCATGTGTATGGCCGACAAGAAGAAAGCCAACTTCCACTTCTTCAAATATTTTCAAACCAACCAGCATAGAGCATAAAGCAAATATATATTTATTCTTGTTCTCTCTCCAACAATTATCAGCTTGTATTCGCAATGTGTTAGGTAAACATCCATGAGCATCTCTGACCTTTCTTATTGCTTTCATGATTGATGTAACAACCTGGTTACTATCATGTCCATGCAAACTATCAATCCATACATCACAAAAGATTCGGTATCCATGTACTAATACTCCACACAAGTGTGTTTTTAGTCCACATTTGCCCTCCAATGCTGGTGGGATACGTCTATATCGTGGCAAAGTGGTTGTATTCTGGTCCATGCCATCAATGGTGATGCACATGGACTTATCGACACGTGAAATAGCTTCCTCTCTCCAAGAAGCATACAACTTTCGAGCAACCTGCACATGACGTAAATGGATTGATCGCCATTTAATATATCTTCCTCACTGCTGCTCACATTTACTATGTTCAATGGCATTTTTTAATTCATCACATGTCTTACATTTTGACATCCTTTGCTTTGATGGTGTCTTGACATGGCAAAAATCTCTACGCCAAATTTTGTACAAGGTTGATCGTGAAATTTTGCTCTTGTTTCGAATGCCAACAACATCTTCAAGAAACAATGCCAACAACATCGTTCGAGAACTTGCTTTAATATTGCGGTTGCATTTATAGTGCTTCCATGGCATTTAAGCTTGTAGGTATTTCCATGAATTGTATGAACAACTTTTTCTTTCACCTCTGCCCAGATGGTCCAGTATGTGCCATGTGATAGTCCAGTTAACCATTGATATCCTCGATTGCAAATGGGTCTCCCATTAACCATGGGTTTCAATCTAGGTTTACAGTGTCTTGTGCTCAAATCTTGATTAGTACCTTGATGAAGAAAGCATGAAAACTCTTGAAGAAGATAGTTATGTCTATTAGGCGCTGTCTTACTCCAAATACCAAGGCGTATGGCTGCACAATCATCTTTCCCAACTTTTCTAATGCAAAGTCTCTTGCAACAAACTCGCATAAGCATCCTTTCCATATTCTCCTCGGATAGCATTACATGTCTCTTTGGTTCTGGAATTGATGCCATGATTCTTCGCCTCTTCACACTCACATACTTTCTTTTTGTAAATAGTGTCTTGCATTTTCTAGTTGTAAGACCATCAAACCTCAAATCCATTTCCCTTGAATCTTCATCTTTATAATCAAATGCTGTGTGGGCTTGAGAATTATTTGATACCTTATAATATCTTGGAAATGGCAATCTGGTAGACATGTTCATTGATGTCAATTTGTTGCCAATGCCTCTTGAATTTTGTGGTTGAACTGTTTCTCCTTCGTAACTCAAGATTCTCCCATCTATATTCTCTGGCATGCTAGCAACAATATTACGAACAACATGACAAGTCTCAGATTCTCTGCCCCTTTTTCCTTGTGTTCGAGTGGTAACATCATGATCATTGTCACTAATATCATCAATTCCTGTTATTGCATCACTTATCCCATCGATCTTTGCGTGTATTTTTCTTTGTGGTCCCATCTTATTATTCTCAACACAAGATAAGTCTTCTATATCAGTACCAGTGAGCCTGTTCGAGTCACTTGCAACACAAGACAAGTCTTCTATACCAGTGAGCCTGTTTGAGTCACTTGCAACACATGACAAGTCTTCTATACCAGTGAGCCTATTCGAGTCACTTGCAACACAAGACAGGTCTTCTATACCAGTGAGTATATTTGAGTCACTTGCAACACAAGAAACCTTTTCTTCATCAACATCTGTTAGTATAATGTCCTCAATACCTGTGAGCATGCCACTATGATACTCTTGATTACTACTATAGCTTCTTATCAATTTGGATTCCATTTGTGTTATAGTCTTTTTCTTCTGATAATATTCTGTTGTGTCTTCCATGACATTGAAGGAAACTATCTTGGGCAAACTTGATTTCAAGAAAGCTAACCCCCATTTACAAGTACTATGAACTTGTAGTTGAGATGTAGTATTATGGACATCTAAATGTGAAGTACTATCCATTTCATTTTGAATGACACCTGCACTAATCAACTTAATTATCTCCACTATACAGAGAAAACTCTTAGCATAGCCCTTAAAGTTTCCAATTGCTAAAACTTCTCCGGAGCAAGATAACATCTCTACTTTTTCCCCCTCAAAATAAGTTTTCTTGATATCTTGAAAGTATGTCTTTGGAACAATTTCGTCTTGATCCCAGAGTGTTCTGTGTGCTTGCATATCAAATATGTCACATTGTAAGATATCTCCCAATGTTTCAAAGTCTCCATGTGGATATTTTAAATGTACTTCAGGATTTACAACGTTGGTGATTATCACTACACATTTTCTCTCACCACAACATTGGAAATGACACACATTCATAGGATCAAGACTATGAATTTGTCCAAAAGCCACCACTTCATTCTTCTTATATAACACCACATCCATACCCTCTGTTAGGGTGAATACCTGTTTTATGTACAAAAATATATTAGCAACTCAAAATGAACATTATAAATAATCATTGAGCTTATTATTACTTAATAACTTCTATATCAAAACTAGCAGAGAAGGCATTAAACCTAAACCCTACATCCTAAACTTTAAATAATTACTACCAAAACATTTTAACCACCGTAAATCCTAAACTTTAAACATTTAATTCCTAAACCCTAAACTCCTAAACAATAAATCCTAAACAATAAATCCTAAACCTTAAACCCTAAACTCTAAATCCTAAACCCTAAATCTTAAATCCTAAACCCTAACTCCTAAAACCTAACCCTAAAATACAACCAAAATTTAATGAATTTTTTTAATTTGTGCAACAGGTTGGATATATCCCCCAACCTATTGCTTGAGCAACAGGTTGGGGGATATATCCAACCTGTTGCACAAATCAAGAATTTTTCTTATTTGTGCAACAATTTGATATACGGTTGGGGAATATATCCAACCTATTGCACAACTCAAGAATTTTCTTGATTTGTGCAAGGTTGGATATACCCCCAGCCTGTTGCTCGAGCAACAGGTTGGGGGGTATATCCAACATGTTGCACAAGTCAAGAAAATACTTGACTTGTGCAACAGGTTGGATATACCCCCCAACCGAGGCTTATTGTTGGATATATCCCCCAACCTGTTGCTTGAGCAATAGGTTGGGGGGTATATCCAATCTGTTGCACAAATCAAGAAAATTCTCGATTTGTGCAACAGGTTGGATATACCCCCCAACCTGTTGCTTGAGCAACAGGTTGGGGGGGTATATCCAACCTGTTGCACAAATCAAGAAAATTCCTTGATTTTTGCAATAGGTTGAGTGCACCATTAACCTATTCCACTTGCAACAGTTTGGGGGATATATCAAACCTATTGCACAAATTGAAAAAAATCATTAAATTTTGATTGTATTTTAGGGTTAGGGTTTAGGGTTTAGTATTTAGGGTTAAGGATTTAGGGCTTAGGATTTAAGATTTAGTGTTTAGGGTTTCATGTTTATGATTAGGTTTTTAGGGTTTAGGGTTTAGGATTTAGGGTTTGAAATCTAGGGTTTAGGGTTTAGGATTTAGCATTTAGGGTTTATGATTATCTCTCAATCGCTCGCTTTAAATCATCACAGACATTGCACTTTGACATTTTTTGCCTCCTTGGGATTTTAACATATCCAAAGTTCTTCTTCCAAAGAGTATACAAAGTATGAGAAGAAGCTACGGCATCCCCTCTTTGCCTTTGCTTTTCTGCAATAGAGTCAAATACTTCGAGCTTTGTCAAGCCCATTGGAAGGTGCATTTCAGTGATCGCATCACCGTTAGGGAGTTTGGTAGATATATGGGGTTGAGGTAAAGCATTTTCATGTATGAAGTCTTGCAAAATTGATGCTGCCCTGACAGTTGAGATTCTTGATTTGGACCTTCCTCTATTACCATGAATGCTAAATTTGTTGCCGCCCTTTGCCTTGGTGACTAAATCCCAATATGTACCATGGGATAATCTAGTAATATTGCGATATGCCTTATTGCAAATCCTTTTTCCATTTACGAGAGGTTTTACCTTTTGTCTTGAACTTAGCCTTTTATTGCCATTCTGAAGAAAGCAAGAGAGACTTGTGAGAAGGTATTCATTTCTTTCGCTTCCTCTTCTTTGCCACACGTGTCCTCTACATTCCCTGATGTCTGCAAGATCAATGAAGCGCATACATCTTCGCTTGCAACATAGATATCCCAATGCATTTAACATGTTCTCCTCCTTCATTACTCTCTTCCTCTTTGGTTGCTTTTTTGGATCTGCCTGGATTTGCTTTCTCTTCATGCATATGTATGACCGTTTTCGTTCCTCGTGCACGTTGTTATCTGTATTTATGCACTTCTTCTCCTCACATTTGTTTGTAACCAAGCATCCATGATTGGTCGTTGCATCCTTGTCCATATCACAATCAAAGTTAAATATTGAATAATCCTCTGTTGATCTCATCCTCGTTTTTAACATACTCTTAGGACCATTCAATGAATTCACTATTCTACGAGAGTATTGAGAACCTTGAAACTCTTCCACTCCTGAGAGAACATCACTCATTGGGACATCTTGCATGGCTTTCACAAATCCACAACCTTGATTGACACCAGGTTTGTTAATATGCATGAACTCATCCACACTTGACAAGAAACCTTTGCCCTTCTCACTGTGCAAGAATTCATCCACCCCAGATAAGGCTTCGCTTCTAAAATCATGTCTTTATCATTGAAAACCACGTGCCTCTTTCTCATGTTTAAAAATTGCATGCTCCATCTCATATTCTTGCCTACCTCATAGTAGGGATCACATAAGGATGTTATGTTATCAACCATACCATCATCAGTGACTTTTAGAATCCTCATCTGTGCAAATGTCCATTGCTCCACTTGTTCAAATCCCAATACTTCACCTTCTGCTACAGTCTTATTTGGAAATGATCTCATTTGTAAAATGTCCCCTATAGTAAAATCCAAGGTGGTGCACTTTGTATTCTTGATAATGTCTGTTGCATAAGTCTCATCTTTGTCCCATGCTATAAATGATTTGTTGGATGTATTGTAGGGCATAACATCTCCAAGTGTTTCCATATCTCCACATTTATACTTTAGCTCAACATGTGCGCTAAGAATCTTTGATACAGTAACTGCCACCTTATCTTCGCCAAGTCTTCGAAAGTGGCAAACTGAATTGGGATCACTATCATGGATTGTAGCAAATGCAACTACTTCTCTTTTGCTACATAAAATCACATCCATCCCTGGAACAAAATCTATAGCCATCTCCTTTGTGAGAGTCCTTCGCAAGCAAGCTGCAGTAGCAACAATTACATAAATATTAGTCTCTTTTTAATAATCTACTCATTTATTATAATTTTTAATTAGTACTTAATTTATTGGTGGGAGAAGTTATCCGATCAAGTACTCATCAAATGGACATGCCAAGTTATCCTTTGCATGGTCGATCGAGCATTAAATACTATTTTTGCTCTAGTGTCATGCACATCCGTAAAAAAACATGAGCCTACTAGGTATGTTATCCAATCAAGCACTAATGGGATGCGTGTGCCACTTTGCATGTAAGTCAATTCCACCTAGTTGAGGGTGTGTGCAAAGTATTGTGCCCATCGGATATGCTTTGCATTGTCGATCAAGCATAAAACACCGTTTTTGCCTAAGTGTCATGCACAACCATGAAAAAACACGGTCCTAAGTGTGTTAATCAAACAAGTACTAATTGGATGGGGGCTCCACTTTTCACGCAAGCTCGTTTCAACTAGGTTGAGATGCGTGCAAAGAATTGTCACCATAGGATATGCTTTGCATGGTCGATCACGCATTATACACCATTTTTTCCCTAGTGATATGCACATACGCAAAAAAACACACCCTTAGGTGTGTTATCTAACCAAGTACTTATCGGATGGGTGTGCCTCTTTGAGAACATTTCAATACCACCTAGGTTGAGGTGTACAAAAAGTGTTGTGCCCATCGGATATGCTTTGCATGGTCGATCGAGCATTAAATACTATTTTTGCTCGTGTCATGCACATCCGTAAAAAAAACACACTGCTAGGTGTGTTATCCATTCAAGTACTTATGCGATGGGAATGCCACTTTGCATGTAAGTCAATTCCACCTGGTTGAAGGTGTGTGCAAAGTATTGTGCCCATCGGATATGCTTTGCATTGTCGATCAAGCATAAAACACCCTTTTTTCCTTAGTGTCATGCACAACCATGAAAAAACACGGTTCCAGGTGTGTTATTCAAACTAGTACTTATTGGATGGGGGCTCCAGCTTGCACGCAAGTCCGTTTCAACTAGGTTGAGGTGTGTGCAAAGTATTGTCACCATCGGATATGATTTGCATGGTCGATCACGCATTATACATCGTTTTATCCCTAGTGGTATGCACATCCGCAAAAAAACACGCCCTTAGGTATGTTATCTGACTAAGTACTTATCGGGTGGGTGTGCCTCTTTGAGAACATTTCAATACCACCTAGGTTGAGGTATAGGAAAAGTATTATGCCCATCGGATATGTTTTGCATGGTCGATCGAGCATTAAATACCATTTCTGCCTTAGTGTCATGCACATCCGTAAAAAAACACGCTGCTAGGTGTGTTATCCGATCAAGCAATTATGCGATGTGAATGCCACTTTGCACGTAAGTCAATTCCACCTAGTTGAAGCTGTGTGCAAAGTATCATGCCCATCGAATATGCTTTGCATTGTCGATCAAGCATAAAATACTGTTTTTGCCTTAGTGTCATGCACAACCATGAAAAAACACGGTCCTAGGTGTGTTATTCAAACTAGTACTTATCGAATGGGGGCTCCATTTTGCACGCAAGTCCGTTTAAACTAGGTTGAGGTGTGTGCAAAGTATTGTCACCATCGGATATGATTTGCATGGTCGATCACGCATTATACACCATTTTTTCTCACATCCGCAAAAAAACACGCCCTTAGGTATGTTATCTGACCAAGTACTTATCGGATGGGTGTGCCTCTTTGACAACATTTTAATAACACCTAGGTTGAGGTATAGGAAAAGTATTATGCCCATCGGATATGCTTTGCATGGTCGATTGAGCATTAAATACCATTTTCGCCTTGGTGCCATGCACATCTGTAAAAAAACACGCTGCTAGATGTGTTATCCAATCAAGCACTTATGCGATGGGAATGCCACTTTGCATGTAAGTCAATTCCACATAGTTGAAGGTGTGTGCAAAGTATTCTGCCCATCGGATATGCTTTGCATGGTCGATCGAGCATTAAATACCATTTTTGCCTTAGTGCCGTGCACATCCGTAAAAAAACACGCTGCTAGGTGTGTTATCTGATCAAGCACTTATGCGATGGGTGTGCCACTTTGCATGTAAGTCAATTCCACCTAGTTGAAGGTGTCTGCAAAGTATTGTGCCCATCGGATATGCTTTGCATTGTCGATCAAGCATAACACACCGTTTTTGCCTTAGTGTCATGCACAACCATAAAAAACACAGCCATAGGTGTGTTATCAAATAAGTACTTATCAGATGGGGGCTCCACTTTGCACGCAAGTCCGTTTCAACTACGTTGAGGTGCGTGCAGAGTATTGTCACCATCGGATATGATTTGCATGGTCGATCACGCATTATACACGATTTTTTCCCTAATGATATGCACATCCGTAAAAAAACACGCCATTAGGTGTGTTTTGCCCAAGTACTTATCGGATGGGTGTGCCTCATTGAGAACATTTCAATATCACCTAGGTTGAGGCGTACGAAAAGTTTTGTGCCCATCGGATATCATTTGCATGGTCGATCGAGCATTAAATACTATTTTTGCTCAAGTGTCATGCACATCCGTCAAAAAACACGCTGCTAGGTATGTTATCCGATCAAGCACTTATGGGATGGGCGTGCCGCTTTGCATGTAAGTCTATTCCACCTATTTGAAGGTGTGTGCAAAGTATTGTGCCCATCGGATATGCTTTGCATTGTCGATCAAGCATAAAACACCGTTTTTGCCTTGGTGTCATGCACAACCATGAAAAAACACGGTCCTAGGTGTGTTATTCAAACTAGTACTTATCGGATGGGGGCTCCAATTCGCATTTTTCCCTAGTGGTATGCACATCCGCAAAAAAACACGCCCTTAGGTATGTTATCTGACCAAGTACTTATCGGATGGGTGTGCCTCTTTGACAACATTTTAATACCACCTAGGTTGAGGTATAGGAAAAGTATTATGCCCATCGAATATGCTTTGCATGGTCGATCGAGCATTAAATACCATTTTTGCCTTAGTGCCATGCACATCCGTAAAAAAACACGCTGCTAGGTGTGTTATCCGATCAAGCACTTATGGGATGGGCATGCCACTTTGCATGTAAGTCTATTCCACCTAGTTGAAGGTGTGTGCAAAGTATCGTGCCCATCAGATATGCTTTGCATGGTCGATCGAGCATTAAATACCATTTTTGCCTTAGTGCCATGCACATCCGTAAAAAAACACGCTGCTAGGTGTGTTATCTGATCAAGCACTTATGCGATGGGTGTTCCACTTTGCATGTAAGTGAATTCCACCTAGTTGAAGGTGTGTGCAAAGTATTGTGCCCATCGGAAATGCTTTCTGCCTTAGTGTCATGCACAACCATATAAAAACACGGCCATAGGTGTATTATTCAAATAAGTACTTATCAGATGGGGGCTCCACTTTGCACGCAAGTCTGCTTTAACTACGTTGAGGTGTGTCCAAAGTATTGTCACCATCGGATATGATTTGCATGGTCGATCACGCATTATACACCATTTTTGCCCTAATGATATGCACATCCGCAAAAAAACACGACATTAGGTGTGTTATCTGACCAAGTACTTATCGGATGGGTGTGCCTCATTGCGAACATTTCAATACCACCTAGGTTGAGGCATACGAAAAGTTTTGTGCCCATCGGATATCCTTTGCATGGTCGATCGAGCATTAAATACTATTTTTGCTCTAGTGTCATGCACATCCGTCAAAAAACACGTTGCTAGGTATGTTATCCGATCAAGGACTTATGGGATGGGCGTGCCACTTTGCATGTAAGTTGATTCCACCTAGTTGAAGGGGTGTGAAAAAAATTGTGTGCATCGGATATGCTTTGCATTGTCGATCAAGCATAAAACACCTTTTTTGCCTTGGTGTCATGCACAACCATGAAAAAACACGGTCCTAGGTGTGTTATTCAAACTAGTACTTATCGGATGGGGGCTCCAGTTTGCACGCAAGTCCGTTTCAACTAGGTTGAGGTGTGTGAAAAGTATTTTCACCATCGGATATGATTTGCATGGTCGATCACGCATTATACACCCTTTCTTCCCTAGTGGTATGCACATCCGCAAAAAAACACGCCCTTAGGTATGTTATCTTACCAAGTACTTATCAGATGGGTGTGCCTCTTTGACAACATTTTAATACCACCTAGGTTGAGGTATAGGAAAAGTATTATGCCCATCGGATATGCTTTGCATGGTCGATCGAGCATTAAATACCATTTTTGCCTTAGTGCCATGAACATCCGTAAAAAAACACGTTGCTAGGTGTGTTATCCGATCAAGCACTTATGCGATGGGAATGCCACTTTGCATGTAAGTCAATTTCACCAAGTTGAAGGTGTGTGCAAAGTATCGTGCCCATCAGATATGATTTGCATGGTCGATCGAGCATTAACTACCATTTTTGCCTTAGTGCCATGCACATCCGTAAAAAAACACGCTGCTAGGTGTGTTATCTGATCAAGCACTTATGCGATGGGCGTGCCAATTTGCATGTAAGTCAATTCCACCTATTTAAAGGTGTGTGCAAAGTATTGTGCCCATCGGATATGCTTTGCATTGTCGATCAAGCATAACACACCGTTTCTGCCTTAGTGTCATGCACAACCATATAAAAACACGGCCATAGGTGTGTTATTCAAATAAGTACTTATCAGATGGGGGCTTCACTTTGCACGCAAGTCTGTTTTAACTACGTTGAGGTGTGTGCAAAGTATTGTCACCATCGGATATGATTTGCATGGTCGATCACGCATTATACACCATTTTTTCCCTAATGATATGCACATCCGCAAAAAAACACGCCATTAGGTGTGTTATCTGACCAAGTACTTATCGGATGGGTGTGACTCATTGCGAACATTTCAATACCACCTAGGTTGAGGCATACGAAAAGTTTTGTGCCCATCGGATATCCTTTGCATGGTCGATCGAGCATTAAATACTATTTTTGCTCTAGTGTCATGCACATCCGTCAAAAAACACGTTGCTAGGTATGTTATCCGATCAAGCACTTATGGGATGGGCGTGCCACTTTGCATGTAAGTTGATTCCACCTAGTTGAAGGTGTGTGCAAAGTATTGTGTGCATCGGATATGCTTTGCATTGTCGATCAAGCATAAAACACCTTTTTTGCCTTGGTGTCATGCACAACCATGAAAAAACACGGTCCTAGGTGTGTTATTCAAACTAGTACTTATCGGATGGGGGCTCCAATTTGCACGCAAGTCCGTTTCAACTAGGTTGAGGTGTGTGAAAAGTATTTTCACCATCGGATATGATTTGCATGGTTGATCACGCATTATACACCGTTTCTTCCTTAGTGGTATGCACATCCGCAAAAAAACACGCCCTTAGGTATGTTATCTGACCAACTACTTATCAGATGGGTGTGCCTCTTTGACAACATTTTAATACCACCTAGGTTGAGGTATAGGAAAAGTATTATGCCCATCGGATATGCTTTGCATGGTCGATCGAGCATTAAATTCCATTTTTGCCTTAGTGCCATGAACATCCGTAAAAAAACACGCTGCTAGGTGTGTTATCCGATCAAGCACTTATGCGATGGGAATGCCACTTTGCATGTAAGTCAATTTCACCAAGTTGAAGGTGTGTGCAAAGTATCGTGCTAATCGGATATGCTTTGCATGGTCGATCGAGCATTAAATACCAGTTTTGCCTTAGTGCCATGCACATCCGTAAAAAAACACGCTGCTAGGTGTGTTATCTGATCAAGCACTTATGCGATGGGCGTGCCAATTTGCATGTAAGTCAATTCCACCTATTTGAAGGTGTGTGCAAAGTATTGTGCCCATCGGATATGCTTTGCATTGTCGATCAAGCATAACACACCGTTTCTGCCTTAGTGTCATGCACAACCATATAAAAACACCATAGGTGTGTTATTCAAATAAGTACTTATCAGATGGGGCTCCACTTTGCACGCAAGTCCTTCTTAACTACGTTGAGGTGCGTGCAAAGTATTGTCACCATCGGATATGATTTGCATGGTCGATCATGCATTATACACCATTTTTTCCCTAATGATATGCACATCCGCAAAAGAACACGCCATTAGGTGTGTTATCTGACCAAGTACTTATCGGATGGGTGTGCCTCATTGAGAAAATTTCAATACCACCTAGGTTGAGGCGTATGAAAAGTTTTGTGCCCATTGGATATCCTTTGCATGGTCGATCGAGCATTAAATACTATTTTTGCTCTAGTGTCATGCACATCCGTCAAAAAACACGCTGCTAGGTATGTTATCCGATCAAGCACTTATAGGATGGGCATGCCACTTTGCATGTAAGTCAATTCCACCTAGTTGAGGTGTGTGCAAAGTATTGTGCCCATCGGATATGCTTTGCATTGTCGATCAAGCATAAAACACAGTTTTTGCCTTGGTGTCATGCACAACCATGAAAAAACACGGTCCTAGGTGTGTTATTCAAACTAGTACTTATTGGATGGGGGCTCTAGTTTGCACGCAAGTCCTTTTCAACTAGGTTGAGGTGTGTGCAAAGTATTGTCACCATCGGATATGATTTGGATGGTCGATCACGCATTATACACCATTTTTTCCCTAGTGGTATGCACATCCGCAAAAAAACATGCCCTTAGGTATGTTATCTGACCAAGTACTTATCGGATGGGTGTGCCTGTTTGACAACATTCCGATAAGTACTAGTTTGAATAACACACCTAGGACCGTGTTTTTTCATAGTTGTGCATGACACCAAGGCAAAAAAGGTGTTTTATGCTTGATCGACAATGCAAAGCATATCCGATGGGAACAATACTTTGCACACACCTTCAACTAGGTGGAATTGACTTACATGCAAAGTGGCACGCCCATCGCATAAGTGCTTGATCAGATAACACACCTAGCAGCGTGTTTTTTGACGGATGTGCATGACACTAGAGCAAAAATAGTATTTAATGCTCGATCGACCATGCAAAGGATATCCAATGGGCACAAAACTTTTCATACGCCTCAACCTAGGTGGTATTGAAATTTTCTCAATGAGTCACACCCATCCGATAAGTACTTGGTCAGATAACACACCTAATGGCGTGTTCTTTTGCGGATGTGCATATCATTAGGGAAAAAATGGTGTATAATGCATTATCGACCATGCAAATCATATCCGATGGTGACAATACTTTGCACGCACCTCAACGTAGTTAAGAAGGACTTGCGTACAAAGTGGAGCCCCCATCTGATAAGTACTTATTTGAATAACACACCTATGGCCGTGTTTTTATATGGTTGTGCATGACACTAAGGCAGAAACGGTGTGTTATGCTTGATCGACAATGCAAAGCATATCCGATGGGCACAATACTTTGCACACACCTTCAAATAGGTGGAATTGACTTACATGCAAATTGGCACGCCCATCACATAAGTGCTTGATCAGATAACACACCTAGCAGCGTGTTTTTTTACGGATGTGCATGGCACTAAGGCAAAAATGGTATTTAATGCTCGATCGACCATGCAAAGCATATCCGATGGGCACGATACTTTGCACACACCTTCAACTTGGTGAAATTTACTTACATGCAAAGTGGCATTCCCATCGCATAAGTGCTTGATCGGATAACACACCTAGCAGCGTGTTTTTTTACGGATGTTCATGGCACTAAGGCAAAAATGGTATTTAATGCTCGATCGACCATGCAAAGCATATCCGATGGGCATAATACTTCTCCTATACCTCAACCGAGGTGGTATTAAAATGTTGTCAAAGAGGCACACCCATCCGATAAGTACTTGGTTAGATAACATACCTAAGGGCGTGTTTTTTTGCGGATGTGCATAACACTAGGGAAAAAATGGTGTATAATGCATGATCGACCATGCAAATCATATCCGATGGTGACAATACTTTGCACGCACCTCAATGTAGTTAAAATGGACTTGCGTGCAAAGTGGAGCCCCCATCTGATAAGTACTTATTTGAATAACACACCTATGGCCGTGTTTTTATATGGTTGTGCATGACACTAAGGGAGAAACGGTGTGTTATGCTTGATCGACAATGCAAAGCATATCCGATGGACACCTTCAACTAGGTTGAATTGACTTACATGCAAAGTGGCACACCCATCGCATAAGTGCTTGATCAGATAACACACCTAGCAGCGTGTTTTTTTCTGGATGTGCATGGCACTAAGGCAAAAATGGTATTTAATGCTCGATCGACCATGCAAAGCATATCCGATGGGCGCTATACTTTGCACACACCTTCAACTAAGTGGAATTGACTTACATGCAAAGTGGCATTCCCATCGCATAAGTGCTTAATTGGATAACACACCTAGCAGCGTGTTTTTTTACGGATGTGCATGGCACTAAGGCCAAAATGGTATTTAATGCTCGATCGACCATGCAAAGCATATCCGATGGGCATAATACTTTTCCTATACCTCAACCTAGGTTGTATTAAAATGATGTCAAACAGGCACACCCATCCGATAAGTACTTGGTCAGATAACATACCTAAGGGCATGTTTTTTTGCGGATGTGCATACCACTAGGGAAAAAACGGTGTATAATGCATGATCGACCATGCAAATCATATCTGATGGTGACAATACTTCAGTTTGCACGCAAATCTGTTTCAACTAGGTTGAGGTGTGTGAAAAGTATTTTCACCATTGGATATGATTTGCATGGTCGATCACGCATTATACACCGTTTCTTCCCTAGTGGTATGCACATCCGCAAAAAAACACGCCCTTAGGTATGTTATCTGACCAAGTACTTATCAGATGGGTGTGCCTCTTTGACAACATTTTAATACCACCTAGGTTGAGGTATAGGAAAAGTATTATGCCCATCGGATATGCTTTGCATGGTCGATCCAGCATTAAATACCAGTTTTGCCTTAGTGCCATGAACATCCGTAAAAAAACACGCTGCTAGGTGTGTTATCCGTTCAAGCACTTATGCGATGGGAATGCCACTTTGCATGTAAGTCAATTTCACCAAGTTGAAGGTGTGTGCAAAGTATCGTGCCCATCGGATATGCTTTGCATGGTCGATCGAGCATTAAATACCATTTTTGCCTTAGTGCCATGCACATCCGTAAAAAAACACGCTGCTAGGTGTGTTATCTGATCAAGCACTTATGCGATGGGCGTGCCAATTTGCATGTAAGTCAATTACACCTATTTGAAGGTGTGTGCAAAGTATTGTGCCCATCGGATATGCTTTGCATTGTCGATCAAGCATAACACACCGTTTCTGCCTTAGTGTCATGCACAACCATATAAAAACACGGCCATAGGTGTGTTATTCAAATAAGTACTTATCAGATGGGGCTCCACTTTGCACGCAAGTCCTTCTTAACTACGTTGAGGTGCGTGCAAAGTATTGTCACCATCGGATATGATTTGCATGGTCGATCATGCATTATACACCATTTTTTCCCTAATGATATGCACATCCGCAAAAGAACACGCCATTAGGTGTGTTATCTGACCAAGTACTTATCGGATAGTCATAAAAAACGCGTGTTATATGAATATAGATTCAAGGAAGGAATGCGAAAAATATTCTCAAAGTGTCTTTGCATGAGCTTGTTATCAAAAACGCAGGAAGATTTGGAAAAGTATTTTGACTTAGGGGAAAGAGGGATGGATAAGCTTTGTGTGGATCTTTCCTCTGATGTCATTACCATGATGAAGAATGAAGATCCACAATGGAATATGCAATATGAATTTCAAGATAATTTTTGTGTGAGTATTCGCATAGAACTAGGGAGAGTTAAAAGTGTTTATGAAAAGCGGACAAGCACATTCAATCTCAGAGATACAAATAATAAAGAAGAGTTGATTGATTGGTTTTCCTTAAAGTGGAAGGCAGTTATGAGTTCAAAGAGGGAAGCATTCAATGCCAGTTCTTCAAAAGAATGTGTCAATCCCACAGGATTGAAAATGCCATCTTTGTTTTTTCTTGAGAAGCAACAGATTCATGTACAAGAGAAAGATTATGTGCTGGGTGAAGGCTCATATGGAAGAGTGGTGAAAGGTAACATCATTGGTGTAGACTGCTTTGATCCAAAAGAGACCTTTGCCATTAAGAAACTTAAGGTATCTCAAAAGCCAAGTGAAAGGGAAGAGAGAAGGTCCATGCGAGAGTTAATGGCAAATATGGAAACAATGCAAGCCCAATTACCTCATAAAGGACTTGTTCGCACGATTGCTCGTGCGATAAATCCTCCAAGATTGGTATACCAGTATTGGAATGGGGAGACATTGGACAAATGGTCAAGGTTAAATGATATGAACTCAGTCTATGTGGGAGAGGAGCTAGACCATTTATCTCGTGTCCGTACTCATGCCGTAAATCTAGCTGGTACTTTGATGGGGACGTTAAAATACATGCATGGAAAAGACCTTTTGCATAATGACTTGCATCCTTCGAACATTATGCTTCACTTTGATAGTGAGTCTGATAAGGTCTTCATAGGAATTATCGATTGGGGATTAAGCAAGAGTGATAAATATGTCAATGATGGCAAGGATCGATGTGACCCTCAATTCAAAGAGCGATGCATGCGAAGAAAGTGGTTGGCTCCTGAGTTGTATACTTTTCCATATGCAAAGTTTTCCAAGGAAACTGATATTTATGCTGCAGCCTTTTCATTGGAAAAGTTGTATCGGCTAGCTTACAAGTACTTTGTTCACATCCAAGATACAACTAAGTTAGATCACTTAAAGCGTTGGTGGAAGAGAATAGAGGAAATGAGAAATCCTATTCCTAAAGCTAGACCTACTGCAACAGATGTTACTCATACATTTGAAGTTATATTCAAAGTCACATGTGAAAGTGCATTACGACATGATGCATTGTAACCTTTTGTAGCACTACAGTTTCTACATAATATTCCAAAGATTGATGGTTTTCTTTCTAGTACATGATCTATTTATGTATATAAAAAACATTTCAACTTTTTTGTTTTGATATAGCGTTTGTGAAATACTTTATTTTTCTCTCCTCTTAAGCTAGAATATTGATCTTCAATAAATATCATTAGTGATTTAGACTATGGCATACCATTTAGAATTTAAAAGTTATGAGTTTATTTATATTTTTCTCTTATTTTGATTAGGTATACTATTGATCATATCATGGCTTCAAAGACTCACATAAAGGTGTTTGACTATGGATCATCTGAGAAGAAGCTTTTGGGATATGTTAGAGTGCTTGGTGACTCTACCTATAGCATGATACGTAAGGAGATTATGCAAGATGGAATCATTAATGTTCCTTTTCACTTTGTTATCAAAGATGACAATGATGATGAAGGTTGCATACTAAATACAATACAAGAAGAACGTTGGAATGTTGAAGAGGATAGGTGTGTTGGTATAAAGAGGTCTCTAAGTACGATTGTCGATGAGATCACACCATCAAAACGTGTTTGCAGAACATCAGATAATATTCATAAAGAAGTTGATGAAAGACGTGATCATGTTTCTTGTAGTCATGGTTTAAACATGCACAAAAGTAAACTTTTAGCAACGTCTATTCTTGAAGATTGGGATAGTCATTGTGAAAAAGTTCGCAAAAAATTGAGGCAGCGTAAGACACCTAGAGATGATAAATTTGAGCTCCTCACAGAGGATCTTAATGGAAAGCCTAAAGTTCGAATTTGGTGTGTTGAATGTGGAATGCCATATGGATCAGGGTCCATTGAAGGCAAGCAATCAGCTTACACTTGCTTGTCTAATTTTCTAAGAACCCATATTCTAGAAAGCCAGAAACATCAAAAAAGATATGCTGCCAATCGAGGATTTATCACTGAAGAAGCATGTCTTCGAAAAGATAGCATGAAGGACGCTCAAGACGATGTTGATGATGCAACAATAATTCTTGATGCTATTGAGGAAATGCACACTTTCAATAATTCTCATGAAGGTAATCTCCACTAGAAGCATGTAGAGATGACAAAAATCTTTCTTTTGTTAAAATTTTCATAAATAGGGTCAAAAAAATATTCTTCTGAAATTTTTCATTATCGAGTATGTTGCAGGAGCAAAGTTTGAGATAGTTGAAGCAACTTTAAATGACTACAAGGATAAAAATGCTGTAAGAGTGGCATGTGGATATGATGGAAAATGGTTGTTTTTGTGCCCTCGAGGTTCAGATCTACAAACAATTTTATCAGAACATATCAAAGGAAAAGCTCACATCACTTCTTCCAGCAAGAAATCAATGGAGCCATGTCCAGTATTATCAAGGGTTGTTGGCCGACCTAGGAAGCATTTTGACAAAGATCCACGACAAACATCGTTGGGAAGGTTCCTTGTACAAACAAAGGAGTTTAAAGTGTTGCAACCAAAATGTGGTGAGACAGAATCTCTTTCTGATTCCTTGACTGAGTCATTCTTATCTTCATCATCAAATATAAATTTGTTATGTTGGGGATTATGGCAAGCTAATGTTCATGTCAATGGTTGTGAAATTAATATTAAGTCATTTTTGATGGATCAAAAGATGGGGCATGAATGGTTTTGTGAACCATATACAAAGGCCACTTTACATGATGGGAATATGGAATACAAGATAGATGGATGCTTCAGGCACATAAATTGTCTTCGTATATCAATCATTGGAGTTCCATTTCAAGGTTTCTCATGTGAACACTGTAAGAAAATTTCAGGTTGTTCTGATTTTCGTATGAGATTATATAGGGAGAATCTTGCCGTTCAGAAGAGAGGAACCAGGAAAAGAGGCAAAGGAAGGCGGGTAGACTACCTGACAATTGAAGAGCTAAAAAATGCCACTTTTGAGTGTAGGAAAAGTTTGAATGAAGAAAAAAGAAGGCTGTGGTGGGCATCATCAAAAATTGTAATGCTGTCAGTCAGAGTCAAACCTTTGAAAGAATCAAGTTTTGAATGTATAAATAGGAAAGATGTTCGACGCTTTTGTAACAACATAATTGAAGCTCATAGACAAGGAAAGTTTGGTGGAAAATCAGCCTTGTGGGAGTTTTTTCAAGAAGTGGCACAGAACATGTTACGGTCAAAGCAAGGACACAGGTTTAGTGACTCTACAAAAATCATATATGAAGTTATTAAGCTATGGGGTGGTCCAAGACTACATGAGTTCTTGAGTATAAACCTTGGAGGTCCATCTTTGTCTACCACCAGAAGGCAAGGAAGAAAAGAAATTGAATTTATTTGTGGTGAGCACGAATACATATTCGATGCTGTTGGGAAGATCTATATGGATGCAAAAAAAAGATATGGAGTCATTTCTATAGTTCCAGTTATCATAGTGGAAGATGAGACAACCATTAAGCGTCGAATAAGGTAATTTTAGCTCTCTATGCATTCTACTTTTATCTATATCATCAAGATATTTATAATTGCTATGTTTGGAAATCTCTCAAAAAGATGAGGAAGTTATTAAACTCTATAATCGTGTTGTGTAGATGGAATGCAAAAGATGACACTCTTATTGGGTTTTGTGGAAAGAAAGGAGAATATCATCAATGCTCATCAAATGACTCCATTGTTGTTGGTGAAGGCTCACAAGGATACTCGAATATTATAGATGCTTTTCAAAATCATATCATAGGTCATTATGCTAGACTTTTGATTGTTAATCCTCTTCATGATCTTCTTCCACGTTTGGCTTTGATTGTGCATTGCACATGCAATCGTTTTGATAGTGATTTTGTAAGGAACCAATGGAATCTTTTGGAGACCATGTGGAATGCAAACCTGAAAGATAAAGTTGGACCCATAATTGGACATGCTTCAGATGGAGATAGTAGAAGACGAAAGTTGATGCTTGAAGACTATTTGGAGAAAAGCGAACAACCTTTTGCTATCAATTGGTGTGGATGGAATATGAGAGCAAAAATTGTAGGAGGAAATGTGTATGGCCTTCATGATCAAGACTTTGTACACTGTGGAAAGAAACTTACAAGCCCACTTGATAGTCCTACTCGACAACTAGCAATTGGATGTGTTTGGATCACACTAAATCATGTATCTATTGTTTACAATTCTTTTTCAATTGAGGAGCACAAGCTACGAGATGGAGATATTCAAAGGAATGATCGACAAAATTGGGGAGCAACTCAAAGGATTGCAAGTAGACAAGTACAGAAATGTTTGAGAAAACTTCAAAAAAAAGAAAGAAGTATGAAGGGGACTGAGGCCTATTTGATGATTGTTGCTGATTATATTGATATTTTCTTGTCACCATATTTGATCTTGAAGGAGTGTGTTTTGCAGCCAAGGTAGTCTTCTTTTTCAAAATTTGGTGACTATGGATTCATCACCATCCAACCTACACCTTGAAGAAAAATTTCATCAGTAAGGGGGCTTATACGGACTGCATACTTTCTTGTCATTTTGTTGTATTGCTCATAAAGATGTTTCGAGATTTTTATCCTAATCTGAAGTGTCCACTACATCTTACCGGTTCTGATGCTGCTGAAATCTATTTTAGTAAAGTTGGAGGCATGATTGGGCAAGAAAGAGCATTTGATCTTGGAGATCTTCTACATAGCATTGGTAGCTTGAATAAAATTGCCATGCATGAGTGTGCTCAAAATGGTCTAACTTTCTCTAGGGCTCATAAAAAGCAAGAGCATATATGGAAACATTTGAATAAACAAGAAGGGATGATTGAAGAAAATCTAGGTGACTATGAGAGTGTTTCTTCTGATGAAAAGATGATTGATGCATTGAAGGAGGGCTTACAACAAGCTCACATACTATGCGAGTCTTTGGATTTGAAACCTAGCAAGGCTGAAGACTTCAAATGGTGGTTTCAACCTTGGCTGGATGCAGGGTCTACATGGTGTAAGCTAGATGCTGAAATGGGAGAAGCTGATGAGAATGATGACTTTGTGGAGCCATGTGGTGAAGAAGAATCTATGGACGAGAATAGCAATGAAAGTGAAGAGGTTATTGCACTTAGTGAGATTAGACATGAAATTGATGACATTTTGAAGGAAATAAGAAACATGCCCCCTAAGAAAAACATTAGCCCCATTGTAGAGGTGGACGGAAAGTTTATTTTCAAGTCAACATTGGTGAGCCAACTCAATGGATGTCCAACCTTGTCAAAAGATAGACTCACAAGGGTAAAGCAAGGTGTTTACTTCAACCATGAAGCAAAAGCACAATCATCAAATGGAAATTTATTTGGCATAGGTTGTGACTGTGCTGTATACTTTCATGATGACACAAAAGGACAAGGAAATCAACACATGAAAAGAAATGACAAAGCTACAAACACGAGGAAGATGGATGCAACTCATGGTACATGGTACTTAGGAAGAGTTCAAAAGATGAGGAAGAAAGTCGGAGGGAGGTACGTGGATTATAAGCATGGCTTTGATTTAGCAGATAGGCCCCAAGGTTTGGAAGTTCAGCTTGGATGGTATCAAAGGGCAAAAGGAGCACAAATGTTTACTTATGATTTGACAGACTTAAACATGGTGGACATTGAAACAATTATTGCATTAGCAAATTTGACATATATTGTAAGAACAGACAAGTACCAACTAGATGAGAATGACTACAAAGTTTTTAATGACTTTTTGAAAAGTGCTAGGTAAGTTTACTTTGCATTTTTCATGCAAGGTAAAACTTTCCATAATGTTTTATAATGAGCTACATCATCTAAGGATCATCCTTGGCTAATTTTGGTTTCAGATAATGATATGTCACATGTATCGCATAAGGAGTTGGCTAGTTCTTGAGGCAAAATTCTACATTTTTTTGTAAGTCAAATACCTTAAGATAAACTTGAATACAAACTTTTCTTCAGATATAATTCTATATTTTTTGTAAGTCAAGTAATTTAGATAAACTTGAGTGCAAACGTTTTCTAGCTATATCTAACATTAATCATGCAAAATTCTTGATTCTTATTGGTGAATAAACAGGGCAATACTGGATGGAGGGTCGAATTTGGAAGCCAAGTGGCCTGTTTTAGGGCCCTCCCTTGGCTATAATATTTACACTATAAACAAGACAATTCCACATCCTCCGTGTTATCCAGCTGAGGTCGTTCAAGGATCCATCGATGAGGAGGAGAAGTCTGTGTAACAACCTTTAGTCTAGCTATCTCTAACTGATTTTTTGCCACGTCTAAGTTTAAGGTTTTGATTAAACTCTTGATGACAAGTCTTGGTTGTAACTTGTATCTATTTTTAGATATCAATATGCTTGTACTTTGGATTCAACTCTACCTTTTCATTTGGTACTTTTGATGAAATTTGGCTATAGCTTGCACTACATCAACATAATGCTACTACATGCATCATATTTAATATAAAAACTCCCATTAGATTAACACAAGGTTAAAGTTTAAGCCATCTTCTTATAAGTTTGTGCCATTTTATTCATAGTTCAATTCAAGTAACTTCATGCAAATCTCTAGTAGGTAGTGACAATTTTGGAGCATGCAAGAGAAACAAAATTGGATAAGGTGGAGTAAATACATGAGAATTTGAGAATTGAAAAGATCAAAAGTTGAAAATACGTTCTATTAGGTACTAGTATGGATGTAAAGCATGCATCTAGGCGACATACAATTAAAATGGTTTTATTCAATTATACAATAGATTAACACAAGGTTAAAGTTTAAGCCATCTTCTTACAAGTTTGTGCCATTTTATTAATTGTTCAATTCAAGTTACTTCATGCAAATCTCTAGTAGGTGGTGACAGTTTGGGAGCATGCAAGGGAAACAAAATTGGATAAGGTCAAGTAAATACATGAGAATTTGAGAATTGAAAAGATCAAAAGTTGAAAATACGTTCTATTAGGTACTAGTATGGATGTAAAGCATGCATCTCAGCGACATACAATTTAAATGGTTTTATTCAATTATACAATACAATTTCTCAGAAGTAGCGTTTGTTTCAACTTACACTGAAATGTACAAGAGGAGGGCAAAAAATATAGGCTTCTTAAATTTTGAATTTATGGAAGGGATATAATTATTGATCCAAAAATTTATAGTAGGGGTATATAAATAGATAAAATGTGGTTACAGAGGGGTTTTTTAAATACCTTTCGAACGCACGTTGTATAGCTGGCTTATGTAAGGTGGACCCCCCGAGCCCCTGGGCTGGCGGCCGCGGCCGCCAGCCCCCTCCCCTCCTCTCAACCCCTCCCACCCCTCCCACCCCCTTCACCCCTCCCACCCCCTCCCCAGGCTGGCGGCCATGGCCGCCAGCCTCCTCCCCCTCTCAGCCCTCCCCCCCTTTTCCCCACCCCCCCTTCGCGACCCCCCAGCCCCCCAGCCCTCCCCCCCTCTTCCCCACACCCCCCTTCCCCGGCTGCTGGCGGCCACGGCCGCCAGCCCCGCCCTCCTCTCAACCCCTCCCACCCCCTTCCCGCCCTCTCAGCCCTCCCCCCCCCCTTCGAGACCCCCCCCAGCCCACCCCCCCCTCTTCCCCACCCCCCCTTCCCCTGGGCTAGCGGCCGCGGCCGCCAGCCCCCCCCCCCTCTCAACCCCTCCCACCCCCCTCTCAGCCCTCCCCCCCCCCCCCTTCGCGACCCCCCCAGCCCTCCCCCCCTTTCCCACCCCCCCTTCCCTCGGGCTGGCGACCGCTAGCCCCCCCTCCTCTCAACCCCTCCCACCCCTTCCCTCCCATCCAACCCCCTCCCCGGGTTGGCGGTCGCGGCCGCCAGCCCCCGCCTCTCAGGCCCCCCCCCTCTTCCCCACCCCCCCTTCGCGACCCCCCAGCCCTCCCCCCCTCTTCCCCACACCCCCCTTCCCCCACGGCCGCTAGCCCCCCCCCCTCTCAACCCCTCCTACCCCCTTCCCCCCCTCTCAGCACTCCGCAGCCCTCCCCCCGCTTTCCCACCCCCCCTTCCCCCGGGCTGGCGACCGCCAGCCCCCCCCCTCCTCTCAAACCCTCCCACCCCCTTCACCCCTCCCACCCCCTTCCCCCCCACCCAACCCCCTCCCCGCCCCCGAGCTGGCGACCGCGGTTGCTAGCCCCCCCCTCCTCTCAACCCCTCCCACCCCCTTCCCCCCCTCTCAGCCCTCCCCCCCCCCTTCACGACCCCCCCAGCCCTCCCCCCGTGCTTTCCCACCCACCTTCCCCTGGGCTGGCGGCCACGGCCGCCAGCCCCCCCCTCTCAACCCCTCCCACCCCCCCCACCCACCCCCCTCCCCGCCCCCGAGCTAGTGGCTGCGGCCGCCAACCCTCCCCCCCTCTCAGCCCCTCCCACCCAACCCCCTCCCCGCCCCCGAGCTGGCGGCCGCGGCCGCCAGCCCCCCCTCCCTCTCAGCCCCTCCCACCCCCTTCCCCCCCACCCACCTCCCTCCCCGCCCCCGCGGCCGCCAGCCCCCCTCCCTCCCTCCCACCCCCTTCCCCCCCACCCACCTCCCTCCCCGCCCCCGAGCTGGCGGCCGCAGCCGCCAGCCGCCCCCCCTCTCAGCCCTCGATCCCCTTCCCCCCCACCCACCCCGCCAGCGCCGCCAGCCCCCTTCCTCCCCTCCAGGCCGCCAGCCCCCCCTTCCCCCTCCCCCCTCCATGGGAGACACAGTCCCTCCCTTCCCCCCCCCTCCCTCCTCCTTTCCTCCCTCTACTCAGCCCCACCCTCTGCCTCCCTTCCTCTTCCCTTCCCTCCAGTCCCTCCATCCTCTTCTTCTCCTCCCCTCTCTCTAGTTCCTCTCTCTTCAAATTTTAAAAAAAAAACTAGAAAAATTAATCAAAAAAATTTGCAAGTACCTGGAAAAAGTTTGTAAGTTTGCTCTTTCTTGCTTTCTTGCTCTTCCTTCCTTGCTCTCTTGATCGTCCTTGCTTTCTTGCTTCAATGAATGAAATGAGGGGAGAATGAATGAAGAAGGAAGACTATATATAAGAAAAATTAGGTTTTCCTCCTCCTCTCCTATTGGCTTTCCATTCCTCCCCTCTCTCCTATTGGCTTTTCATTTATCCCCTCTCCCATTGGCTCCCATTACTCCCCCTCTCCTATTGGACCCCCATCCCTCATCCATTAGCCCTCCCCCCATCCATCCATTTCTTCTTCCTCCCCATTGCCACCACTCCCATCCCGCATTTCCACCACGTCCCATACTCCTCCCATTTCCCAAAATCCCATATTTCCCCATCTCACCCTCCTCTTTTTCATCCCCTATTAACTCCCTCACTCATTTCACTCCCTTATTATCCTACTCCCCTATTACCTTCCCCTCTCCCATTCCATTCTTCCCTCCCTACTCTCACTTCCACTTCCCATTACTCACTTGCCATTTGAAAACTATTAATATATTATTATACTATTTTTTATACTTATTATCATACACCCTTATTACTTCCCTCTCCTATTCCACTCCTCCCTCCTCATTCCCACTTCCACTTCCCATTACTCACTTGCTATACACATTTGCAAACTATTAATATATTATTATATGATTTTTTATACTATTTGCAAACTTACATATGGGCAAAATCATAGGTGTCAAAGCGATCCTATTGTGGTCATACAACAACTGTGCTTTTATTCAAGGGCATATTTATCCTCATCAACAAGCTTATTTACTCAAGGTATGAAGTGCATAATTTGTGCACTAGGTGTTTACTTTGTGTCAAAATTGTTTGCCACACACACACACATATACACATACCGAGAATTTTCTAATATTATCGCATCTACATTTCTCTGATGGGCACAAAACTTTGTACACGCCTTAACCTAGGTCTTATTGACTTGCATACAAAGTGGTGCACCCATCTCATAAGTACTTGTTCGGATAACACACCTCCAAATGTATTTTATGATGATTGTGCATAACACTAGCAACAAAATGGTGTATCATGTGAGATCGACTATGCAAATCATATCCAATGGACACAAGACTTTACACGTTCCTCAACCTAGGCAGTATTGACTTGTGTGCAAAGTGGCATCCCCATCCGATAAGTACTTGTTTGAAAAATACACCTACGATCGTGTTTTTTGACGGTTGTGCATGACACCAAGGCAAAAAAGGTGTTTTATGCTTGATCGTCAATGCAAAGCATATCCGATGGGCACAACACTTTGCACACACCTTCAACTAGGTATAATCGACTTCAATTCAATCCATGGAACCTTGCCTTCCGATCTCTTCTCGCTCTCCAAACTCCAATACCTTTCTCTCTTGTCCAACTCCTCCATCGCTCCTCCTCCTCTCCTTTCCAACCTCACCCAACTTTCTCGTGTTGATCTCTCTCATCACGCAGCTTGAAGGGTGACACCTGATTTGTAACCACAACAACCGCGCCTGAGGATAATCATCACCTTGGTGCATTTGTCGTTTCTGGCAGCCTCTCAACTGAGTTGGACCTGCACATGGGACCCTCATCAGTCTCAACGGAGCTCACAAAACGGAGCTGCCAAAGCATGTAAACGGAGCTCGTCATTCACCTTAACAATGAAGGTGAATTTGCTTCACCGCCCCCCCACTTTTATTGCACTATCAGAACGATTCAAATTTTGGAAAGAGGCTTGGACGATAATGATTCAATATTTGGAAAGAGGCTTGGACGATAACGATTCAATATTTAGATTAGTCTTGCTTATCATCCAGATCATTCGCAAGGAGAAACATGACATGCAAAACTGCAAGAGGAGCTGCTCCTTTCCTCCAAACCCGATTCTTGTGATGCTCGCTATCATCCAGATCATTCTGAAGGAGAGAGGGAGGTGCAAAACAAGAGCACCTGCTCCTTTCCTCCAACCCGATTCAAGAAAGTCTCACTGTGCAGTGGACAGTCTTGCGAAGAACTCTTGCAGCTACAGTAGGCCTGGACTGCATTGCATATTGTAACATTTGGAGAGCTTCCCATATAATTATACCCAGCCACATATCGAGGGACCGGAAGTCTTGAGGGTAATGTTCACCAGCACTACCTAGCTTGTTGACGTATCAATGCCACCCACGAACATATCCTAGCATGATGATGCCTGTATCGCAAGAAAATGGACGAACAATCCTGAACCAACATAACCAGTCACGCTTAGACGAGCT
Source organism: Dipteris shenzhenensis (assembly GCF_047967505.1). Classification (NCBI taxonomy): domain Eukaryota; kingdom Viridiplantae; phylum Streptophyta; class Polypodiopsida; order Gleicheniales; family Dipteridaceae; genus Dipteris; species Dipteris shenzhenensis. The sequence continues at coordinate 37,729,368 of NC_141612.1, forward strand.
TGCAAAAGAGAAGGGACTTGATCCGCAAGTGCTCATTTAGGCACCCCGATATGACCAGGTCTCAAAATCATCGAAACTACATAACTTTGAAAAACGAGTTTGCATCGATTCAACTTCCTCAATCCACCGATTCTTGATCCGCAAGTGCTCATTTAGGATAAACGATGAAAGAACCAGCCAAAAAAGGAAGGGATGAACCCGCAATTCTTGAGCTACAAGCGCCATCACCTATTGCAGCTAATATACTCTGCTCATTGACAACGGATGTCTATTGCCCAGGAAAGGCACTTAGTCGACATATGCGTGGCATCTATTGTCCAAAATGGAAATTGTAGGTTGCATTACCCATCATCCCTGTCTTCTATGCTGGATTACAAATATAACTTGCAACAACTAGCTCTACAGTTCCAAGTTCCTTTTCTCTCTTGAAGAATGAAAATAGGTGATTGTCTCGTTCACAAGGGTTACGGTATAAGTTATTGTCGTGATGGACAAGACCAACAAGAATGGAGACCTTGAGCTCTTTGATAGCTGCATAGGCATGTGGCAGACAAGGCCATACTCCTCCAAAGTTACGCTAGCCAAGGCTACTTACTCATTGCTTGCCTCGAAAGTCCACTAACAAATTTTTTGCCTGACCAAGTTGCCGGCAAGCCGCAACAGTGCATTCTTTTCTACGTAATTTGCCCAGAAGCGAGCTCATAGAGATCCTTGCGAAGCATTCGTTGTGACGGCGCCCATATCTCATCAATATACTAGAGGTTGATCACTGGCTCACGAACAGGCTTCTCGCTGTGGATCAACACAGGAGACTGTCTTGTGAATCGGGTTGGAGAAAAGAATCGGCTGGGTCTTGTTCGGCAAGTTGTGCCCCATGTTCTTGAACCCAATTCACTTTTGGAGACGCAACGCAAACCCACACGTCCATGAGCCCGCTACAAATTTGAATCTTCCCCAGGGTGCATTAGATGTAACGGGTGGCTGGCAGGCAATCAAAACGAATGGGTAAAGGTAAATGAAGACCTCCGTCGGGTCATCTCCCTTGGGTCCGGTCCCATGTGCAGGTCCAGGTCAGCTGGGGGTGGGATCCTTCAGAAACGCCAAAGGCACCACGGTAGAGATTATCCTGAGGCGTGGATGGCAGGCAGTGAAGCCATGAAAGTCAAGATAATTGATAGAGCTTCGTTTTTACAGTTGTCCTGCTGATCTGCCTGCACCGTTTTGTGAGTTCCGTTAAGATGGAAGGGAGTCCCAAAAGGGCCCAAGTGCAGGTCCAGGTCAGCTGAGACTCGAGAGTATTCTTCATGAATCCTTGAGAAACGACAAATGCACCAAGGCGAAAATTATCCTCAGGCAGCAACCGCATGGCTCAAGCGCACTTCCAATATCTTGGAGGCTGCCGCTGCCGAGTTGCTGCTAATGCGTCTTACGCACAGTTCCGCCTTACCTTTGGTCGAGCTGCGGTCGCCTCTACTCACCAGTACAATATCACAAGATAGCTCTTCTTTGCTTGTCGATTGCAAGCTTTGCAGCTCTGCATGGCCACCAGCAATCGCCACCCTCTCCCATCGCGCTCCACCATCAACTCTACAACCCTTTCCTCCTTTCCCATTGTGCATTTCCTCGCTGTTGCCCACCTATCATACCCACGTAGCCTCTGAATCCGTGCACTTGTTCGCCCCTTCACTGCCGCAAACATATCGCTCGATCCGGATGTGGCACTACAGGACCAGCTCCTTCTCTGGTCCTCTCCCTCCTCAGCTCCTCCTCCTTCCCCATCTCCGCTTCCTCTACCTCTCCTCCAATTCCTTCTCTCATACCATCTCCTCCCAAACCTTCTCCTCCCCCTCCTCCTCCCTCTTCTCCCTCGACCTCTCCGATAACCACCTCTCTGGCCCTCTCCCTCCCAACCTCGCTTCCCTTCTTCACCTCTCTTCCCTTAACTTCTCAAGGAACTCGCTCACCGGTCAGCTCCCCTCCCAGCTCTCCAACCTGCTTAGCCTCTTCTCCCTCGACCTCTCTTCAACCACACCAACCTTTTACGAAACTTCAGAAGATGCATGAAACTCAAGCGCATGCACCCTCAGCCTTTTACGAAACTTTAAATAGCGACGAGCAAGCGACAACCTCAAAGTACCTGGAGTTCAGAATCCTGGAGTCTAGACTGGTCACTGGAGTTCGCAAATGGAAACGTTATTTTCAGCTTCAACTTTCTTTCGCTTGAAGTTTGCACTCTGCTTGCAGCTCGAAGAAGTCGGCTGTTGGAGACTGTGCTGTGTGCACTGTGGAGCACTAACTACGAAGTGGATAGTGGAGTACAAACTACAAAGTGGGCTATGGAGTACGAACTACGAGAAGCGAAGAAGGTCTGTGGATTGAACATGGAGCCTTGTCTTGAACAACGAAATGTTCAAGAATCAAGAAAGGCCTTAGAAGTTTCTAAACCCTAAGAGAAGATAAGGTGGCTTAATCTACGACTACAAAGATATTAGATCTACGGCTATAAATTAATCTACTTTTTAGTGTTAAGTTATTTTAAATATTACATATATCTCTTTTATATTTTATCATATATTACTAATTTTCAAAGTCCCTAGGCAATCTTAACGTATTCTATAGGAAACTTTAATTGTAGCTTAAATTTTAAAGGTTAATATTTCAAATACCTTTAAAATACATTTTGCCATTAAATTTAGCCCTTATAAATAACCTACTTGGCACAACTTATACCAGTTTTTTTCAATTTTAACCGGTGCAAAATACACTAAAGGGAGGTTTTTTCTAACACTGGTTCATACACATGAAAGACCAACCATCAACACTCCCTTATCACTCAATGGTGTACATCATACAAAGAAAGTTTCAATATTCTCACAAGGCAAGGCTTTTAGGAATAGGTCTAATGTATTCTCCAAGAAATAGTTAACAATCCCAATTCCATAATGTTTTGATGTTGAATCCTTGGGTTCTTTCTAATGTAATGGAAATTTGATCATCAAAAAATATCATCACGGGATCTACTCTAAGATCTAGCATCGAATCTGCATACTCCAAGATTTGTCACAAACCATCTCATCCATGTAGCCTCACATCCAATTTCAAAAATCTTGAATACTATACTATCACCTTCAACAATCTCCATCGAAAACTTTATAGCATTAAATGCCATTGATTTGAGTATCTAGGTCCTTTAGGATTTTGATCGAGCAATTTAAACATCAAATCTCTTAGCTCTTGTAGTATAACCCTTGCTCAAAGAGTGAATTTCGTTCAATAATATTATTCCATCCATTCTTCAAAGTATGATTAGCCATATGCTTGATAGCAGTGCACTTTAGATGGAGAAGAACTAGCATGCTCATCAATATTTTGAACCTCAGCATTCACCATAAAAACTTGTCGAGCCTATATCAAGAGCATTGCTCAATGTATTATAGTGAACTTCATATGCTATATCTTTGCTTGAACTTTGAAGGATCACCAACATTATAATCGCTTGAAGGATCACAACAACATCACAAGTTTCAAGAGCATCACTCAACACATCATGGTGAACTTGATATGTTGCATCTTTGATTGAAGGATCATAAACATGACAATCACTTGATGGAACTAGTGTGATATGTTCCCAACATGAAAGGGGTGCTTTGTTAGAACACATCTTCCACATACCTTGAAAGCATGCATTATAGTAGCATGATCTAAGTGGTGCTAAGTGTTAAAGAGTACCCATTAACAAAATGAAGGGAAAGAGTGTTAGGAATGGAATCATAGCTCCATAAGACATCTCTATTCACATTTTGTCTCCATTTTGTTCTTCAACTTCCTAGAAAAAGCATTCAAAATATATGTCTTTCAGGAGATATAAAGTGTGAGCCTACATTTTATGCTAGCCTGTAGGAATGTCACGACATCACTAGCACATTATAGCTTTACACCACCTTGCTTTATATTTTTATGAGTCAGCATTCTATTTATAATGGCCCTTGCACTATCGTGCTCTCCCTTGCCATGTCCAGGTCTAAGAAAGTTCCAAATCATGCACAAGCTAGTGAGACTAATAGACATGGACATGAATAGTGAACTACAAAGGTCTACGTGCTTTGAACTGGGAGGCTATGCCATCAAACTAGAAACTCAATGTTTCTTTACAAGTAATTACAATCATTCGTGGTGTAACATACAGCAATGTTATATGAACAAATTTTTGTGCTTCTTATCATTTGAAATGTAGAAGGTTATAAATATAGGAAAAGGTTATGTAGAAGGTTATATATAGGGTAAGGTGGTACTCTTTTTCCACTTTAAAGTGGTCAAGTTTGTCGGGCCCAAAAGATACATAAGTGGGAGAACTTTTGGATATTCAAACTGTACATGCTCGCAATGTAGTAGAAGCTTGCAATAACATCCTATAGTAGAATTTTCCTTAAGCCCATTCCACATTCAAATGTTCTTTCAAACACAATTTATCCACTTTGCAGAGCTTGACATTAGGTTACTAAATTTCCACTATCTCAAAGCATAGCTTAAAAGATACAATTTGAGTCCTCTCTCTCTCTCTCTATGTGTGTGTGCGTGTCCTCTGTGTGTGTGTGTGTGTGTGTGTGTGTGTGTCTCGCTGAATCCAATACTAATATCTACTTATTATAACTGTGGGGGCTAGTCATACATTAAAACTTTCAGCTACCCAACAACAAATTGTGACTGCTCTTAAACATCATCCTAGTTCAGACAATATTTAAAAAATAACTTTTAATTTGAATCTGAGAATAAACACACCCTACCTGTTAATTTAAAAATGGTGTATAAAATTACCCCTGCTATAAATATATTTATGTAAGTCTTGAGAAGTAAAATACCCCTCATTTTGAACTCTCATAGTATACTTACATTTCCCAGATGGACCCCCCGAGCCCAGGGGAAGGGGGGGTGGGAAAGGGGGGGAGGGCTCGGGGGGGTCGGGTGTAAAGAATAAGGGAGAGAGATAGGAGACTCAAGTTCAGCTTTCTTCACAACACACAAAAGAGAGAGGACACAAGGTTGGAGGGTGAAGCCTTTCTTCACTTTTGCACACAACAACTATACAATAGAAGAGGGAAATACCCTATATGTCAAAACCTAGAATACGTGGTTCATATGTGAACCCAAACCAAAAACATACGTGGTAGTCTAACTACACCACGAGTACAACTAACATAGGCGGTGACATAAATGATAGTCATCCAGGAGATATGTCGGGGATAGAGCTTGATATCTCAACACTCCCCCTCAAGCTCAAATCCATCTCACGTACACCAAGCAAGCTCCTAAATCTACGAAGCTTCTCGGTACCCAATGCCTTCGTAAAGATATCAGCCACCTGCTCCTCAGTGCTAACATAGACAAGATCAATCTCACCAGCTAGAACCTTCTCTCTCACAAAGTGATAATGCACCTCAATGTGCTTCGTTCTAGCATGATAAACTGGGTTATTAGCAAGCATGATGCTGCTAATGTTGTCACAATGAATGACAACTGCTGCATGAACTGACTGTCCCATATCTGCAAGTAGCTTCCGTAACCAAGCTACCTCACATGCAGCCATTGCTGCACCCCTGTACTCAGCCTCTGTGCTCGACAAGGCAACTGTTGGCTGCTTCTTGCTGCTCCAACTGATGGCACCACTCCCAAGAGAAAACATAAAACCACTAGTAGATCTCCTGTCTGAGACACTACCAGCCCAGTCAGCATCTGTGTATCCATGTACCTGTAATGCACACCCAGCTTCATAAAACAGTCCATAATGCAATGTGGACTTCACATACCGCAGTATGCGCCTAGCCGCATCCAAATGTGGCTTCCTCGGTGCCTGCATAAACTGACTCACCAGCCCCACAGCATAGCTCAAATCTGGTCTGGTTATAGTCATGTAAATCAAGCTACCTACTATGCGCCTGTACATAGTAATATCTTCAAGAAGCTCACCTGACTCTGCATTGAGCTTCACATTCTGCTCCAATGGAACAGAGATAGGCTTACAGCCTGTCATCCCATATTTGGACAGCATGTCCAAACCGTATTGCCTTTGCAACAGCCATATCCCACTCGGGGATCTAATAACCTCAATGCCCAAGAAGTAACGCAGCTCTCCCAAATCCTTCATCTCAAATTTCTGCTTCAACAGCAGCTTCACTTCATTAATGTCTGCATCACTATCACCTGTAATAATCAAGTCATCAACATAGATGACTATAAGCACAATCCCTCTGTTTGTCCTTTTCACATAAAGTGAAAAATCTGAATTGGAAATCTAAAATCCAATAGTGACAAGATATTGCCCTATCTTGTCTGACCATGCCCTCGGCGCCTGTTTTAAGCCATACAAGGCTTTGCGCAACCTGCATACAAAATCGGGGTGTGCTTTATCCTCATAACCTTCTGGCTGCATCATATAAACCTCTTCCTGCAAGTCACCATGCAAGAAGGCATTTTTCACATCCATCTGATGCAAAGACCATCCCTTTGTAGCATCCATAGCAATTACTGCTCTCACGGTTGCCATCCTTGCAACTGGGCTGAAAGTTTCCTCATAGTCAATTCCATATGTCTGTGCAAAACCTTTGGCAACCAATCTTGCCTTGTACCTGCTAACAGACCCATCAGCATTGTGCTTTACTTTGTAAACCCACTTGCAGCCAATAGCCTTCTTATCATGAGGCAAAGGCATCAAATCCCAAGTGTGGTTTGCATCCAAGGCAGCCATCTCTTCATCCATAGCTGCTTCCCAATTTTTATGCCCTGCTGCATCCTCAAAACATGTGGGCTCTGGCTCCTCTAGAACCTTGACCATATAAGCATAGTGATGTGCTGTATACCCATCATATCTCAGCCTGTCAACTGGATACTTAATACGAGTGGACCTCCGTACAACTGGATCAGTTGCAGGCGTCTTTAAATCATGCCTGCTTTTCCTTGCACCAGGTGTAACAACAGAAGGAATCCCAAGTTCCTCATCAAGGCTCATTTCAGAGCCGCTTGACTCTCCATCAACATGAGAGCTACCAGCAGACACATCAAATACTGGAGCATGGTCCACTTTTTCTTTTCCCTTATGTGATACCTGCACAACACTATCAGGACTGCCATGTGACGATTCACTAGATCTCAATCTCCCTGTCCATGCATTAGATCCACTAGTAGAGGACTCTCTGGGTCCACTCAAGGCTTGAGATTGCTGCTCTGCATTTATTGCAGCATTCCCATTTCCTGCATCTGCATCTCCTACCATAACAGTTGGTGCATACTAGCTGCTCATTTCATCAAAAACAACATCTCTGCTCACTTGCATTTTGCAGGTGGAAGGGTTATAACAGCGATACCCTTTCTGGTGCTGAGCATATCCAATAAAGATGCATTTTTTTGCCTTTGGATCCAGCTTTGTTCTCTTCTCATCAGGAACATGAACATAAGCTATGCAACCAAATACCTTCAAGTGAGAAATATCTGGTTTTTGGCCTGTATACATTTCTTCAGGCGTCATGCCATGGACAGCTGCAGTGGGGGTTCTGTTCATAATATAAACAGCAGTTGCTACTGCTTCAGCCCAAAAATAATCAGGCATGTTTTTCTCATTTAGGATCGCCCGTCCTACTTCTGCAATATGCCTGTTCTTCCTTTCTGCAACCCCATTCTGCTGAGGGGTAGACCTGCATGAGTACTTCCTTTGAATTCCCTGTTCTTTCAGATATTCACAAAATTCTTCTGAAAAGTACTCTCCCCCTCCATCAAATCTTAGCACTTTAATATGCACACCTTTCTCTTTTTCAACCATGGCCTTGAAAGCCTTGAAATGGCTAAACACTTCACTTTTGTGCTTCATAAAATAAATCCACACCTTCCTAGTGTAGTCATCAATAAACATCACATAATAATGGCATCCACCAATAGAAGCAGCTTTGGTTGTCCAAACATCTGAATGGATCACTTCCAAAGGTCTTTTGCTCACCTTAGCATTTTTGGGAAATGCATGTCTGGCCTGCTTACCCATTTGGCATGCTTCACATACCTTTTGCATTCCCTCAACTCTGAATTTAGGCAAACCTGCAACAATGTTTTTCGTTTGCATAGATTTCAGCCTTTGTATATTCACGTGCCCAATGCGCTTGTGCCATATCTCAATATCTGCAATGACACCTCTCCCATGCGCAAACATAGCAGCTTTCACCTCAGGCATATCAACATCCAAGGTGAACATTCTTCCATTTTTGTTGCCTTTCGCAACCAAGCGGCATTTATTTTTCAAGTCCTCAACAAAGCATCCATCAGGATTAAATCTAACCTGCAGACCTTGCTCAACCATCTGGCCAACTGAAACCAGGTTCTTAGTGATTTTTGGAACATGAAGTACATCTGCCAAGTGCTTTGTTTTGCCATCCTGCATAGCCAATGGCACTTTACCAACCTGCGTAATTGGGTGCGCAGTATCATCACCTGTTTCAACATAACCTGGCTTATCCAAATTTCTGACATCATGAAACCACTCACCATGACTGGTCATGTGGTTAGAGGCACCTGAATCAACATACCAAACATCATTGCAAGCTGCAGCATCTCCTGACATGGAGTTAACCATATGCTGCATCACAAAAAGGTGCTCATTTCTGTCGTCACCATGCCCACTTGATGATGCATAGTTGCTTTGCTGCAACTTCCCACTTTTGATGTCATTCTGCTTTTTATAGCATGTATTCTCCTTGTGTCCAGGCTTTCCACAATAATAGCATTCTGTGCTGCTATTTACTTGCTGGTTCCTTTGCCATGAACCACGGCCTCTTTGGCTCCCCCTGCCTCTAGAACTACCACGTCCTCCTCCATAGGACTGGTTTTCCTGTTGTTGCTGTTGGTTCTGATTTCCTGCACGGCCACCAGAACGGCCTCTTCCTCTACCCCTGCCTCTACCTGTATTCGAGTAGAAAGCAGTCTCTTGAGAAGTTGAGGTGGCTGAACCACCATTCCTTTGCTCTTCACTCAGCAAGAGAGCTATAAGTTCCTGAAAATCAGGAAATGTTTCACGGACTCCAATGGATGTCCGAAATTGTGCATAATCTTTCCCAAGACCATTCAAGGTCACGGACACTAAGTCCTCATCATCAACAGGTGCTCCAATGGAGGCAAGAGAATCTGCAAGGCCTTTCACCTTCAAGGAATACTCATTTATATTCATATTTTTCCTTTGCACATTGTGCAACTCCTGCTTTAGCTGCATCTTTCGTGCTTTGGTATTTGTGCTATACAGCTTCACCAATGTATCCCATGCCTCCTTAGGCGTCTCTAGATCCTGTATATGCACAATCATAGAATCTGAAATGCTAATGGACAGCCAATACAGGCATTTTCTGGCTTTTTCATGCCATTCTTTAAAGGCCTTCAATTCAGCAGGAGTGGGAGCAGCACCCAAAACTGGTTCTGCAGTTTCACCACTGATGTAATCCCAAACTCCCTTTCCCATAAAGAAGTTTGTCATCCTGAACTTCCATGCTTGGAAGTTGTTCTTGTCAAGCTTCTCACTGACAATGGTAGACAGATTCTCAGACATTTTACAAATCACGAATTGCAACAGCAACCTGTAAACACAGCAAATGCCTCAGAAGGGCAAATAGCAAAACTTCTGCAAAGAGCCTCACAGGGGCAGATCTGCAACACTGACGAAAGTGGTATTTCACCACACAGTCACTTCCTCGTGACGATTATGCATCAACAGGCAACAGGCATGAATCTGCAACTCCCAATATCTCTGCACATAGGCATACGATGACGCGGTGGTCGCACAGCAAAAACAGGGCCTTTTTCTGAGTGCCTGCGAAGAACTTCCGCCTTCAAAACGGGCCCCGAAACGGCCTCAAATCTGAAAAATAAAGCCACCAAGGGGCTTCGCCCTCTCCCGCAGCATATACTGCGCTCTCGCCGCACCGCGAAGGGCCTCTCAATCTGAAGCAGTGCACTCCTGCACTTCTGGCTGTGCTACCTGCAGAGATTTGCTCCCAAACTCGAAATAGGAAAGCTACACTGGTCCTCTTACCAGGACACCACAAACTTGGCTAGCTTTCTTGAGCTCCTTACCACGAACAAGGCTCTGATACCATGTAAAGAATAAGGGAGAGAGATAGGAGACTCAAGTTCAGCTTTCTTCACAACACACAAAAGAGAGAGGACACAAGGTTGGAGGGTGAAGCCTTTCTTCACTTTTGCACACCACAACTATACAATAGAAGAGGGAAATACCCTATATGTCAAAACCTAGAATACGTGGTTCATATGTGAACCCAAACCAAAAA